>NW_004443978.1:3789880-3827161 GCF_000243295.1 Trichechus manatus latirostris | reverse complement strand
AGCCCTTCTATGACACCTTCCTTTTCTGAAATCTTGTTGTTTATCTTTTGGATTTCTAATTGTTGTTTTTGTATAATTTCTAGTTGTGAATTTATTTTGGTATTTTGTTCCTGCATTATTTTCCTGAATTCTTCCAATTTTTTTTTTCTGTATTTTCCATGAATTTGTCTATTTTTTCCTCATTTTTGTCTGATTTTTGCTTCAACTCTTGGATAATTCTGAGTATTAGAGATTTGAATTTCCTATCAGGTAGTTCTACTGCCTTTTCGTCCACTGGAAATTCATCTGGTGTTTTATTTTGGAGGCCTACTGGAACCATCCTGTCCTATTTTTGTAAATGTTTTGATATTATCTGCTGTCTTCGGGGCATTCAGTAGTTATTTTTATGTGTATTGATTGTAGATTTGTTTGTTTCATCCTTTTTTTTTTTTTATTTGGCTATGTCAGAGCAGGTGGATTGTGTGTTCTTTGTTGTTTGCTCGTCTGTGGGCACAATACTCTATCCTTTTCTATGCTCTGAAATACCTTTAATAATAGTGGTGTTAACTACTACTGAATACAGTTTAGTAGTAGGTACTAATACTAACTACAGACTAGACCAGCTATTAGGCCATAAACCAAGCCTTAACAGAATCCAAAGCTCTGAAAGTTTGGTAGAATTCTCCAGTGAAACCATCCCAGACAGAGCTTTTTTTGTTAGGAGTTTTTTAAATTACCTTTTCAATCTTTTCCTTTGTTATAGGTTTATTTAGTTGTTCTACCTCAATTTGTGTTAGTTTATGTAGGTAGTGAGTTTCTAGAAATGAATCCATTTCCTCCAGGTTTTCAAATCTGTTAGAGTACAGGTTTTCATAGTATTCTCTCAAGATTCTTTTAATTTCAGTTGGGTCTGTTGTGATATCACTTATCTCTTTTCTGATATGGGTTATTTGCTTCCTCTCCTTTTTTTCATTTGTCAGTTTGGCCAGTGATTCATCGATTTCGTTGATCTTTTCAAAGAACCAGCTTTTGATCTTGTTAACTCTTTCAATTGTTTTTCTATTCTCTATTTCATTTAATTATGCTCTAAGTCTTATTATTTCCTTTCTTCTGGTGCCTGAGGGCTACTCTTTCTATTTGTTCTAGTTGTAGGGTTAATGTTTTGATTTTGGCCCTTGCATCTTTTTGGATATGTGCATTTATTGCTATGAACTGACCTCTGAGCACTGCTATTGTTCTGTCCCAAAGGTTCTGGTAGGATGTGTTTTCATTCTCATTTGATTCTGTGCATTTCTGTATTCCATCCTTAATTTCTTATAACCCAGTAATTTTTGAGCAAGGTATTGTTCAGTTTCCATGTGTTTGAATTTTTCTTTGCTTTTTCTCTCATTGATTTCTACTTTCATGGCTTTATGGTCAGAAAAGATGCTTTGTAATATTTTGATGCTTTGGATTCTGTTAAGGCTTGCTTTATGACCTAATATGTGACCTATTCTGGAGAATGTTCCTTGTGGGTTGGAAAAGAAAGTATACTTGGCTGCTGTTGGGTGGAGTGTTCTGTGTATGTGTGTGAGATCAAGTTGGTTGACTGTGGCATTTAGATCTTCCGTGTGTTTATTGAGCTTCTTTCTGGATGTCCTTCACCGAAAGTGGTGTGTTGAAGTCTCTTACTATTCTTGTGGAGCAGTCTATCTCTATTTTCAATGCTGTTAGAGTTTGTTTTATATATTTTGGAACACTGTCGTTGGGTGTGTAAATATTTGTTATAGTTGTGTCCTCCTGGTGTACTGATCCTTTAATCATTATATAGTGTCTTTCTTTGTCCTTTATGGTGGATTTTACTTTAATGCTATTTTGTAAGAAATTAATATTGCTACTCCTGCTCTTTTTGAGTGTTGTTTGCTTGATATATTTTTTTCTGTCCTTTGAGTTTTAGTTTCTTCGTGTCTTCAAGTCTAAGGTGTGTCTCTTGCATGCAGCATATAGACAGATAGTATTTTTTTATCCATTCTGCCACTCTCTGTCTCTTTATGGGTGCATTAAGTCCATTTCTATTCTGTGTAATTATTGATAGGTATGTGTTTACTGCTGTCATTTTGATGTCTTTTTTTCTGTGTCGTTGACAGTTTCTTTGTTCCACTTAATTTTCTGTGCTGAATCACTTTATGTATTTTCTTTTCATCTTTTTCATTGTTGTTGATTTTGTATTTGCTGAGTCTTTATATTTTTCTTGTTTTTTATTTTGACATGTAGGATTTTTAGTTTCCTTTGTGGTTACCTTAATTTTTACCCCTATTTTTCCAAGTTTAAACTGGTCTTTTATTTCTTTATATCATCTTCACTTCATCTCCATATGAAAAATCTATGTCTACATTTTTAATCCTTTTTTTTAATGTTGTCATCTTTTACATATTGACATCTGTGTTTCCATATTTTCAGTGTTTTAGCTTTGATTTATTTTTGTGACTTCCCTATCTGGATTGATATCTGGTTGCTCTGTCCTGTGTTCTAGTCTTGAGTTGTTATCTGATGTTATTGATTTTCTAACCAGAGCACTCCCTTTAGTATGGTAATTTTGGTTTGGTTTTTGCAAATTCCCTAAACTTCTGTTTATCTGGAAATGTCCAATTTTACCATCATATTTGAGAGATAATTTTGCTGAATGTATAATTTTTGGCTGGCAATTTTTTTCCTTCAAGGCTTTATATATGTCAGCCCATTGCCTTCTTGCCTGAGTGGTTTCTGCTGAGTAGTCTGAGCTTATTCTTATTGACTTTCCTTTGTAGATGACTTTTTGTTTATCCCTAGCCTCTCTTAAATTTCTCTTTTTATTTTTGGTTTTGACAAGTTTGATGATAATACGTCTTGGTGACTTTCTTTTGGGATCTACCTTATGTTGGGTTCGATGAGCATATTGGATAGATATCTTCTCATCTTTCATGATATCAGGGAAGTTTTCTGCAAACAAATCTTCAACAATTGTCTCTGTATTTTCTGTTATCCTCTCCTGTTCTGGTACTCCAATCACTTGTAGGTTATTCCTCTTGACAGAGTCCCACATGATTCTTAAGAGCTTCTTCATTTTTTTAAAATTCTTTTATCCGATTTTTCCTCCAGTAAGTTGGTGTCAAGGGCTTTATCTTCAGTCTCACTAATTCTGACTTCTACTGGGTCAATTCTGCTCCTATGACTTTCTATTGAGTTGTCTAATTCTGAAATTTTTTTGTTAATCTTCTGGATTTCTGATTGCTGTCTCTCTATGGATTCTTGCAGCCTATTACATTTGTCATTACGCTCTTGAATAATCTTCTTAAGATCCTCTATTGCTTTGTCTGTGTGTTCCTTAGCTTGTTCTGCATTTTGAATTATCTCCTTCCGGACCTCTTGAAGAGGTCTGTATATCTTTTGTATTCTGCCTCTGGTAATTCCAAGAAGTTCTCTTACTTCTGAAAATTTCTTGATTCTCTGTTTTGGGAGCTTGCTGAAGCCATTATGGTCTGCCTCTTTAAGTGATTTTGATATCAACTGTTTTTTCTGTGCCCTCAATATGTTATTATATTTATTTAGTTTATGTTTATTTACTTTGTCCTAGCTTGTTGTTTTGTTTTGATATGCCCATATAGGCTGCTTCTGCGAGCTAGTTTGATTATTGTCATCTTTGAAGCTCTAACGTCCTGTCACCAGGTGGTTAGATCTGTTACTAAGTATGTGAGCACAGGATTCTGTTTACTCGTATGGATTCAGCTCAGGTGACCAGGTAGTCAATCACCAAGTGTGTGGTGCAGGCTCTTACCTCCAGTCTTAGACTGGCATGGTTGATTGGTGTAGGCACAGGTATCTGGCTGCAGTAGGGGATCACATGCTGATCAATACAGGGGGCTGATGGCTGCCCCTGATTGGGAGAAAAGCATGTCCCCGTTCCCTAGAGCGCATATGTGGGTTTTGCAGCTGTACTGCACACACCCAGTGCTGCTGGTTGTAAGGACTAGTGGACATCACTTATTCTTGGATCCCTGTCACAGGTGGCTAGATGGCTTGGGTGGAGCCACCAGTCCTCAGGCCCCTGATTTGGGTAGGTGAAGACCCTGCTTAATGGGCAGTACGGTGTCACATGTCACAAACCTGCCACTTCACAGCTGAAACAATTGAAGTTAGACTTCAGGTATATACCCTGTTGTACTGTGGTAATGAGAGCCTACACTGTTGAAATGGGCCCACACAAGTCTATGCAGGGGTGAATTATACACTCAAAGTCCATGGACCCCTTATGCCTGTGCCTAGACAAAGGAGCCGTGCCTACCCTGTGTTCCTGGCTTAGGGGAGCTGGCAGATTATTTTTTCCCCTGTTTGTTAATTTTTTCCTTCTCCAAGGCTGGGAGAATGGCTGAGGGCATGTGGTGGGTCCTTCTTCTGGCCCAGGGGGCTCAGCAATTGCTGAAGCCGTCCCAGACCCAGGGAGTGAAGAGGTAAATGGGAGAGAGATTTTTCCCAAAGGGGGATGTTTTTGATCCATGCAGTAAGCCAGACACAAGTACTTATCTTTCGCCAATTGAGGGCTGCTTCTCTCTGTTTCTGGAAGCCCAAGTAGACTTTCTGCCACTGGGTCTCTCCCAATGTGGAAAATGCCTCCTGAGCACCACTGCTTGCCTCACTGCGCACAGGAGCTGATCTGGCCTGAAGGGCTCTGGCTCCTGCCAGGTCAGGTGTGGCAACTACTCGCTGCTTCTGAACCATCTCTCCCTTCTCCTTCCCGTCAGTCTGATTCCTAAACTTTGCCTTTGATGTTCAGTGTTCCTAGATTGTTATGTATAATCGAGTCACTTGGTTTTTTTTGGTCTTTTTTTGGAAGAAGGACCACTGGAAGCATCTGACTATTCCACCATCTTGGCCTCAGCTCCTGCATCTCATTTCTTATTTGAGTTATTTTCTTCCTCTCCTGTTTTTCTTCTATCAGTTTGGCCAATGGTTTGTCAGTTTTGTTGATCTTTTCACAGAATCAACTGTTGTTCTTGTTGATTTTGTTGTTTTTCTGCTCTTTTATTTCATTTATTTATACCCTAATCTTTATTATTTCCATTCTTCTGGTGGCTGTGGGCTTCTTTTGCTGTTCTCTGTTTGTTCGAGTTGAAGGGCTTATGTTTTGATTTCAGCCCATTCTTCCTTTTTGATGTGTGCATTTATTGTTATAAATTGACCTCTCAGCACTGCCTTTGCTGTGTCCCAAATGTTTTGATATGGTGTATTTTCAATCTCATTTAATTCTAGAAATTATTTTATTCCATGTTTGATTTCTTCTGTTACCTAGTTGTTTTTTTAACAAAATGTTATTCAGTTTCCATGTATTTGATTTTTTTTCCCTTGTCCTTCTTGCTATAGATTTCTACCTTCATGGTGTTGTGATCAGAGAGAATGCTTAGTATTATTTCTATGTTTTGGATTTTATTGAGGGGTTGCTTTGTGGCCCAAAGTGTGCCCTGTTCTGGGGAATGTTCCATGTGCATTGGAAAAGAATGTATACTTTGCTGCTTTTGGGTGGAATGTTCTATGTATGTCTATGAGGTCAATTTAGATTACTTCGGCCTTTAGATCTTCTGTATCTTTTTTGAGTTTCTTTCTAGATGTTCTATCCTTTACTGAGAGTGGTGTGTTGAAGTCTCTTACTAATATTATGGAACTGTCTATTGCTCTTTTCAGGGCTGTTGGAGTTTGTTTTATGTATGTTGGAACACTGTCGTTGGATGTGTAGATATTTTTAGGGTTATAACTTCTTTGTGGATTGTTCCTTTAATCATTATACAAGGTCCTTCCTTGTTGTTTATGGTCTATTTGCCTTAAAGTCTATTTTATCTGAGATTAGTATTGCCACTCCTGCTCTTTTTTGGTTAGTTTGCTTGATGTATTTTTCCATCCTTTAATTTTTAATATATTTGTGTTTTTGTGTCTAAGGAGTGTCTCTTGTAGACAGCATATTGTTGGGTCATACTTTTTATCCATTCTGCCACTCTATGTCTCTTTAAAAGTGCATTTAAGCCATTTACATTCAGAGTGATTATCAGTAGGTTTGGGTTTATTGCTGTCATATTGTTGTGCTTTTTATGTGGTACTGACATTTTCTTTGTTCGTCTTACATTCCTATGCTGAGTTCCTTTTGTTTGTGGATTTTCTTTTCTTTTGTTATTATAGATTTTGTATTTACTGAGACTTTATGTTTTTCTTCTTTTTTATTCTGTTGAGTAGGTTTGTTAATTTTGTTTGTGGTTACCTTGAAATTTACCTTTATCTTCCTAAGTTTGAAGTCTTTTATTACTTGATATTACCTTGACTTTCTTTCCATGAGAAATTTCTATACCTACACCATTTATTCCTTTTATTGTTTTGATGTTGTTGTCATTTACAGATTGATGTCTTTCTTTCTCTCTTTTAAGCCTTTTAGCTTTGTTTTGTTATTGAGAGTTCTTTACCTATATTGGTATCTGGCTGATGCTGTCCTCTGTCCTAGACTCCAGTTATTGTTTTACGTTGTTTGTTCTCTAAACAAAGCACCCCTTTTAATATTTCTTGTAAGTTTGATTTGGTTTTTACA
This sequence comes from Trichechus manatus latirostris, assembly GCF_000243295.1. Classification (NCBI taxonomy): domain Eukaryota; kingdom Metazoa; phylum Chordata; class Mammalia; order Sirenia; family Trichechidae; genus Trichechus; species Trichechus manatus. Next base: position 3,820,599 of record NW_004443978.1, on the reverse strand, counting down.
AATTCCCTTTATTTCTGTTTATCTGGAAATGTCCTGGCATTGCTATTGTATTTAAGAGAGAGTTTTACAGGATATATTATTCTTGGTTGGTAATTTTTTTCTTTCAAGGTTTTATATATATAATCCCATTGCCTTTTTGCCTGCATAGTTTCTGCTGAGTAATCAGAGTTTAGTCTTACTGTTTACCCTTTGTAAGTGACTTTTCATTTTTCTTAAGCTGCTCTCAGGATTCTTTCTTTGTCTTTAGTTTTGGCAGGTGTGATTATGTTATGTCTTGGTGACTTTCTTTTGGAGTCTATCCTATATGGGGTTGATTGAGCATCTAGGATGGTCAGCATTTCATCTTTCATGATATTTGGGAAGTTTTCTGCCAGCAAATCTTCAACAATCTTCTCTGTATCTTCTGTTTTCTCTCCCTGTCCTGGAATTCTGATCATGTGCAAATTTTTGCTCTTGATTGTGTTCCACATAATTCTTAGGTTTTCTTCATTCTTTTCTCTGATTTTTCCTCAAAGTAGCATGCATGGATTTGTCTTCAATCTCAATGATTCTGTCTTTCTTTGTTTCAAATTTGTTCCTAAACCCTTCTATTGAGTTGACCGTTTCTGAAATTTTGGTTTTTGTCTTTTGAATTTCTATTTGCTGTTTTTGTGTGATTTTTAGTTGTTTATTTATTTTGATGATTTGTTCTTGTATTATTTTCCTGAATTCTTCTATTGCTTTGTCTGTGTTTTCCTTGATTTTGGCTATATTTTTCTTGGTTTTGTCTGTGTTTTCCATGCTTTTGTCCATTTTTTCTTTGGTTTTGTCTTTGTTTTCCTTAATCTCTTTCCTAATCTCTTGGAGAGCCCTGAATATTAGTCTTTTGAATTCTATATCAGGTAGTTCCACTGCCTTTTCTTCTACCAGAAGATCATTTCATTCTTTATTTTAGTCACTTGCTGGAGCCATCTTGTCTTGTTTATTTATATTTTTGATACTGTCTGCTGTCTCTGAGACACTAAGGTATTTTATTTGTTTATTGATCATATGTTCATTTGTTTCATCCTGTTTCTTTTTTCATTTTGATATGTCAGGGCAGGTGGGCCAGGCATGCTTTGCTGGTTGCTTGTCAGTGGGCACAGTAGCTCTCAACACCTTGTCCAAGTGGGCAAGACAGCAACAGACAGGGTGAGCTCTCTTCACTGTACACTGGTTTGGCGAGGTGGCTGAAGGTGAACTAGACAGGCACTGTATGCTTCCTGATATTGGTCCAGTGGTGTGGGAACATTCACAGCCTCTTGCCAGATAGGCAGAGGTTTTGGACTGAGAGTGGTATGGGCTCGCTTCCCTTCATTCAGCAGCTGGTCAAGAGACAGTGCAGACCAAGTGTGGTGGTGGGCCTGAGCCAGGGATGCTCTCGCTGTGGCAACATGGTGGGGGCTGGTGAGAAGGGGGTGGGTGTGGTACAGGGATAGGTGGTGGGAACAAAGAAAAGAAAAGAGACAGAAAGAAAAGAAAGAAATGGTGTGGCAGGATCCATCAGGTGGGGGCAGGGTAGACCCAGGGTGACAGTGGGCTGGTGCCTCTCTAGCCAAGGTGGCATGGTGTGGTCTGGCAGAAATGGGTAGAGATGAGGTACAGGGCTAAGTTGGAGGAAAAAGAGAAGGAGGAAAGAGACAAAAATGGTGTGGTGGGAGCTGGCAGATGGGGAGTTGGGGCGACCAAGATTGGTATTAGGCTGGTAACTCTCTACCCGCGCTGGTGCAACATGGCCTCGCTAGAGGAGGTAGAGGTGGTGTACGAAGCTAGGTGGGAGGTAGGTAGAAAAAGAAGAAGGGGGAAAAATAATAATAAAAATATGGTACAGCAGGAGCCAGCAGGTGGGGGGAAGGATGGACTTGGGCTGGTAGTGGGCCAGTGTCACTCTAGCCAAGGTGGTATGGCATATCTTGGCAGCAAGGGGTAGAGGTGGGATATTGGACTAGATAGGAAAGAGAAAGAAAAGGAAGATAGGGGAAAAAAGAGAAAAAAGTGGTGTAACAGGAGCCGCCAAGTGAGGGAGATGTAGAACTGGGATGGTGTCTCTCTAGCCAAGGTGGAGCAGTGTTGCTCAGTGGGAAGTGGTAGAGGTGAGGTGTGGGCTAGGTGGGAGGGAGAAAGAAAAGGAGGAGAGGGAAAAAAAAAGTGACAGGGCCGATGCCAACAGGTGTGGGTCGGGCAGACCTGGGCTGGCAGCAGGCCAGTATCTCTCTAGCCAAGGTGTGACAGAGTTTGGAGGGAAGGGGTGTAGAAGGGATACATGGCTAGGTAGCAGGAAGAAAGAAAAGGAAGACAAGGAAAAAAAATAAGGCATGACTGGAGCCAGCAAGTGGGAGCAGGGTGGACCCGGGCTGGCAGCAGGCAGTTTATCTCTAGCCAAGGCAGCACCATGTGGCCTGGTGGGAAAAGGTAGAGATAAGGTATGGATTAGGTGGGAGGAAGAAAGAAAAAGAGGAAAGGAAAAAAAAAATGGCGTAGCAGGAGCCTGCAGGTGGGGGCAGGGCAGAATCAGGCTGGTAGCTCTCTAGCCAAGGCAGTTCATCTTGGCCCATCAGGAGAGTTGGAGGAGGTGTACAGGGCAGAAAGGTGAGGGGTGGGAAAGCGTGTTTTTCTGGTTACCAGGTGCTCTGTCTCCTGTTGGGAGTTCTGTGAAGTTGCCCTCCTGTACTTCCTGTCTGGGGTCGTCGATGCCTGTGCTCCAAGATGGTGACTCTGTGCCGTGTTAGTTGGCAGAGGACCTCCACTATGTATCTCTCCTCATTCTCTGTTTTCCTTCAGTTCCTTCTGCCATTCAGTGTTTGATCTATTTATTTATCCCTCATTTGATGCTTAAGATTCCAGGATTGATCTTTATATCTGTTTTACTTAGTGTTTACAAGTCTTTGCCACAGAGGGATGGCATGATGTGTCTGTCTAGGGCAGCATGTTAACCTCAAGACTAACTCTTAAGAATATAACTTTTTTTTTATTCTGAACAAAATGTGAGAAAGGACTATTTGAAGACAATGGAGAGTATTATGGATTGAATTGTGTCCCCCCAAAAAAACTGTCAACTTGGCTGTTTCATGATTCCCAGTATTGTATAAATGTATACCATTTTGTAATCTGATGTGATTTCCTTAAATGTTGTAAATTTAATCACTATGATCTAATAAGATGGATTAGTGGCAGTTATACTGATGAGGTTTACAAGATTAGATAGTGTCTTAATCCAGTCTCTTTTGAAATATAAAAAAGAGAAGCGAGCAGAGACACATGGAAACCTCATACCACCAAGAAAGAAGTGCCAGAAACAGAACATGTCCTTTGGACCTGAGGTTCCTGCATGGAGAATTTCCCAGACCAAAGGAAGATTGATGACACGGATCTTCCTCCAGAGCCAACAGAGAAAGCATTCCCTTGGAGCTGATGTCCTGAATTTGGACTTGTAGCCTACTAGAATGTGAGAGAATAAACTTCTCTATGTTAAAGCCATCCACTTGTGGTATTTCTATTATAGTGGCACTAGATGCCTAAGATAGAAGAGTGACCAAAATCAGACAAAAACTAGAGGGGATTCATCTCTTGAAAGGAGGCCATCACTCTGGATGAGATTCATGCTTATTCATATTTTCTCCTGAGCGTACTCCCAAATCTCAGGGTGTGGGGTGACTAAAACGCAAACAGAAAGCCCCAGGATTATTGGTTACAGGTATCAAAGGATAAAATTCAGGGCTTCTATAGCAGCTGGTGTTTTCAGTTGCCTCATATGCATGCAAAAGCTGGGCAATGAATAAGGAAGACTGGAGAAGAATTGACACTTTGAATTATGGTGTTGGCTAAGAATATTGAATATACCACGGACTGCCAGAAGAACAAACAAATCTGTCTTGGAAGAAGTACAGGCAGAATGTTCCTTAGAAGTGAAGATGGCAAGACTTCATCTCATATACTTTGGACATGTTATCAGGAGGGACCAGTCCCTGGAGAAGGACATCATGCTTGGTAAAGTAGAGGGTCTGTGAAAAAGAGGAAGACTCTCAATGAGATGGATTGACACAGTGCTGCAACAATGGGCTCAAGCTTAACAACAATTATGAGGATGGCAGAGGACCAGGCTGTGTTTTGTTCTGTTGTACACAGGGTAGTTATGTGTCAGAAGCAACTTGACGGCACCTAACAACAACACAACACCACAGCAGCTGGAAATCGAAGTGGGAATCTTGGAAAGCAGGAAGCCTCAAAGGAAGCCCTAAAATCCTCTGCACATAACCTGTACCTGTTGCCATCGAGTCAATTCTAACTCATAGAGACCTTATAGGACAGAGTAGAACCGCCCCATGAGGTTTCCAAGGAGCAACTGGTGGATTCGAACTGCCAACCTTCTGGTTAGCAGCCGAGTTCTTAACCACTGCACAACCATAAACTCCATTTATATTCTTGACTGAGCCCCAGATTGTGCATGCATAAGGGAGACTTCAAGAAGCTCAGGGGAAAGTAACAGAGACAAGAAGGAAATAGCTGAGCAGATATGTCAGCTACTGACCACCACAGAGGAGACAGAATGTAGAGTCCAAGTCCCATAAAATTAGAAGTTTAGGTTTTTCATTGAAATCCACCCTCCCAAAAAAGCAATACCTTAGAACTGAAACAACAGTAACAACAAAATCCCACTTTATAGAAATAAAGAATTAAGGAATTCACTCTAGGATTAAGTGAAAAATCAAAGGTACATGCCATAATAAAGCATAAAATCAAGTCTCTGCAAGTTCTATGTGTTTAATCAGTAATTTAACAGCCTGGTAAAACAGAAATTAATACAGAGGAGCAGAGGAAGATAATACAAAATCTACTATACAATTAAAATACTAAACATGAGAAAAGAAAGGAAAAGTTGACCCATATTTTTTCTAAAAAAGGAAAGCAGTTAAGAGAAACAGACTCTGAGACATGCCAAATGGTGTAATTCACAGATAAGAACTTTAAAGAAACCATTATAAACATAGTCAAGGAGTTAAAGGAAAAGAAAATCATAATGATTAAACAAATAAAGAATCTTAGCAGAGAAATGGAAACTATAAAAAAAGAACCAAATTGAATGATAGAACTGAAAAGTACAATATTTGAAATGAAAATTTCACTGGATGAGCTAAAAAGCAGATAGGAGATAGTAGGAAAATGAATTAGTGAACTAGTGAACTTGAATACTGGCCAATAGAAAGTATTCAGTCTGAAGAACAACAGAAAAAAGAGTTTAACAAGAATTCCCAAAGCTTTAGTGACATGTAATTGGGGTCTTAGATGGAGAGCGGAGAAAGAATAAAGTAGTAAAATATCTGAAGAACTATTTCTCAAATTTCTATATTTTGTGAAAATCATAAAGTTACAAATCCAAGAAGGTCAGTGAAACCCAAGTAGATAAATATAGAAAAAGTAATATTTTAGGTCCCTCATAATCAAACTGTTGAAAAACAAAAACTAAAAAAAAAAAATCTTGAAAGCAGCTATACAAAAGCAAACATCTTTCACTGGAAACAGTAAGTGCCAGAAAACAAAGGAACAATATCTTTAAAGTACTGAAATAAATGAAACTGTCAACCCAGAACGTTATGTCTAGCTAAAATATTCTTCAAGAATGAAGGCGAAATAAATACATTGTCAGATAAATGAAAATTAAGATAATTCAGGACCAGCAGACCTGCATTTCAAAGACGCTAAAGGAAGCTCTTAAGGTGACAGAAAATGACCCCAGATGAAAATCTGGATCACCAAAAAGAAACAAAGAGCACCAGCAATGGTAAATATATGAGTAGATATAAAATATGATTTTTAGTAAATTCCCTTAAAAGACAACTGAGTATTTAAATCAAAGATAATAACATTTAATTGTGGGGTTTACAGATTTTGTAGATATAAAGTACATGACAAAATAGTACAAAAGATGGGGAAATGGAATTATATTTTTGCAAGGTCATTTTTTTTTACATGATGTAGCAAATTATTAAATTTAAGTAAATTTTGTGATAAGATATAAGAGAGAATTCCTGGAGCAATTACTGAATAATAATATAAAGGAGTATCAGTAAACACCCAACAGAGGCATTAAAATGCAACAGCAAATTTTTTTTTATTTTTTTTATTTTTTATTTTTAAATATTTTATTGTACTTCAGGTGAAGGCTTACAGAACAGATAGTTTCTCATGTAACAGTAACACACATGCTGTTTTATGACATTGGTTAACAACCCCACATCATTTTAACCCTCTAAATTCTTGACCTTTTTTTTTTTTTTGGTGAAAATACACATAGCCAAAGATACGCCATTTCAAAAATTTTTTTTACATACACATTTAAGTGACATTGACTACGCTCTTCTAGTTGTGCTGTTATTCTCACTTAAGATGAAGGCTTACAGGACAAAATAGTCTCCCATTTAACAGTTACTACAAATGTTGCCCTATGACAATGGTTAACAATCTCACAACACATCAACAATATCCTTACTCTACTTGGTGTTCCCTATCATCAGCTTCCTACTCCCCTTCTGCCTTCTGGGCCTTGTCACTGGACTCCTGTACCTTGTTACTCTCATGGTTTTACTGGGCTGTCCGCTCACAGGCTGAACAGTGAACCTCGAAGGTAACTTCACCACTGAGCTAAAAGGGTGTCTGGGGGCCATACTCTCGGGGTTTCTCCAGTCTCCTTTAGGCCAGTAAATCTGGTCTTTTTTTTTTTTTTTGTGAGTTAGAATTATGCTCTACATCCTTCTCCAGCTCTGTCCAGAACCCTCTGTTGTGATCCTGGTCAGAGCAGTCAGCGGTGGTAGCTGGGCACCATCTAGCTGTACTGGACTCAGTCCGGTGAAGGTCTTGGTAGCTGTGGACAATTAGTCCTTTGGACTAATCTTTTCATTGTATCCTGTTCTCTTCATTCTCCCTTAACAGCAAATTTTTTTGAAAAATGAAATCACTAAAAAAAATACTCGATTAACCCAAAAGAAAGCAAGAAAAGAGAATTAGAAGAAGAAGAAGAAAAACAAAATCAAGTGGGAAAAATAGAAAGCTGCTTGACTGCTAACCTAAAGGTTGAAGGTTTGAATCCACTCAGAAGAATTTCAAAAGAAAGGACAGGTGATCTACTTCTGAAACATCAACCACTGAAAATCCTGTGGAGCACAGTTCTACTCTAACACACATGGGGTTACCATGAGTAGGAATCGACTTGGCAGAAACTTTTTTTTTTCAGTCGGTGGTCTAAACTCAGAAAACACTGACTCCACCAATATGAATTTCTAGAAAAAACAAAAGTAATCTGATGTAATAGAAAGCAGAATGTTATCTTTTTTTTTTACCAGGGTGGGAATTGACTGAAAGGGAGCACAAGGAAACTTGCTGGATGATAGAATATTCTGTGTCTTGCTTGGGTGATGGTTATAGGGATATATACATTTATCAAAATTCATTGATTGTACATTAGGATTGGTACCTTCCTCTGTATGCAAATTTTACTTCATTTTTTAAAAAAGAAAATAAGAAAAGACTGCCTTGTTGGGCAGGCGTTTGATGCCAGGAGGTGCAGTAGCCATCCTGTCGGCAAGAGGATAAAACCCACACACTGGGACTGGGGACCAGAAGATGGAAGACAATTGGGAGCAGCTGCTGCATCAGCAGTCCAAGGATTTCCCCCTCTGTACTTCTTGTCACATAAGAAAAGTAAGCTTTTATGTTAATCAAGCTTTATTATGTGTAGCCAAATTCACTGCTAAATACTACGGGTTTAATAAAATATTTAAATACAAATATAATCTAAATAAAATGCTCAGAACAGATATTGATGAACTTGTATCCATGTAGTCATCATTTATAATTCGTATCTATTTTACACAAATAGATGTAAGCATAGAGATAATGCCCCAAAAGACGAATTTTTACTAGGCTAAATGACTTAGCTAAAATCTCTTATCAACCTTATTTCACCAACAAACCTTTTACTTGTTTGCTTATGTTTTTGTTAAACTAGTGAATGAGTAAATTCCAGCCCGATATGACTTCAAATTATCCCCGATTTTGAAATAATGAAGTCCAAGTGAATCATATTTTCCTATGCTTAAAAAGGATAAATATCTCATGCTGCAGACCATTTACCATGTAACTAAAGTTTATTACAGGATTTCATTTGAGCCACAAGGCTGTTGAGCTCAAATCCAGTCCCTGTGAGCGCTGGAGAAGTCTTTCTGGGAATCAGGGCTCTTCTGCGAAATGAAAAGGTCTCTTTTAATGAAAGGTCAGAACTTTATTGCTGACACTGGTTCTTCCTTAAACTTTGTATCTGAAGTCTCTGCCCAGAAGCTTTTCCAAGGTTTTTTATTTACAAAGTTAATAAAACACAAAAGATTGTTTTTACAATAGAATACGCTTCCCTAAAGTTGCCTTAAACCAAAGGTCCACTTGGGTAAGGTTTGGCTGTGGCTATCTAAGAAGGAAATGTAGTCAGCAGGGGCAAGATGAGGGGGGATAAAAGAAAGAATGCAACACTGTGGATTAAAAAACTGACAATACTCAGCCCAGGGGAGACAGAAATGGAAGTGGAGCAGACGGCGGGACTTCCTTCATGATGTGCTTGCATGTTCTGATGGAGGTCCATGAACTTTGAGGATTAATGATTCTTGTGCCTCTTTGGTGGGAGGTGGAGAGTGGATTGACCACAGAAGGGGTGTCTCCACAATCACTGAATCTGAGTAGAGAACGTAGACAAGCAACCAAGAGTGAAGAGAATTCAGGCAGTACAAGGCTAACTCCAACCCACAATGGATTTACGTTTTTATTGTCACTGAAATAATAAAGTCCAAAGCAATTGTGCTTCCCAGTTCTAGAAACAAATGCAGACCACAACCTGTAAATCTTTATTTTATTCATATCATCGATAAGCAGTATTCTGAAATCAGCTTTATTGAGGTATAATCTACTTACAGTACAATGTACATGTTTTAGTGGTGTTCAGTTTGATGAGTGTTGACAAATGCATACACCCATGTGCATACCACCCCAATTAGAATACAGAATATTTCCATCATTCCTTAAAGACATTCCTTAAAGTTACCTCATGCTCCTTGGCAGTCATCATTGCTCCCTCCCCATGCAACCAGTGATCTACTTTCTTTCACTGTAGGTTAGTTGTACCTATTTTAGAATTTCATAGAAACTGAATCATACAGAGTAAACTCCATGTCTGATATAATGCTTTTGAAGCTGATCTATGTTGTTGTGTTCTTTTTTCTGGATGAGGGGTATTCCAGTGTATGGAGAAATCACAATCTGTTTATCCGTTTACCTGCTGACGAACATCTAGGTTATTTCCAGGTCAAAGCTCCATAAATAAAACTCATGTGAACATTTGTGGCCAAGACTTTGTGTGGGTCTTATTTTAATTTCCCTTGAGTAAATATCTAAGAGTGGAATATCTGTTGCCATCGAGTCGATTCCAATTCATAGTGACCCTATAGGACAGAGTAGAACTGCCCCATAGGGTTTCTAAGGAGCAGCTGGTGAATTCAAACGGCCAACCTTTTGGTTAGCAGTTGAGCTCTTAACCTCTGTGCTACCAGGGTTCCAAGAGTGCAATAGCCGGGTTTAATTGTAAATGTATGTTTAACTTTTTAAGAGTATAGTTTCCTCCTGAGGAAATCAGGGCCTGGCAGTGGGGGAAGAATGGGGTATGTGTCTAAGCTGGGTGTGAAGAACAGGTTTATGGAGAAGGCTGGCATTGTGATCGTGTCAAATGTCCTTTGCCAGTGTCTGTATCTCTTCTCCTCAGGGCTCTCTCTATCCCAAGGGTAGAAGGCCATTCTGCCCACATGTTTGGTTGTCTGGAAGTGCTGGGACGCCCACCCCCTGGAGCAGCCCTCTACCATTATTGACAGGAGTCAATGTATAAATACCCGATGCCCCTTGGCCTAAGTGGGATAAGTGGTGTGTTTTGCACCATTTCTCAGAGTTCCCACACTTCTATCATTTCCCCACATCCCTACCATTGTTCCCTGGGCTTCCTGTAAACTCCTTGCATTTGAATGCTTGCCTCAAGGTCTGTTCCAGGAGCTGGAAGAAGAGGGCCCTGAACGCAGGTGGACATGAAGGCGGCATTCCTGGGAGCAGCAATGAAGATCCGAGTGAGGGCAGTGCCCCTTGTCTGAGACAGGAGACAGGGGAGCAGGGCCATGAAGGTGGAGCTGATGAGACTCTGTGTCAGTGTCGAGGGGGACAGAATGTGAAGGACAACATCCAGGTTTCCAATAGGGTGAGTCCTTCACCCTGAATGCTGTACTGTTTTAATGCCCCTGGATCAAGATGGCCTGGGCATGTCAGAGACCAAAGGACAAAATTCCTTGCTTTGGGGGGGTTCACATTCTAGCAGACAAACGTAGGCAATCAACAATAATCATAACATACAAAAGTACACTATGCAGTATGTTAGAAGGTGACCGGTGCTATGGGAGAATTAAGGCTGGGCAAGAGTCATGGGGAAGTTTTTTAGGAAGTTGTATATTCCACTGCAAGAGGATAGAAAAATGGAGCGTGTGGAAGGAAAGTCAGGTGACATGGAAAATAGAACCATCTAAAAATAGTTTCCAGAATAAGAAAGTCAAAAGAATAGAGGGGAGGGTATATTTATAAGAATAAAAAAAGAAAATTACCCAAAACTAAATAAGGCAATGGTTCTTCAAGTGGGTCCCTGGACCAGCAGCACCAGCATCACCAGCATCACCTGGGATCTCATTAGAAATGCAAATTCGTGGACCTCACCCCAGACCTGCTGAATCAGAAACTCTGGAAGAGAGGCCCTGGTGCCTATAAATCATAATCTACTCCCAGCAACCAACAATAACAACCAGGGGATTCTGACTCATGCTCAGGTTATAAACCCACTGAAATAAAGCATCATCCCAAGCTAGAAAGTGCTCGCTTAGTGCAAGCAGATGAGAAAAGAACCACCCCTGTGTACTTATAGTGAACTCTTAGAACCCCAAAGATAATGGTAGAGTAATAGAGTAGTAAAAAAAAAAAAAAAAAATTCAGGGAGCGGGACAAGGACAAGAAATCACCCATGAAAGGAAACAAAGTCCGTTTGACATCAACATTTTCATCAGTCACTAACAATGACCACAAGAAAGCAATGGTTCAATACCTCCCAGTTCTGAGAGACAAGACTTTAGAACATAGAAATCTATATCCAGGTAAGCAGTCATTCAGTTGGGAAAACAAGCATTCCCAGCCATACAAGGATTCAGAAAATCTACTCTTTGATAACCCTCTCAGGGTGGGGGCGTGGAGGGGAGGGAATCACACAATATTTAGCCCCACTCCAATGAAAACTGAATCCAAGAGGCACTGGGAATTAGAGGTGGGGGGAGAAAAGAATCAAGAAAAAACTCTTGGAATTTAAATGTGTTGCTTGTAAAAATATTATAACAATTGAAAATTAAATTCTGATGCAGTCAAGATGGGTGATTATGGTGGAGATTGGATAGTTTGAGAAAAGGAGAGAGAGAAATAAACATTGCTGGGTTTTTATCTTGTCTTCAAGTGAAGAAATGGATAGCAATTAACATAAGATAGGATGATATAGATTTAAGTATGGAAGACAAAAAATTAAGGCTAAGCATTTGAAGAATAGAAACAGACTTTATACGTTCCAACCTATTAGAGGGAAAAATGGGTCAAAAACCTCAATCAAGCCAATAATTGACAATAAAGAGAATAGAAACACCAAGAAAAAAAAATTCTAAAGAGAATATAAAAAATAAGCCACTAAGAATTTATTAGCAATCTCAATAAATGTGAATAGGTTAAATCTTCCATTTAAAAGACAAAGACGTTTTATCTGGATAAAAGAAAAAAAAAGAAAGAAAAGCTCAAAGTGAAATGTAGCTTTGTTGTTTTCAAGAGATAAAGATAATATAAAGAGACACAAGAGGCAGAAAATTAAAAAAAACAAACAAACAAGAAGTGTGTTTTCGTTAAATGCAACAGATGATGAAGCAGTTGTAGCAGTTCTAATAATCAGACAAAATTTAGCTTGCTAGTTAAAGAGTTATATTTCATACTAGTAAAGGAAGCAATTTGCCAAATGTAGCTCAGTCACCTAACAATATACCTTTGCATAGAAGGACAAAACTGATAGACAAGGAAAAGCTGACAAGCCAAGCAGAATGGGAGACATGGACAGAGGGTCAGTAAGGACTTGAAGGATTGGAACAGCATGGTGGACAAGCCTGGTAAGATTGATTGATTGGTTGATTGACTGATGGGTAGGACTTACTCCCAGTACACCCACTGTGAAAGGGAGGATGGGGGCTACAATTCACAGGGTTATATATGTTTAGGGAGGGAGTTATAGTTTTTACAATGAGGTAAAAATTTAGTTTGTGACATAGTCTTTTGGGAAAAAGAAAGATCCTAGAGCAATAATTTTCTTCCACTTCACGAATTACATTATTTTCATATGATATTTAAACATAGAAGAAGCCCAATAGAGTAGAAGTCAGGAGTCCAGCTTAAGTCTTTTCATATAAATTATGTGGACAAGTGTGAAACATAAAGTGGAAAAGATAAGCAATGCTTTGCAGGAAAAGGTGACAACAGCATTATACAAAGGGTATTGGTCCTCGGCCAAGGTCAGCAGAAATAGCTCCTCACTCTGCAAGTTTGGTCCAGGAAGCCGAGCAGGGCAGTGAGGGAAACGCCTGAGTTATCTCAGGCCAGAAATTGAGAGCTGTGAATGCCCAAAGGGCCTCACCACCTCCCCTTCCTCTCCTCTCCCCTCCTCTCCCTTCCCCTCTCCTCACCTCCCCTCTCATCTGTCTTTTCCTCTCCTTCCCTTCCCCCTCCTTTCCCCTTCCTCTCCCTTCCCCTCCCCTCCCTTCCCCCTCCTCTCCTCTCCCTTCCCCTCTCCTGTCCCTTCCCTTCCCCTCCCTTCCTCTCTCCTCATCTGTCCTCTCCTCTCCTCCCCTCCCTTCTCCTTTCACCTCCCCTACGCTCCCATCCCCTCACCTCTCCATCCCTATCCTCCTCTGTCCTCTCCTCGTCTGTCTTCCCCTCTGTTTCCCTCTTCTCCCTCCCCTTTCTCTCTCTCTCTCTTATTTCCTCTATCTCCTTCTCTCTTTTTCTCCCCCTCTCTCCCTCCTTCCCTTTTGCCCTCTCTCCCTTCCATCCTTCCACTTCGTTCTTCAACATAAGCTAATTCTATGGACCAATTTCGACCAGAAAATAAGAACAACATCCAAGTCAATGGTGACAAACCTCAAGTAAAAAACCAGCAAGTAGAATTTATTGAGGGGCAACAATACATCAGCTTGAGGGTGAATCCTGTTGCTGACCCCCTGGATAGTTGGTAGAGGGTACTGTGTGAAGACAGCCAATGAAGAGCCTTCTCTCAGGTCAAAATTCTTAAGCTGATAGTCAGCTTGGGGAGTAGCAGGACCTTCCCCTCTCTTTTGCCTCTTTCTGCACTTTTGACAGTTTCCCTGTCCAAAATATCCTCCCAAAAGAATGAGCCAGTGGGTACGAAGAGGATGTGAAGGGCAAACCAATCAGTTTTGCTCCCTTTAAGCAGCTGTAATGTCAAAATATAACTCAGGAAAACCTTGTGGTTTGGGGGCTTATTATTATTATCTCTACTATCTTTATCTCCTCTGACTAAATACATGCAAAAATTGCCTGAGAACTTGGTATGTTAAAAGCCATAAGATAAACACATATGTTCTAAGTCTTAGGTTTCAACGTTTCCGTCTTATTTGATAGCAATACAAATGTATTTTCCTTGTACAATAGATACAATTCTATATAAATTATTTTTTGTAACTGGATCATATTTGAAAGATTTACCTAGCATTTAAGACATTTTAGTTAGCAGAAAACAATTTAGTTAGCTGCTGCCACCACCACCACCACCAGCAGAAGAGATCCAGTAGCAGAGACCCAGCAGCAGGAGATGGCGCAGTGAACTTCCCAGCCCACGGAGATAGAAAGTTGAGTGCCTTTGGGCAGAGACTGAGGGCCAGGGAGAGGTGTGCCTACAAGCACAACTGGGAAGAGGCTGTCCGGATGGAAGAACTGTATCTTGAGTGTTCCTGAGCCTGAATTGTAACTGTTACTTCCCTAATAAACCTCATAATTGTGAATACTGTCTGTGAGTTCTGTGTGTCCATTGCAATGAATTATTGAACCCCGTAGAGAGTGCTGTGGGAGGGATGGTTGGTGTCAGAATTGGTAAAGATGGTGGAGAGAGGAGGCATGTCTGACCCCTGCCTCATAGAAATCAGCTTTGGGCTGTTGATCTTGATTTTCCTTCCCCCTCATGAAGTTGGAGGAGGCCAGACACCACCCCCATGCCGTTTTTACAGCTTCTATAAAGATCAGAACTTCGGAAGCCCTATGGGGCAATTCTACTCTGTCATATAGGGTCGCTGTGAGTTGGAATCCACTCAATGGCAATGGGTTTATAGACTGTACAGTACAAAGAGTGAACTCCAGTGTAAACTATGGACTTTAGTTAATAACAATGTATCAAGACCGATTCATCACAGGGCCAAGACTGGACAGACATTGGAAACTATTGCCTTGAAAGAATCTTCAAACCTTAAACCTCAAACCAAAACTTTTCCCTGGAAGTCGGCTTAGAATCAAATAACAGTTTAGTCAGCTTAATTAGTAAAGTATGTCTGCTGAAGCATTAAAGCTCTTTCAAATATTTATCTATGTAGGATCAAATTGACAATATCATCTCAAAAGTTTAGATGAGAAGCTTAGGGAGCAGAGAATTTATGTTAGTGGTGGTGGAAAAAGTTGGAAAAGGATAGCAAGAACAGTTACACAACTTGAAAAATGTAGAGTTTGTTGAAATGGTATATATCTTGCTGTATATATTATCACCAATAGATAGATAGATACAAAATTAAAAAAAGACAGTCCCTTTTCAAAGCAAACTAAAAATTCTGAGCCGAGAAGAAGGAAAGCAGTATTTGTTGAGTGCCTGTAATTTGTCAATAAAATGCAAAAGACATATCATTTACTTTTCAGAAAAAAGCTGTAAGAAAATATCTCCATTACATAGATTTGGAAACAACCTCAGAAAGTTTAAGTAACTTGCTCAAGGAAGGTCTCACAGCTAATAGGTGGTTGAGCCCAGGATTCCAAAATGACCAACTTCAAAACCCATATTTATTTCCACACCAGTTGCCATGGAGTTGATTCTGATTCATGACAACCCCATGTGTGCCAGAGTAGAACTGTGTGCCACAGGGCTTTCAATGACTGATTTTTTGGAAGTAGATCACCTGGCCTTTCTTTCAAGATGAACCTCCAACTTTTTGGTTAGCAGCCGAGTGCGTTAACCGTTTGCACCACCCAGGGACAGCTTATTTCCAGAAGGAGGTCAGAGTTATGGGAACAAGAAAGAAATAAGAGGCCCTTTGGGGGCTGTAAAGTTTTGTTTTTGTCCTCTATATAAAGACTAATTTGAAAGACTTTAAAGGTTTGTTTTATTTTGCTTTTATAAATTCTAGGAAAGTGTTTATTATGAAGTGATTTCTGTGTTTTTTGTCTTTCACTACTTTGAGCAAAAGCAGGGGAACGTGTTGCTGTTGTTAGCTGTCATCACGTGGATTCTGATTCGTGGAAACCCCGTATGTGCAGAAATAGAACTGCTCCATAGGGTTTGCAAGGCTGTAGCCTTTCAGAAGTAAATTGCTAGGCCCGTCTTCCGAGGTGCCCCTGGGTGGGTTTGAACCACCAACCTTTTGGCCTGTAGTGGAGTGCTTAACTGTTTGCACCACCTAGGGACTCCAAACCCATTGCCGTCAAGTCAATTCCGACTCATAGTGACTCTATAGGACCGAGGAGAACTGCCCCATAGGGTTTCCAAGGAGCGGCTGGTGGATCTGAACTGCCAACCTTTTGGTTAGTAGCCGAACACTTCACTACTGTGCCACCAGGGCTCCAGGGACTCCAGAGGAATAACATACTCACCTGCTATTGCTTTTACTCTTTGTACTGCATTACCTGTCATACTTTAAAGAAAAAGAAAGAGAGGAAGGAAGGGAGGGGGAGAGGAAGGAAGGAAGGAAGAGAAGGAAGATTGGTCCAATAATTGTAACAACTGTAATACACCAATCCAGGATGTAATAATAGGAGAAACTGTGTGTAGAAGGGAGAGGGGGTATATAGGAACCAGGGCTTCGAACAGGTTCCTTCTGGTTTGAACCCCTGCTGAAAATTTGCATTTCTAACAAGTTCCCAGGCAATGCTAATGCTGATGGTAGGGACCAAGTCTGAGAACCACTAGTAGAGTAGTGGTTTCCAAAAATTATTATACATAAGAATCACCTGGAGATCTTGTTAAAATGTAGATTCTGCTTCAGTATATCTGGGGTAGAAATACAAATTCTAAGCAGGGGTTTGAATTGGAATGAACTGATTCGAAGCCCTGAAAGGAACTCTGTATTTTCAGTAAACTTAAAACTTGTCTAAAACTACAGTATATTAACAATAATAATAATAATAATGGAGTTGGTATTTTGGCTCATAGGCTTTTTCTATATCAGGAAACACTAACCTCAGGTTTTTCACTATGAAGAAGAAGGATGTTAGAATCGTGTGTATGTGTGTGTTTGTAGGTGTATATATTTGTGTGTATTTGTGTGGGTATCTGCATGTTCGTTTGTGTTGTGGGTGTGCGTGTCTGTGTGTGTGTGTTTGTGGGTGCATTGTGTACGTGGGGGTAGCTGCGGTTATTCATATTAAGGTTAATTTTCCAAATGTACTATGTTAACGGATCAGCTGTGTTTGACCGTAAACCATGAGCATTTATTTCCAGCATCTCATACCATTGGCACAGAAAGAGCAGAGTGCTTTATCCTCACCGGAGCCTGTTCCTTTTGTCACAGCCCTTAAACAAGTGCTTGATCTGAGAAGCAGGCTGACTTGGAAATGACCACCATCTGCTGTGACCAACATTGTACCACAGATTTGTGCAGCCAGACACCAATGACTGGCTCTGCCTGTCCAATTAGTTCAACAAACTGAAAAGGCTTCACTGCCAAAGTGGTGATAAATGGTCCGGTGGTAATTGTAGAATGGTATCTTCACATCACACCAACTGGACATGTTTAATCCTTCACCAAGTGTCAGCCACCCAATTAAAAAGATGCAGGGAATTAAACCATGAAGACAAGACATGGATGAGAGGACCTGGATCATAATGCGAAGTCTGGGAGCTTCAGCAGGTCTGGGTCTCTGCAGCCTCGGTCACTGCACAACCTACAATCCCTCCGCATGCGGTGTTCCCGCGGGCAGAGCGTTGAGACAGCGCCCACTGTCACCAGTACCACTCCGCATGCGGTGTTCCCGCGGGCAGAGCGTTGAGACAGCGCCCACTGTCACCAGTACCACTCCGCATGCGGTGTTCCCGCGGGCAGAGCGTTGAGACAGCGCCCACTGTCACCAGTACCACACAGGGTGGCAGTGCACTGCACCCACCTCACCGGCTCTAGGTTTAGTGACACCTCGGAAGAAAGGCCCAGCGATCTGCTTCCGAAAAATCACCCACTGAAAACCCTATGGAGCACATATCTGCTCTGACACACGTGCTGTCACCATAAGTCAAAGTCAATTCTATGGCAATTGTGGTCTTAAAATTTATTTGTTTCCCTTTTTAAAGACTTGCTCAAAAGAAGGTAGCATGTTTCAGCTTCTTCACTTCCTGGAGCCAAAACGGATAAATCTAATGACCACAGATGCAGGTTCTGCCACATATTTTGAGTTGTTATGAAATATATTAAAACAAGCTCACAGCAAATATATTCCAGTGTTTATTAGAACAGGTGGGTAACAGAAAGTGTGAAGGAAGACAAAGCTGTCACTTCTTAAAGGCTGACCCGAGATTCCACACACGTTTGTCCAACCTCCAAGAAGCAGAGCAGTGGTCAAGCCTACTCTCCCCACAACCCATGAAACATTTATGCATAGGGTGATGAAAATAAATCCCGTAATTCCAGAATTAGTCGGACGAATTTCAAATACACATATTAAGAGTACTTACATTTTCATTGAGATTTACGAAGTGATTACTGACACAATCACATTTAATAGCAGGGAACCAAGCCTCACACATGATCTTGTCCAAGCTTAAGCTAAATCTGCACAAAGAACTTCAGCCCAGGGGGAAGAGCAGGCAAAGTCTGCAGAAAGGAAATGCATGCTACCTTGCAGATAAGAGTTACAATGGGAGAAAGGAATTCTATAGTTTCTAAAACAGATGGGCACTATCTCCAAACACAGACTGAAACATAGTTCATTTTTTTAAAAAACACTACTTCACTATTTACTAGACTTGGGAATCTGGAAAGCAATAGGGTATTTGAATATTAAATATGTGGAAAATTTGGATTCTTGTCCACCCTCCTCCCCTCTTTTTGGTAGACAAACTCCACAAGTCATAGAGATTTAAGCACTGAGTTTGCAGCCAGAGCAGGGGCAGATGTTTTCAGGGGTCATGTCTCAGATTCCCTTGCTAAGGCTCTTCAAGGTGATGGAAATAGGTAGAGGACACTAAGCCATTTTGCAGCTGCTAAAAAGCAATACTTCACTGTTTCCCTGATTTAAACAATGTAGAAGCTAACAAGGAAAATAATAGGAAAAGATTTTCCTGTATTTGCTTTTAAAAATGGCTTTATTTTGAATTCAGTAAAAAAAAAAAAAATTAAATCAAATCTCATCTCTGTTCTCTTAGTTGCCACAAAAATAGTTATGGGAAAGAGGATTGAACAAAGGTACGTGACAATCGTATCCATATTCTTCAAAGGCTGTTCAGTGATAAAAGCTCAGGCCCCAACACACGTATGCTCACACAAGGGTTCATGAGAAGAGCTTAAAAGAGAATAGCAACTTGTACATGTGTGTTTAAGAGAAAAGAAATCCATTTACAACTCAGTTCATCCTACACAGTGTCCATAGACACGCACATATGACTGTTAAAATTTTGCTCCATTTGTTTCCTAATCATCAGAAAGAAGATATTAAGATGAGCTTTTCTGAAGATTTCTGTTCTATCATTGAATGATACTTAGGGTTAGATGGGGCCTCCAGCCTGCTTTCCTTCTCTCTGCAAAGTGGAACATGGTGTAACCCACCCACACAACATGCAATCCAAAAACGAATAAGAGAAAACAGCAACAATTGTCACCTAATATTCCAAAATGACCACCATGAGCTGCCAGTTTAAGGAGGCATCTCCCTTCTAAATGTTCTGTTTTGGGAGGTGGGAGGGGTGAATTAGTCCTGAATACAGTTTTCTAAGAGTCTCCCAGAATTACTGAGCTATGGGAAATTCTATTTGGACAAAGAATAATCCCCATTGTCCTTCAGCAAATTGCCAAGTGATGCCCTCTCCCTGCGCCCATAGCCCCGGCTGGTTCTGCTGCTTGAGGGCAACAGCAGCCTCTGCTGATGCCAAGCCCGATGATACTGTGGGAGTGGTCACCACAGGGGCAGAACAAACTGCACACTCTCCTGGAGGGACCAAGAGTGCCTCTCGCCCAGCTCCACAACCCGGCCCATCTGATAACTGGACAGCTTGTCAACAGCCCCTCGGCCACTGGGCATGTGTTTATCCAGACCAGTTGTGGCCCTCGAGCTCCCCAAACAAGGATCCACATGCTTCAAAGTAACTGCAGAGTTAGAGGGGAGGCTAAAGCATTTAAGGCCAATGATTTCCATCCTGTGAGGCACACCACCTTGTCAGGGAGAGATTCTGAAGAACTGTGTTATTATCAACCCTTTCTCCACATGTGGGTTCCACAGAGGGGCTCCAAGATCCTCCTGGGGTTGGGACCAGGGTTGCATGTTCCCACCCACAGAAAAATTGAACACAGAGGCCAGAACAAGGGGCTGGGGTATCTCAGGAATCACAACACTGTGAAGATGAGTGGGCATCTTATCATCTCAGCAAACTCAGGACCCCACAGCATCTGCTCAGTCCTTAAAGGAGTATCTTCCCATCACCCCAAATGATAAGAGTAGGAATGGAAGAAGGGGAAGATGTTGAATGTGGGTTTGTTCTCACTCACACCCAGGTACTGTTCAGCAGCCATCTGCTCAGGCTCTTAAACTAGCTGAGTGGTTGGATGGTTGGTTTCCACACAGCAGAGTGCAAACCTCAGTTTGAGGGTCTTGTGCCCACCAAGTAGTGCCAAACTGACAATCTCTGTTTTGCTCAAGTGTTAAATCCTTGTTTTCCAACTGGAAACTGAAGAATATTAGATGACTTTAGAAAGCATAAGTCCTGAACATCCTGTTAAGCCCCGCAAAGCCTCAATCTTTCTTTTTCATCATTTCAGTTTTTCATCATTTCAGTTTTTCATTTTCTTAAACAAAACAAAAAACTGAGCTATAACATCTACGTTTCAAAATTGGCAAAAGAATATTTCTTTAACCCTAAAGGCGGTGCACCCACGGCATTACTCAACTGTCCCAGGGTCCACCTCCAGGACAGGTGCATTTCTAAAGCAAAATCAG
Source organism: Trichechus manatus latirostris (assembly GCF_000243295.1). Taxonomy (NCBI): domain Eukaryota; kingdom Metazoa; phylum Chordata; class Mammalia; order Sirenia; family Trichechidae; genus Trichechus; species Trichechus manatus. The sequence goes on along the minus strand of NW_004443978.1, from coordinate 3,800,031 downwards.
AATAATTAGATCATTTTTGTTCTGAGAGGCACAAACTTTGGAGTCCTTAGAAAGAGACCCATTCCCTCTGTCCATTCTCTGACAGGACATGAGCAGAAGCCGCCAGGTGACCTGAGACCCCAACTGCTGCTCAGGAAACTTCTAGCACTCTGACCCTCGGCAACTCTAAGGGCTGCTTTGTAGTGTCCAGCAGGCAGGACTGTGCCTCCAGAGAGCTACGGACCGCGCATTGTAGGAGGGAGTCCGCGCAAGTGTGCACTTACCAAGGAGGACAGGAGTTGACATTGCTTGGGACAGCTTTTAAGTTACAAGATTTTAACCTTTTTCTCCCGCCCCTCCCTTTTTTAAATAGAAGGATAAGAACCCCTTGAAGAATGCTGTAATGGCATTCCACATGCCCAGTCCCTAACTCTGTGGTGTGACACCCTGAAATCAGGGTTCAGCATTCTCAGGATGCATACCGATGGCGAACTAGGCTGAAATGCTTTATAACAACAGCTTTCAAAACACAGCACATCACAGCGCTGGGGAGTGGGGACGGAAGGCTCGGCACTGTTTTGGTGCCCGCCCTGGCTCAGAGACAAGCTGCTTTTGGTTTGTTCCCTCTTCCTGTTCCCCTCACCAGTGGCCTAACTCGCTTTAATGTCCGTGCATTCACCTTTGTGAAACAATCTCCCGCCCCTCTCACTAGCCCTTTAGATCACATTTCCAAAAATACCTTTCACTCACTTCAAACATTTCCCTCTTTTTTTCTTCAAACTTTACTTACACAGAAACCAAGACTATTAGAAACTTAAGAAATAGGAGGTGTGATTTCTAAACTATCTGCCTCCTGCCTGGCTCCTGAGCCATTCCCTGTGCTTGTGACCATTCTGGGGTTTCAACAGTACAGAACTCAAGAATGGCAAAAAGCAGAATGGTAAAAGTAAAGACAAATTTTCCAGTCCTCCAGATTCTCCCTTTGACAAAAAGAAAAAACATCGTTAATACAATTAAACAGTTAATTGACCTAGTCTCTCTTCTGCTAGGAGGAGCCTGTCATCTGAGCCCTGACTAGCAGACTGCCTTTTCTTCTTCAGACTACGAAGGTGAACAGAGGCGCAGCACAAAGGAGCCCCATTAGCCCCGGTCTTCTGATCCCTGGACCCTGAATCAATGCAAAAAGTGAAATCAGTCACATTTCAGTTTGAAAAGAGAAGTGAGTGAGCACCGTCAACATTCACAGTTCGCGAAACGACACCCCGCTGCGTAGCAACAGCACACACAGAAGATGCCTGCAAACGCCCAAGCGCGAAGCCTTTTGAGGAGAAAGTTCACAACTGTTTGCTAAGATTCCAGTCCAGTCTTTGGGAAGGACGAGGTCCTGCTTTGGTCGGGTGTTTCAGGATCTGAGGATGGTGGCAGTCATCTGACACTGAAAGGATCTGGGGTCATCTCCCGTCAACAGTCTGTCCCGGGCGTTGGACTACGGAAAATAAAAGATGACAGATTGCGAGTCCCTGGCTCCTTGTCTCGCCTACATCTAGACCCCCAGAGCCAGGCCCACCTGTGCCAGGTGAGCGCTCACCACACGATGTTCTCGAGTGCCTCCAGGCTGACTGACGGGGATTTACTGTTTAACATCCAGTGTAGGTGATACTGTTGGTCCTGGCCTCTGCTTGGCTTATGCTGCCCAGTCACCTGCCCCCTCCACGTCCCCTGAGGCCCTCCCACCTCCTGTCAGAGCTCTCTTACCTGTACTCATTCTTCTTAGCCCTGCTCTCAGCTCGCTCGGGAACCCAGGAGTAACTGTCAGCTGCGCTTGGGGTGTTTTTCTCCCTCTTCTCTGCCCTCTTTGCTTTCCGCTTGCGGTAGACCAGTAGCCCCAGGGCGAGAGCCAGCAGTAGTAAGATGGCCACCACAGTGCCCAGGATGTAGAATAGAAGCAGTTTCTGCCCATTGGTGCTGCCTTCATTTTGTTTGGCCATGGAATCCCCGTCTGCAGACTCAGCATGGCCAGCAGCAGCCGTGGGGCGGCTGGTGCTGGGCTCCACCTTGTTGCTGGGGGGCCCACTGGAGGCCAGGAGCTTGGGTGGGGCATGGGTGAAGAGGATGTTGGAGGGCAGGGAGGGTCTCCCCATGGTGGGTGCCTCCTCAGAAGTGTCCTCAGGGCCTCTGGGGGGACTGGATGTTATGGCAGAAGGGGCGATGCTCCCTTGGCCCTCTCCCTGGGGTGCAGGTCTGTCTGTGGGGGGCGCAGGTCCCTCTGTGGGAGGTCCAGGGGACGTGTGGCCGAGGATGCAGGAGACCCCATTGGGGGCCAGCTCCCAGCCTGGCAAGCAGCCACAGCGGAAGGAGCCCGGCACATTGAAGCACAGGTCCCTGCAGGGGCCGGCCCCCTGGCCTGTGCACTCGTCCACATCCTGGCACTGGGTGCCATCCTCACCAGCCACCTTGTAGCCCTCCTCACAGGAGCAGTGGAAGGAGCCATCGGTGTTGGTACAGGCCTGGGCACAGGGGTTTCGGCCTGGGGCACACTCATCCAAGTCCCGGCAGGTCCCCTCATCAGGTTCATAGCCCACCCAGCAGGTGCAGCGGAAGCTCCCAGGGGTGTTGATGCACTCCTGGGCGCAGGGGGAGGCCTGACATTCATCCACGTCCCTGCAGTCCAGCTCACTCGGGTCTAGCTGGTAGCCTGGGGGGCAGTGGCACCTATAACTTTTCCCGAGGGAATCGGGCTTGCATGTGGCCACCCCTCTGCAGGGATTGGAGCTGCAGGGGTTTCGGGAGGTGCAGGTCACCAGGTCGTCCATCAGCCGGAACCCTGGCTGGCAACCGCAGCGGAAGGAACCCTCACCCCCATCAAAGCAGTACTGCTGGCAGCCCCCATTGTTGAAGCTGCAGCTTAGCTTGGAGCTGACGCAGAGGGGGCCAGAGGTGCCCCAGTCAAACACATCGGCGCCTTTCTTCTTGCACAAGAAATAATGGCTCCCCTCCTTGCCCTCGTCCCCACAGGCCACGTTGGCCATCGAGGCAAAGGGCACGGCCTCCAGGGAGGAGCTGGTAGCCTGGAAGGGGGTGGTGTAGGTAACCTGGCCTGGACCCCCCAGGGCAAGGGGCCGGCACATGCCTTCGAAGCTGAACTTGCACACGAAGCCCTCGATGTTGCTTCCCGGGGAGTTAGGGCTCCCGCAGGGGCCCTCAGCCCACTTGGAGAGGCGGCCGGTGGGGGGCGACAGGGACAGGTCAAGCAGCAGGGACACGCAGCGTTTGGAGATGCACGTGTTCTTGGGCTCCTTTTGCCAGTTGGTGTACGGTGTGTCGCCCCCACCACCAATCCAGCTGAAGCCCTTCAGCGGCAGGTTGCTGTCCAGGCACTTGCCCTTGTCCCGCTGGAGCCCAATCCAGAACTTGCCTGTGCGTGTAGTCAGTGGTGCCTCGGGTCGAAGAAGCTGGGCTAGGGCCTGCTGGACACGCTGGGCCTCCTCAGCGCTCCTCACTGTGGCCAGGTTGCCTCCGTTGGTGCTGCAGTTAACCTGGGCCTGGTCCGCACTCAGCTTGCCCCAGTGGGCCGTGTAGCAGGCAGTCCCCGCACACACCACGGCCTCGGCCACGGCACCAGTGCCAGCCCAGCCCAGAAGCAGCAGCGGCAGCAGGAGCAAGGACATGCCAGTGGAGGTGGCCATTCGGTCGCAATCTGGGCTCCCAGCTGTGCTTAGGTGGGAGCTACGGGCTTGGCCACGGCCTCTCTGGGGCAGAGGACACAAAGGCTGCAGGCTCGTCACGTCCCCCTGACCCAAGGCGCATCCTGTGCGTGTTGTACTTCTTACATCTCACCGGATACAGGGCCTTCCTGGAATGAATAGTTTTCTGACTCCTGTTGCCTTCATCACAGTTTTGTTGTTCATAAAAGGAGGCAGGCGGCTTGCTCGGTCCCCAGCAAGGGCTGTGGAAGCAGTGCGTAGCAGGCAGAACTGTACAGCTCCGTTTTGGCTTCATTCTCTTTCCCATCTGCATGTGGCTCTTAAATGGCATGCTACTGAGTGAGCAAGGACTTTCGGGGACTTTCAGTACTAGAGAGAGCTCACTTCGTAACCCATAATAAAATTCCACTTGGTTAGCAAAAACAAAAAAAAGAAAAGACAACCCTGAGACTTGAGGCATGAGCCCATTTATCCTTTTTTAGAAGAAAACTGGATTTTTCCTCTGCCTATCTCATGTTCCCCCATTAGGTTTGGGAGTCTTTTTTCTTTTAGTCCCCCATCGTGAACTCTAAATAGAGAGACAGTCTTTAAATAGGACTGGGCCGTGGGAATGTCTCAGAGTCTAACACAATGCCAAGCTCCTCCAGAGTATGAAGCCAAATTGGGGGAAAGACAGCCCTTCTCAGAGTTTTTACAGTATGGATCATGATGTCATGAGGTGGAGGTGGGGAGACACCAAAAGCATCAGAAAGAAAAGAAAGCAAAAATGTCCCCACCCTCATGGGCCTGGGCTTGCACGCTGCCTCACCCACCTCGCAGAGTTCCTTCATGGCGAGGAGTGGGAGTCAGGGCCTGGCACAGGCTCCTCCTGCACATCAATGCGTCAGAACCTGTGAATCATGGTCTTCTCCTGCAGTCACAGATATGTTTGCTCCTCTGGACCGTCCTTGTTTGGGGCCCCCAGACATAGACCCTGAAACATGGATTCGGGGAAAGTCATTGATGTGGGAGGGGAAGTGAAATAGGGAAGAAGCCCATACAGGTGACTTCACGAGTAGGTGACGTCAGGGCACCCGGAACTCAGCCAGCTGGGACACTGGGAGGCAGTGCAGAACACACACCACACCTCCCTGCCCTGGGTCTGGGTTGTGGGTTTTGCTGCATCAGTCTGGTTGGCCTGGGTGACCAAGCTGTGGCTCTCGTTTCCCTCATCTGCAACTAGAAGGTGGGAAGAGGACCTCTGAGGTTTCTGCTCTAATATCACACTTCACTCTCTCCTCTGGATCTGAGGAGAAACCAGCAAGGGAGGAGAGTAGGCTGAGGTCACTGCTGAGTCCTCACCCTGGTGCAGAAATGACCGAACCATCTATCTAAGCCTCACAGGGCACTTCCCACCCCAAACCGATCCGCCAAGTGTCAAAATACAGTATACTCTGTCTAATGTTTACGTATTTGTACCCTCATCCACTAACTTCCACTCTGTCCCTCTGTCCTTCCACCACTGCCTGCCTGGTTGGGCTAATTTACCTGGCCTTCTACCTGCAGGAAAACGCTTCATGGCAGAAATGGCAGGAGAGCCCTGATGACTGAAGGACAATGTTTAAAAGTTCAGCGGAAGAAGGAGTTTTTACCAGGATGGTTGGATTTGGCTGAGTTTGACGAAGGGTCTAGAATGTTTTAGATGCTAAGCTTTGAGGAGATTCCGCACCTCCTGTTCTCAGGTTCCCTCCTGGACGATGATGCACTGAGATTTACTTAGAGTGCAGATTGAATCAGACCTCTCCAAGGATTGAGTGTTAAAGAGCACTCCCCAGGATGGGGGCCTGGAAGAACTTTAGTAGGCCCATCTTTGGATGGAAGCCATTTCAAGTGTAGTAAAAAGATCACACACTTCACAGTGTGGTCATGCTCCCTGCACATTGGCTCTGGCCCCTCTGCTTGCATTCTGGAGTTTCAGTGATTGCTCTGAGCTTTCTCTTTGAATCATCTTAGAAGTTTACTTCACACTGTTCAGGGGATGGGCCACTGGGGTCTCACATATGGGACAGGCTAACCTCTCAGCTCTCCTGCAGCACATCGATGGCATCTGAATTTGCTCTTTCCGTCCTCTGGACCAACAATTGAATGAAGGAGGTTGTGGGGAGCACATTGCATTCTCCTGCACACACAGGGACATTGTGCACAGTGAGTCAGCCCCCTCCTCATGCTCATTGCTCCAGTACCCACTGCAAGTTCCATGGGCCCCGTGGAGGAGGAGGCACAGGTATGCGGCGTTATGGACTTCATACCAGATGATGGGGACCTGAGGATAGACCCTGTGGGCAGGGACAGGCTCAGAAGGAAGTGGTCTGGCCACGGGCTGTCACGGCTTTTCTCTTGGTGAGTGAAGGACAATTTTCAAAGGGCACTGTGAAAATGGCATGGCAGAGGAGTCTGACTTCCTCTAACTTCACAAGGGGGAAGGAAAATCAAGATCAACAGCCCAAAGCTGATTTCTGTGAGGTGGAGGTCAGACATGCCTCTCTCGCCAGCTCCTTTACCAATTCTGAAACCGTCTGTCCCTCTCATAGCACTCTCTACTCCTCTGCTGGGTTTGATAATTCATTGCAATGGCCACACAGAACTCACAGACCATACTCACGATTATGGGTCTATTAGGGAAGTAACAGGTTACAATTCAGGTTCAGAAACTCTCAGGATACAGTTCTTCCATCAGGATAGCTTCTTCTCAGCTGTGCCAGCAGGCAGGCCTCAGCCCCCGGCCTCTATCCTGCTGAGGTAAGTGTTACAAAGCTCTTTTAGTTCTGTCGATAAGTGCCCAAAGGCACACCACTTTGCTTTAAGCTCCAGCCCATAGGTGTTCAGCTCTAGCTCTGTGGGTCAGCAAACCTAGCTCCACCAAGTGCCCAGAGACACCCTACTCCGCCAGCAAGCCTCTTGCCCAAATGTGCTCAGCTTTCTCACTCCATGGGCCGGGAAGTCGTCTCCTGCGGTCTCCTGCAGCCTCCTGACAGTCTCCTTGTTCTGCTGCCACCGTTTCTCTGCTGCTGTTTTTCACTGTCTCCAGTTTACAGCTCTCTCTGTCTTCCATGTCACAGCTCCTCTTTCTTGGTGCTGGTGAGATCCTCTCCTCCCGCCTCTGAGATGGATCATTTTAAGCCTAGAGGGATGGCAAAACTGACCAATCCCTTCACTATGGTTCCATATACCTCATCTGCATAGTCCCACTCAATCATTGTGTGTGAATCATAAAGACTCTGGCTAGAAGGGCCATATTAATAATTAATTGCACCGCAGACACTGTGTTCCCTAACTGTGGCCCAGGGGAGCAGGGGCTGTCACAGCCTGAGGTGGTAGTCAGGTGTCTCGAGAGGACAAGCCACGACTTCCATGGGGGCGAGACCAGGAAATAAGGGATGAATCATCTGCAGAAAATTTAAAGTAGTAATAAAAAGGATTAAAAGTAGGTTGTCTTTTCATTTTCTTTTTTTCCCTAAATTTTATTGTTGTTGTTGAGAATATACACAGCAAAACATACACCAATTTAACAGTTTCTACATAACGTAAACTCACTGCCCGTTAAGGTTCCTATTCAATCTTTCAAGTTGCTGTTGTCAGTTTGATCCCATATAGATAGTTTCTTAAAAGAGCATAATGCTCAAGGCAGATCTTTTTTACTAGTTAAGCTAAACTATGTTTTGCTTTTTTTAAAATTATCTTTTTATTTTTCCCAAATTCCAGAAATTCTAAACAAGGTCAATGGTGAAACAATGTCAGTTCTCCTCCCTGGAAAAGAAACAAAACACTTTTGTTGTCTAAGTTCTGAACAATTGTAGTTGTCACCATTGTTTTAATAACATATACTTTAGATTGTTGTTGTTGGGTGCTGTCAAGTCTATTTAGAGTCATAGCAACCCCATGTGACAGAGTAGAACTGCCCCATAGGGTTTTCTAGGCTGTAATCTTTATGGGAGCTTTATATTAGCACCTTTTAATTATTCATCCTTTAATAAACATTATATTCTATATGGAGGTTAATTTGGAAAATTGCCATTTATAAGGTAGGCCCCTAACCTATACACAGTCCTTTAAGAGAAAGTTCACAATGGTTGGGAATCACCCAACTCAATTTGATCTCCAGCTCCTGGGGTACTAGATATTCCTATATTTATAACGCAGAGTCAAAATAAACAATGATAGCATAGGGACTGTAGGAAGAAATTGAACTTGAGTCTCTTCAGTTCTGTCATTCTGTCAAAAATTCTGCGACTACTTGGAATTTTTATGTTTACAATGGTGAGGCATAGTGGGAACTAGGAGAAGTGATATTTTTATTTGGTACACGCAAATTTTAGTTTGTATTTAATCAAATCCGAAAACATTTTTATAATCAAAATTTCTTCTTTATAAATTGTTTACTTTAAAACTAAAGAATAAATAAAAAAGAATCACTGATGTTTTCCCTGCATGTTTATTTCTGAGGTTAACTTTGCTGTGTAGAGAGGTGGATGCTTCATTGATCCCTCTGGGTAGGAGAACACCAGATGTACCACTGACAAAGTCACACAGGGACACATTCTCATGGTGGGGACAGGGAGGGGGGCAGGGAAGGTCTTTTTCCAGCTCTCTGCCATGAAGGGATAGAATACATCTACGCTGGATTTGAATCTCGCCCTGCCACTTACCAGTTGTGTGACTGCTGGCATGCTACTGAACTGCTCTGTGACTCTGTTTCCTTGACTGTACATTGGACAGCGAAATGTCACCTCTCATGACGTTTTGTGAGAATTAAATGAGCAAATTCCTATGAAGTACTCAGAATAGAGCCTGCAGTAGGTGTAAACTTCTACCCCAATAGGAGACTGCAGAGGCTGGAGATCACCCGAACCCAGGTCCAGACAGCTTGGATGTTCACCTCGACTCTGCAATTTGCTGGCTTTGTGACTGTGAGCTTCACCCCTTGAAACCTTGGTCTCTTCATCTGTAAAATAGAGAGAATAAGAGTAGTAATGCCACCGTGCAACCGTAAGGATTAAATTAAATGAGGTAACAGTTGTAAAGTGCTTCCTGTAGGGGCTGGTGTACAGCAGACACTCTGTCAACAACAGTCTCTGGTACTATTACTGCAACAAAACAGGGAGACAAAAGGCAAACACCACACCTGCAGACCAGTCCCCACTGAGGCAGGAATGAAAAGGAACAAAATCTCTATTACATGTGCTCAAGACCTGGGACTTTTATTTTTCAAAGACTTTCCCGACTTTTGAGTTTTTGCTTGGATCCTTGGCTGGGCAAACATTCTTCTTAGAGCATAAACGATTTTTTCACATTAAGTAAATAATTTCTCTCTTAGGCTGGGTTCTCTAGAGAATCAAAACCAGTAAAGCGTATAAATAAATATATATATATATAGATTTATATCAAGGAAATGGCTCATGCAGTTTTTAGAGGCTGTATCGTCCCAAGTCCGTGGGGCAGGAAATAAGCTTCTCCTGACTCATGTAGGCACAGCAGCTGGCTATCCCAAGATCAGCAGGCTGGAAAGCAGGGCTGTTGCAGGCTTCTCCTGACTCATGGAGCTGTAGGGGCTGGCAGACCCAAAATCAGTAGGCCTGAGAGCAGGGCTGTTGCTTACAGCTGTGAACATAGAGAAATCTCAAGACTGGCAGACAAGACCGCACGTAAGCTGCTAGCTCAAGTCCTAAGAACCAGAGGTCAGATGAACAGGAGCCAGCTGCAGGATCCAGAACAAGAAAAAGCCCTGGCAGGGAGCTCAGGAAGGACTAAGCGGCGGACAGCAGAGAGATGAAGGCTGAGGGGTTGGTGAGCCACCACAGACCCCTCCCCCACCCGTACCGCTCACCTCAGATCCCATCACATATCAACTCTCAACAGGGAAGTGATCACAGCATTATACCACTGCCAAAACACTGAGAATCATGGCCCAGTCAAGTTGACACACAATCTTAACCATCACAGTCCACCCCTTGTCAACTTGGCACCTATACACATCTCCTCAAACCATACATAATCTCTGAATAAAGACAATTACAAAGAATTCTTGGGTCCAATATGATACAACAAAGACACATACAACCAAAAATGCAGTAGTCCTGTTTACATCTTATATTTTATAAGCAAAGAAATCAAAAATATTTTATGTACACATACAAAGCAGAAGCGCTCATAACAATTACAGTCCTTGTTTCTGCAACCGGTCATGTGGTTGCAACTGGTACTTAGAACCACCTTCTTCCACTACCCATTCCATATTCCCTTTGCCCTCAGCAAGCACCTTAGCTGGTCATGGTTCTTTGCCTGATGAGGTGACCCAAACCTTCATTCCTGAAGGGTCTGGGTCATTAGTAGTCATGTCAAAATTGGGTTGCTGTAGTTTTCCATTGACTTTAATCACAAGGAATGGTAAAACTAAGAGACACTCTAAGGGATCTCCTGCATTCCAGACAT
>NW_004443978.1:3743543-3789780 GCF_000243295.1 Trichechus manatus latirostris | reverse complement strand
TCAGGATCAATCACTCCAGCCAGTATGGTAACTCCCTTCTTTGCCTGTTGATCCAGAGGCATAAAGAGCCCAAAGTGATCAGGTGGCATTCTTAGCTTCCAGTTCAATGGAATCAGTGACGTGTCTCCAGGTAGGACCATTCCTCCCTTTGGAATTAAGACCTCTAGACCTGCAGAGCATAAGGTTGCAGAGACAGGAAGCAAAAATCTTGCAAGTGGGTCACTAGGGGTAATAGTGAGTGGTGCCGTTCCCATTTCCACCCCTTGATTCGTGGACCCATGAATCCTGGCTATGGGAGAGACAGGACCATATATTGGATGCTGGTTTAGAGCATATACAGACTCATGGAAAACATTGCCTTAACCCTACAAGGTATTGTCACCTTGCTGGCACCGTAATTGTGTCTTTAGGAGGCCATTCCATCGTTCTGTCAATCCAGCTGCTTCGGGATGATGGGGAACATGGTAAGACCAGTGAATTCCATAAGCATAGGCCCACTGCCACACTTCATTTGCTATTAAGTGGGTCCCTTGATCCGAGGCAATGCTGTGTGGAACACCATGAAGGTGGATAAAGCATTCTGTAAGTACAAGGATAGTAGTTTCGGCAGAAGCATTAGGTGGAAAGAAGGCAAATCCATCTCCAGAGTATCTATCCGGTAAGAACAAAACACTGCCCTTTCCATGATGGAAGTGGTTCAATGTAATCAACTTGCCACCAGGTTGCTGGCTGATCACCTCAAGGGGTGGTGCCATATCGGGGACTCAGTGTTAGTCTCTGCTGCTGGCAGATTGGGCACTCAGCAGTGACTGTAGCCAAGTCAGCCTTGGTGAGTGGAAGTCCGTGTTGCTGGGCCCATACATAACCTCTATTCTTGCCACCATAGCCACTTTGTTCATGAGCCCATTGAGCAATGACAGGAGTAGCTGGAGAAAGAGGATGAGTGGTTTCCACAGAACATGTCATCTAATCCACTTGATTGTTAAAATCCTCCTCTGCTGAGGTCACTCTTTGGTGAGCATTCACATGAGACACTAATATCCTCACTTCTTTGACCCATTCAGAGAGGTCTATCCACATACTTCCTCCCCACAAATCCTTGTCTCCAATTTTCTAGTCATGTTCCTTTCTAGCACCTGACCATCCAGCCAAACCATTGGCCACAGACCATGAATCAGTATATAATCACACATCTGGCCATTTCTTCTTCCAAGCAAAGTTAACAACCAGGTGCACTGCTTGAAATTGTGTCCATTGGGAAGATTTCCCTTCACCACTGTCCTTCTAGGAGTTCCCAGAATGGGGCTGTAGTGCTGCCACTGTCCACATTTGAGCAGTGCCTGCTTATTGTGCAGAACCATTTGTAAACAGGCATGAGTTTTCTTTTCCTCAGTCAATTGATCATAAGGAACTCCTCATGAGACCATAGGTGCAGACTGGGAGATGGAAGGTAATGTGATAGGAGTGGAGACCATGGGCATTTGGGCCACTTCCTCATGCAACTTACTTGTGCTTTCAGGTCCTGCTTGGGACCCATCTTATATATACCACTTCCATTTAATGATGGAATGCTGCTGTGTACATCCAACTATATGACTCCGTGGGTCAGGCAACACCCAGTTCATGAGGGGCAGCTCAGGCCACATGGTGACTTGGTGTCCCATGGTTAAGCATTCAGTCTCTACTAAGGCCCGGTAACAAGCCAAAAGCTGTTTCTCAAAAGGAGTGAAGTTATCTGCAGAGTATGGCAGGACTTTTCTCCAAAATCCTAAGGGTCTGTGCTGTGAATCACCAATAGGGGCCTGCCAAAGACTCTAAACAGCATTTCTATCTGCCATGGACACTTCAAGCACCATTAGATCAGCCAGATCATATGGCCCAAGTGGCAGAGTGGCTTGCACAGCAGCCCGAACCTGTTGCAGAGCCTCCTCTTGTTCTGAGCCCCACTCAAAACTAGAATCTTTTCGAGTCGCTTGATAAATAGGCAGGAGTAGCACACCCAGATGAGGAATATGCTGCTCCTAAAATCTGAAGAGGCCCACTAGGCATTATGCCTCCTTTTTAGTTGTGGGACAAGCCAGATGCAATAACTTTTCCTTCACTTTAGAAGGAATATCTCGACATGCCCCACACCACTGGACCCCTAGAAATTTCACTAAGGTGGAAGATGCCTGAATTTTTGTGGGATTAATTTTCCACCCTCTAGCACGCAAATGTTTTACCAATAAGTACAGACATTTCTTCCTTATTAGGTCCGATCAGCATGATTTCATCAATATAATGGACCAGTGTGATGTCTTGTGGAAGGGAAAGGTGATCAAGTTCCCTACGGACTAAATTATGATGTAGGGCTGGATATTTGATGTAGCCTTGAAGGAGGCAATTGGAGGTGTATTGCTGGCCTTGCCAGCTAAAGGAAACTGCTTCTGATGGTCCTTCGAAACAGGTATGGAGAAAAAGGCATTAGCCAGATCAATAGATGAATACCAGGTACCAGGAGATGTATTAATTTGCTCAAGCAATTAGGCTACATCTGCAACAGCACCTGCAATTGGAGTCACCACCTGGTTAAATTTTGATAATCCGCTGTCATTCTCCAAGATCCATCTGTTTTTTGCACAGACCAAATAAGAGAATTGAATGGGGATGTGGTGGGAATCACCACCCCCATATCCTTCAAGGCCTTGATGGTGGCATTAATCTCTGCAATCCTTCCAGGAACGCTGTATTGGTTTACTATTGGTTTGCTATTTTCCTAGGTAGTGGTTGTTCTAATGGCTTCCACTGGATTTTCCTACCATAACAGCCCTTGCTCCATTTGTCAGGAATCCAGTATGGGGGTTCTGCCAGTTGCTGAGTATATCTATTCCAATTGTGCATTCTGGAACTGAGGAAATCACTACAGGATGGGTTTGGTGACCCACTGGACCTCCTGTGATACTGACATGAGCTAACTCTACATTAATAACCTTACCTTCATATGTTCCCACTCTGACTGGTGTGGGCCAAAGTGACATTTTGGGTCTCCTGGAATTAGTGTCAGTTCAGAGTCAGTGTCCAGTAATCCCTGAAAAGTCTGATTATTTCCTTTTTCCCAATTAACAGTCACTCTCATAAAAAGCCATAGATCCCTTTGGAGAAGGATGGGAGAAAGATTCAGTAGAAGTTTCTAGAAGTGTATTGGAGGCCTTCCTCTAGGGGACCCAGCCTCCCCTTCAATCAAGGGGTTGTGGGTCTGTAAACTCTCTCAAGTCTGGGAATTGATTACAGGGCCGTGACTCTCTATTCTGGTGATTAGAGTTAGGCTGCTGTTCATTTGACCTAGAATTCATCTGCTTGTACAGATCAAATAAATATTTAGTAGATTTCCTATCTATTTCACTCCTAGGGACACCATAACTAAGTAGCCAATGCCATAAGTTCATACAAGGCAGACTATTCTGATTACTGCTTTGAATCTGCTGTTCATTATGGTAACCACACTCACCTTGCCTTTGTCAACTGACTGCTGTCACTTGGCTCCTACCACCATGGACTCCAATCAGCCCCATTGTGGTTAGGTGTCTTAATTCAGTTACAGTAGTTCTCACTGTCAAATCTGACTTACATAAAATAGCAACCACAGCAGTCTTCAAGGATGCTGGGGCTCCCTTCACAAATATGTTCCTCACAGTTGTGGTAAAAGGTGTGTCCTCTGGGCACTCCTTGTGTGGGTCTGTGGGTCTAACCTTATAAATTCACTCTAGCATGCTGATTTCCCTAAGCCTTTGAATACCTTATTCTACAATATACCAAGGTAGGTCTGTTACTTCAACTTGATTTAGCGTAGGCCACTGTATAATCCATGCTTCAGCAACCCAACCAAATAAATTGTTAGATCTTTTCCTAACTTCTCAAGCTGAAACATAGAATGAAGAATTTGTGTTTAATGAGACTATGTCAATAATCTCAGACTGATTCATCTTTATGTCCCCTGCACCATTGTCCCACACCCTTAATAGCCATCCCATGCTTATTCCCCAGGTTTCTGTTTGTACATACATATTAGAAAAGTCAAGCAATTCTTTCAGAGTGTAGCGTACCTCCTCTTGGATTACACTTTGTATTTCACCTTTTGGGGCTTGCTGAGTCCTAAGTCTAGTTATAGGACCAGAAGCCAAAATCGGTGGGAGAATGTTTTGAGAACTTTCAGCATTGTCTTGTAAAGCATCTGCCTCAGGCAATGTCCCAGGCAATGACTCAGCTTTAGATGCAGCTGGGTTAATCTAATTAGATGGAAGTGGAGGGGCTAATGGTTCTGTTGGTAGGAGTGATTCAATAGAATTTACGGGCTCAGTGTCTCCAGCTTCCTGATTATCTGCCCATATGTCCCCATCCCAGGTTTCAGGGTCCCATTTCTTCCCAATCAATGCCCTTACATTAACTTCAGACACGTCTTGAGGTTGGGAATTGAGATGGCATTTTAATTCAGCTACTCTTACAATAAGCCTGTGGGTTTGTTTTTTGGCCATATGAGCTCTGTTACTGCAAGAAATAAGGCTTTCTTTCAAGGCACAAGTGAAAACTTTAAGGTTGTTTATGTTGTGCTTGAGCTTTGACTCTGAAGCCCTGAGCTCATCTCTTTCTTTCACCAGTTTGTCTAGTGAAAGTAGGTTCATCCAACCAGCTTCCTTATACTTCTTAATATGACAAAATTGTAGAAAGGTATCATCCATGCAGTCACCCAGAGCTTCATCTTTCATCAATACCTGATCTATCAGTGGTGATATTTTGCATATTTGAATTGCCACCTCACGCCATGGATTAGCAGCAACCTCTTTACTACTGGAAGCAGAGTCATCAACGTTTTTAAGACTAGCCAGACCTGAGAACCAATTTAGAAAATTCATCCTTACAATTTTGTTTCTCTAGAACCGCTCTTGGTACTAAGTGTCTTAGGCTGGGTTTTCTAGAGAAGCAAAACCAGTAAAGTGTATAAATATCTCTCTCTATATATATAGAGAGACTTACATCAAGGAAATAGCTCATCCAATTTTTAGAGGCTGTGACTTCCCAAGTCCGTTGGGCAGGAAAGAGTTTTCTCCTGATTCACGTAGCTGCATGGGCTTGTGAACCCCAGATCAGCAGGCCAGAAAGCAAGGCTGTTGCAGGCTTCTCCTGACTCATGGAGCCACAGAGGCTGGCAAACCTAAGATCGGTAGGCTGGAGAGCAGGGTTGTTGCCTACAGGCTGTGAAGATAGACGGATCTCAAGATTGGCAGAGAAGACCACAGGTAAGCTGTTAGCTCAAGTCCCAAGAATTGGGGTCAGACAAACAGGAGCCAGCTGCAGGATCCAGAACAAGAAAAAGCCTTGGCAAGGAAAGCAGGAAGGACTAGGTGGCGGAGGGCAGAGAGATGAAGGCTGAGGGGGCCACAGACCCCTCCTCCGCCAGTACCACTCACCTCAGATCGCATCGTGGGGGTGATCACCTATCAAATCTCAACAAGGAAGTGATCACTGCCAAAACACTGAGAATCATGGCCCAGCCAAGTTGACACACAATCTTAACCATCACAATTGCCTGATGTAATTCATCATGGACAATACTTATAGAAAGCTTGACTAGCTGTATGTTGTTTTCAAGGTTAACTTTTGGTCACCTCTTGGCAACTGGCTTTGATAAGAAAGAGCTGTTTGTCAGCATCTGGGGAGAGATACCTCACAAAGAGGAGCAGCTCACATGGCGGGATCTTTTGACACACGCAATCGCCTGTGACACTCCTGCATGTGAAACCCACCTTGTAAACCATGTATCTGTGGCCAACGCAGACCGTTTAAGGAGCTATTTGGCACGTGTAATGTTTTCAGTTGTTCCAATAAGTTTTTGTAACAATTTAGCCCTATTTGGACAATATAATTTCATAGAAATAAAAGTGATCTCTTTGGCCTAAATGCCAAGATTCAATTCTGCATGAAAATTACAACTGTAACAGTACTTTGAAAAAAAGATTATTTAGGTTTGAATAGATAGACCTGCTTTTCAGAATAAATTTAATTTTCTTTAGGAAACTGACTGGGAGACACTGGGGATTCCTGAGCAGTATAGACTAGACTTGGAAAAGGCAGATGTCTGCAGCAGCTATTGAGAACCTGCCCGGTGCTGGGTGCGCTCAGGTTCACACCCACTGACCCATTGGGGTAGATGTGAGGACACTTTTTTTTAGAGCGGGGGAGACTGGGCTATGGAGGAGAGATTTGTTCATCTTCCATGATACACGGACAAGCTGGTTCAATCCAGTCTTCCAAAGTCTGGTCTCCTGCTTTTACCTTTGCCTCTGATGAGATCCCCAAGCCCAACTGGTTTGGTATACATTGGGAATAATCATTCTTACCTTCTTTAGCTGTGATCACTTATCAAAGTGTGCCACTTGCAAGCTGGGTGCCCTTGGGCAAGCATCCTTCCTTTTGGACCTCAGTTTCCTTCCCTGTAAACGAGCATACACCTCGAAGGATGTGAGGATAAAATGAGACGACTTGACCGCCTTCACTAGCCACATGCTTGTAGTCTGTGGCACTGGGAGGCATTCACTACCTAATAGTTCTTAGGGCTATGGCTATGATTTTTACCGTAGTTGATTCTCGGGAGCACCACCAAGGAAACCCCACAAAGGGCACCATGCCAATGCCACAGAACTTCCCTCAAAAGCCCCAGAATAGAGCAATACCCAAGGGCACCCACTGCACACAAAGAAGGACAGCTGCCGCAGGGCATATGAGGCATGAGCTCTGAGGGTCAGAGGAGCACAGGTCAGAGTGGGGGACCCAGTCCAGTATCCAGGTAGATGGGTGAAGGGCATGGGGTGGGGGTGTCTGAGCATCTCAGTATGTGCACAGTGAGTTCTCCTGCCTTCGCAGGGCTACCACATCCAGGTCACCCAGTTTTGAGTTGCATCCATTGCGCCTGCTGCTGAGGTCACTGGTGCTGGGCACAGCTCCATGCAAGGTGCCCTGAGGCATCTAGAACTAGCCACATGGGCACCTGGGGTCTGCCTCTCTGCAGGGTCAGAGACTGGGTCCTGTTTGCAGGGGTGGAGGGAAGAAGGCCACCATTTGTGGTCCACCCATAAATGTCCTTCCACCTGGTTCCATTCAGAAGGCTCATGAACCCCTAGCTTTGGGGACACACACATGCCACCTGGCCCTGGATAGGAGCTGAGCATCTCTCCTTGGAGGGGAGTAGGGCATCTGGCCACAGATCACTCAGGCCCACCAGCATGGCAGCAGACGGGTTTTCACCCCGCAGAGGGCTGCTTCTGGGGCTCCATGTGGTCCTGGAGATGGGATTTGATTGTTTTCCCTGGATTCTGGTCTTTCAAGTCCATCTCACTTACTCCATAGAAACCTGGATTCTCCCCCAGGGTCCTGATGCGTAAGGCCCTGGTTCCGCAGAGATTCCCTGTGAATCCTCCTCTCATTCCCGGTCCAAGCTTGGTGACCTCAGGCAGGAATGCAGCTTCCCTGGGCCTTTCATTTTTATCTATGAAAAGCTAAGAGTAACCCTCTG
The DNA here is from genome assembly GCF_000243295.1 of Trichechus manatus latirostris. Lineage (NCBI taxonomy): Eukaryota > Metazoa > Chordata > Mammalia > Sirenia > Trichechidae > Trichechus > Trichechus manatus. The sequence continues at coordinate 3,782,234 of NW_004443978.1, read as the reverse complement.
ACCCCTTTCGCTCGTGGTGGGAAGACAAGACCACAAAGCAGCAAAGCCAAGCAAGCTATACAGCAAACAGCACCAGTGCTGTCACACACTTAACTAAATGTGATGGATATATTCATGCTCTGACCTCAAATAAAGCTGGGCCAGCTGAAATGACTGCCATTCAGTTTATCTTTAAGATACACTAGGTTGCTTTGTTATATCCTTTTTCTTGAAAATACAGAACACCTTGCCTTTTCTCAAGCTGCTTAATCTGTATCTCTGTGTCAATGCCTACACTTCTTGAAAGGAGGGGGAGTGAGGAGAGGTAGGGAGGGCAAGGAGGAGGAGGTAGGGACACAGCTGTCCTGCAGCCCCAGGTAAGATACACAGGTGCTGGCAGCTGAGGTGCATCTGTGCTCTAGGATGGTGAGGGCAAGGTGATGAGCGGGGAGCACACCGTGTCTGCTCGAGGTGCAAAATGACAGAGGAGAGTCCTTAGTACTTAGGGTTTCTAAGATAGGAAGATAAGATTTATACCTTGATCCTGGTGCTGATTCTCATTAAATCAAGGAGAGTCACAGTAAATTGTGGTTCACAGTGCATAGAGGCCCTACGTCTCAATATCTGGCTCATTCCACTGTTGGGGCTGCCCATCATGTTCACTTGTCTGTTCATGGTTGTGCTGATTTGTCTAATTCGGTATCACCAGTGGCTTAATTTCATCATGTAGTTTCATTTCCCATAAAAGTTCAAGATTTTATCTGGTTTGCACCTGAAACTATGAATCACCCTTCTGTGCCCTGCCTCTCTCCAACCCTGCAAAGGAGACGTCATTCTATGCAGGACCCATCCTTGTCTATTCCCTCCCTGGTTTATCTGTCTCCCTTATCTAACTCTTCCTGGAAGATGAAGATTGGGAAGGGGCCTCATCTCCAGTCTAGGAGAATGCAGCAGTGCCTGCATATGGCGTCTCCCAAGTCAGGACCACCTCGAGATGGTGAAAACCAAGTCCAGCAACAGCCTGCTAGGAGCTCCTAGATACTGGCCTCTATTTGGACCAGGCAAATGTTGGCTCCAAGATGAATTTGGCTCTAAGACATTTATTATTAGACCCACATAGTGTTCTTAAAAATTTGAATTGTAAATATTTAAGAAATGCAAGATTTTATGTAAAAATCTGGGTTTGTGGCTTCTTTGGAAAAATCACAGCTGCTAGGAATGCTGACTCACATCCTGACCCAGCAACCTGTGGCTGCCCTGGGGCCTTTGTGTATATTACCAGGCAGCTCTGTAGCCCTTGGATCCTCAACCCCACTAGTAAGTACCACGCCAGTGGCTCATCTTCCAGCCCGTTTAGAGCCATGAGATCTCTTCAGCTGAAGTCTATACAGGATTCTGCTTGCTTTTCTCTTTCTGTAAAGCGAGTTGCCGGAGTTCTCCTAATTGGAATTTTTTTTTCAGCATTTTAAATTTTTAAAAAAATTTATTTTGTTGTTGTTGCTGAGAATATACACAGCAAAACATATACCAATTCAACCATTTCTATAAGTACAATTTAGTGACACTGATACATTCTCTGAGTTGTGCAGCCATTATCACCCACCTATTCTGAGTTGTTCCTCGCTCATTGACATAAACTCACTGTCCCCTAAGGTTTCTGTCTAATCTTTCGAGTTGTTGTTGTCAATTTGATCCCATATAGATGGTTCTTAAAAGAGCATAATGCTCAAGGCAGACATTTTTTACTAGTTAAGCTAAACTATTGTTTAGTTTTAAGAAGACTTCCAGGGATATTTTTCATTTAAGGTTTAAAGATTATCTCAGGCAATACTTGCAGGGGTTTAGAATTTTTTATGAGTCCTTGTTGCCTCTCCAGCGATGCCCTCTCGGTCCTTTCTAAGATAATTTCAGTTGTGTGCCTGTCGGCAATCAGCTTTAGGAGATGCTTGGGGATCCTTCAGTCCAGGGGTACACCTTGACAGCATGATCTAGGCAGCACCTGGCTCAGGATGACATGTGACATGGGGCTGGTGTAAGGGAAAGTGCTGATGCTTCTGGGAAGGCTTCCTTTGCCCTTAAACAGAGATACAAGAAATGGGTAACCTTGTCCTCTGAATGATCTTCTGAGTGTTGGTTGGCACAGCTGGTGGTGCCAGCATGAGAGGACGCGCTGGTGCATCCAGAAAGGTGGAGGAAAGATGGGGAGGAATCTTGCTCCTCCAGGGCCTTGTTGAACCACTGAAGTAGCCAACCCACAGGAATCAAGTGCGTGGCAGAAAGGAGAGGTGAGACACTCAGCTGCTCAGGTTCCAACACGCAGAGCCATTTCAGACTCCATTTGAGAAGCAAGGTGCATCCTTGACCTGCTCCTGGTAGGACGTGATGTGCCAGGGAGCAGAATCAGTTTTGTGTTGTTTCCCAATTGAGCCTGGTGAAGCCAGTGCCTGGGACTTCTGACTTTCTCCTGAGGAATGCAGTAGTGCATATTGTTTCCTTTTTCTTTTGTGTTTTAAAGGCAGGTGTGATTTTGGTGTATTTATAATTTATCTCCAAAGAAAAAGTCATAACTTAAAATGGTAACACATTTGCAGAGGTTTCCACATTGAAAAACCAGCTGGTCCCACAGAGTTCAATAAAGCAAACATGGTTCCATCCAACTCAAAGTTTCTAGTTATGGGTCGGGTGGAGAGTGCACAATCAAGGTAGTTTCCTTTATTAGAAAACTGCGTAAGTCAATATATCAAAATTAAATCATACAGGACTCAGGTGACGGTTATGTATGAAATCCTGCTCTGATTGACATTTGCTGTTGATTTCTTTTCCCTGTAACGCAGCAACCTGATTCTTAAAGACACAGCAGGTGGTAGCTTCTAATCCAAAATAATGGCCTTCTCCTGCTGGAGTGATGAGTCTGCTGCTCGCAGGGGAGGCCGGCTCCAAGAGGCCCTGGCCTGAGCCTGTCAGATGCTGGGGCCAGTTCCCTCCAGGACCATGGGACCCCAGCCAACGTTAGTCCATTCTACCCTTCCACAGACACCTTCTCATGGGCTGTATCCACTTACTGCCTCTATTTTCTTACATTCGCTCACCTCGCACTTCATCGCCATCTCTTCTCTGCTTCTTTGACGCCACCGAAACACTTGCTTTTTCACGGCCACCTCTCCCCTCTGTGGCCAACTAACCTGGGCCTCTCCAGGCCTCCTATTACTTGGCCCTCCACTCCTCTGGACCCAGTCTCTTCACTGGTGCTAGGGGTCCACATTCCGGGTTCTCCCACCTCCTCTGCTGCCTCTGCTTGGTCTCCTTTCATTGACTAGTACACAGTGGCCATCTGCAGTGCTCTCTCCTGGGCCCATCTCCTCTCACGGCCTGATCATCCCTGCGGGATCCCACACACGCATTACTGCCCTTCTGCCACAGACTGCCCCATGTGCATCACCACTGAAACTTGTCCTTTCTGCTTTAATCAAGACACCCAACTGCCCACTTGATGTCTCATCCTGACAGCTCAAAGTCACTATCTCATTTTCTCTCCATGTCTGCCAACCATCCAGTTACAAGAACTGTATACGTATCCTTACCTCCTACTTCCCCACAGCTCCTACAGCTAATTTGTCATCAGCAGCCCTCTTTCTACCTGCCTGTCTCCCAACGTCGCCCACCTGCCACCGCTCTGCTGGCGCTCTGCACCTGTTTCCTCGTTAGTCGCCTTGCTTCAGCTTCTTACTCTCTATATTTAAGGTGAAATCATTTTGAAACATAAATCTATTATTTCCTTTTCGACAAACACATTATGTGTAATGAAAAGACTACTATGGTTTCCCACTGCTCTTAGAATCAAAATCAAAATCTTAACATGGCCTAGTAGGCATAGTCTGGCATTGATCTTTCCATTTTCATTCCCATGTTCTCTAACCACAATTCTGTGGGCTACACTGTCTCCTCCACAGGGCCTTTGCGCATGCTATGTTTTCTGGCTGGCATGCACACACACACACACACACATGCATGCAAATGCACACACTTTTACACATATGCACACACAAACTCTCACACACACGTAGACTATTTAACTCCTTTAACTTCTTCAGGTTTTAGTGACACTTTGCCCATCTTCCTATATTAGAGCCAACCTTGCCATTATTTGCTCTCATAGCAAACCTCTCTGCCTTGCATTTCTCCTTCCAAAACTGTTTCCAATTTTACATATGAATCTTTGACCTCCCTGTAGTAGATGCTATACCCCATCGGAGCTGGGAATCTCTTTCTTGCTTGTGGCTGCTCCCCCGGTGCCTACTATAGGGAGCAGGTGCCTACTGACTATGGGTTGGGTGAATTAACAAATCCCTAGGTAGGTGTGATCATGAAGATGGCACAGGACTGGGCAATGTCTCATTCTGTTACACGTCAGGTCGCCATGAGTCAGAGCTGACTGCACAGCAACTAACAACAACAACAGGTTTAAGTGTGGGGTGAAAGAGGATTGAACGGAAAGGCGGACCTGGTCACCTGGTAAAGCTAAACCGCATTTAGGATGTGTATTCCCAATTCCTTTGAAGTATTTACATGTCAGGGACAGCTACTTTCACCTTTGAAAACAATCAACAAGGGGTTAGGGCTGGTCCTCAGCGCCCAGCACAAGGGACGGGCCAGGCTTGCTGTCTTCCTGTCCTCTGTTAAAGAAAGCTGCTGAGCTCTGGCCTCTACTGCAGTTCACCCAAGCCTTTCTTTCTGGCCAAGCCGCTGTTCTCCACAAAACATGACCATCTCCTTAGCTCTATCAGGGCAGTCTTTTGGGTCTTCGAGGGCATGTCAGATCCTATCCACCGCAAGGTTTTACCCGTTTGTAAACACCAAGAGCTCCTAGAGCCCTCAGGTTGGGGTTGACACGGAGATAGTTTTTTAAAGGCCTGGCCACTTCGTGTTCCTCCCCCCACTTTCCTACTCTTCATGTGTCTCTTTACAAAACATTAAAGCTCATTTTCTAAAATGCACTAAGAAATGCTTTTATTTTTTATTGTGGTAAAATATATATAACACAAAATTTTCCATTTTAACGGATTTTAAGTGTACAATGAATTACATTCACAATATGGTGCTACTATCAGCACTATTTCTAAAATTTTTTCATCGCTCCAAAGAGAAACTCAGCACCCTATAAATAGTCATTTCCCATCTCTATCCCCCAGCCCCCGGTAATCACTAATAAACGTTGGTCTCTATGCACTTGCCTATTCTAGATATTTCATGTAAGTGGGATCATACAAGAGATGTCCTTTTGTGACTGACTTATATCATTCAGCGTAATGTGTTCAAAGTTTATCCATGTCACAGCATTTATCAAAACTTCCTTTCTCTTTATGGCTGAATAATATTCCATTGTATGTATATGTATAAACCACATTTTATTTATCCATTCATCTGTTGATGGACATTTGGATTGTTTCCACATTTTGGCTATTGTGAATAATGCTGAAATAAACATTGGTGTACAAGTATCTGTTTGAGTCCCTGCTTTCACGTCTCTTGGATACACCTAGGATTAGGACTGCTGGATCATATGGCAATTCTATGTTTAACTTTATGAGGCACCACCCAACTGTTTTCTACAGTGGCTGCACCATTTTACATTCCCAACAACAATGGATGAGGGTTCCAATTTCTCCACATCCTCAGCAACATCTGTTATTTTCTGTTTGTTTGTTTTAGATAATAGCTATCACTAGGAAATACTTTAAAAGAACAACAATAACAATATCAAGGTAGTGACTAGGATAAGCACAGAGGTAGGCACAGTGAGAGGAAGGCAACATGGTCATGCTCAGGCCTCATAACATTCTTTTCCTTTTCAAATAATATTATATTTCTGGTGAAAGTTTACATAGCAAATTAGGTTCTCATTTAATAATTTTTATATATGTTGTTCAGGGACATTGATTACATTTTTCACACTGAGTCAACATTCTCATTATCACTGTTCTGTTTGTTCCATTTTCATTAATCTAGCTTCCCTGCCACCCTTACATTCTCATCTTTGCTTTAGGGTAATTGTTGAGTGTTTGGTCTCATACAGACAATCTTTTAAGGGAGCACAGTACTTATGGGTGATGTTGTCTATTTTATGAGCCGATCTGTTATTTAACTGAAAGGTGACCTCGGGGTGTGGTTTCAGTACAAAGTATAAAGGGTATCTTGGGCGATAGTCTCGGGGGTCCCTCTAGTCTCTACCAGTCCAGTAAGTCTGGCCTTTTTTAAGAACTTAAGTTTGTTCTACATTTTTCTCCCACTCTATCTAGGACCATCTATTGTGTCCCTGATCAGTTGGTAATGGTAGCCGTAGCCAGGTATCATCTAGTTTTTCTGATCTCAGGATAGGTGAGATTGTGGTTAATGTAGGCTATTAGTCCTGTAGACTAGTTTCTTCTTTGAATCATTGATTATCTTTATTCTCTTTTGCTCCAGATGAGTAGAGATCAATAGCTGTATCTTAGATGGCCACTTGCAAGCTTTTATGATCCCAGATGCTACTCACTAAACTAGGATGCAGATTCTACTTTTGTGAGCAGTGTCTGGGGTCTTAAAACCTTACAAGCAGCCATCTAAGATACTCCACTGGTCTCACCCTGTCGAGAGCAAGAGAGAATGAAGAAAACCAAAGACACAAGGGAAAGATTAGTCCAAAGGATTAATGGACCACAAGTACCACAGCCTCCACCAGACTGAGTCCAGCACTACTAGATGGTGCCCGGCTACCACCACCAACTACTCTGACAAGGATCACAGCAGAGGGTCCTGGACAGAGCTGGATAAAAATGTAGAACAAAATTCTAACCCACCCACACAAAAAAAGACCAGACGTACTGGTCTGACAGAGACTGAAGAAACCATGAGAGTCTGGCCTACGGACTTCCTTTTAACTCGGTACTGAAGTCACTCCTGAGATTCACCCTTCAGCCAAAGATTAGGCAGGCCCATAAAACAAAATGTGACTAAATGGGCACACCAGCCCAAGGCAAGGAGAGAAGGCAGGAGGGGACAGGAAAGCTGGTAATGGGGACTCCAAGGTCAAGAAGGGGAGAGTGTTGTCATGTCATGGGAGTGGCAACCAATGTCACAAAACAATATGTGTATTACTTGTTTAATGAGAAACTAATTTGCTCTGTAAACCTTCATCTAAAATACAAAACTAAAAAAAAAAGATGTAGAACATAAAGTTTATTAACTATGTTATGCCAGTTGACCAAGTTGTCCAATAAGACTGGTCCTAAGCCTTCAAATCCAGGAAACCAATCCCATGAGATGTTTAGTTATGTTAGGAAGCATCCTTAACTGTGTTCCCTATGTGCTTTATTATATATATGAATATATATGCAGCCTGCACATACATGTATACACATATGCCTACAAATGAACTGGTATTGAACATACACACATACATCTTCCTATATACATATATGCATACATATCTACCTATGTAACCACAATATTTTTTGGTTTTTATTGTTATTGCAAAACTGTATTATGTTATAGCATTTACCAAAATATCCCTTATTCCTGTGTACTTCTTAGTGTCATCATTTACCTTGGTCAAGTTGTGCACACTTCATCCACAGTCAGTATTGCCTTTCCCATCATCAAAAATAACAAGTGTCTACTCTCTAGAGAGTGATTCTCCTCCCTCCCCCTTCTATACCTGGTAACCACCGATGAATGTTGATTTCTGTACGTATACCTATTCTTGTCTTCTTATAAAGGTGTGATCATACAATATTTATCCTTTTGTAATTGGCTTATTTCACTCAGTATAATGTCCTCCAGATTCATCCACATTATAATATATATTGAGAACTCATCATTATTCTTTATAGCTGTGTGGTATTCCATCATATGTGTTATAGATTGAATTATTCCCCAAAAAATATATGTTGTAAATTCTAACCCCTATGCCTGTGGTTATAATCCGATTTGGGAATGGGTTGTCTTTGTTACGTTAACAAGGCAGTAGTAGTGTAGGGTGTATCTTGAGTCAATCTTTTCTGAGATATAAAAGAGATTAAACAAACCAGCAGGGCAGAGATGGGGGAAGAGAGTTCCTAAGCCACATGAAGATTGCCCAGAAGCAGAAGCTCAAAGAGACAAGGAACTTCCTCCAGAGCCTAGAGAGAGAGAACGCCTTCTCCTAGAAATGGCACCCTGATTCTGACTTCTAGCCTCCTGAATTGTGAGAAAATAAATTTCTTTTTGTTAAAGCCATCCACTTGTAGCATTTCTGTAATAGCAGCACTAGATAACTAAGACAGTATGTATGTATCATATTTTGTTGATCCATTCATCCATCGCTGGGCACTTAGGTTGTTTCTATCTTTTTGCTGTTGTGAATGATGTTGCAATGAACGTAGATGTGCATATGTCTATTCACTTCACTGTTATTAGATCTCTAAGGTATATACCTAGGAGTGGGATTACTGGATCATATGGTATTCCTATTTCTAGCTTTTTGAGGAAGTGCCATACCATTTTCCATAGTCTTTGTATCATTTCACAAACCCACCAACAGTGGATAAGGGTCCCAATCTCCCCATAACCTTGTCAATATTTGTTGTTTTCTGTTTTTTTGATCAGTGACATTTTTGCAGGGTGAGATGGTATCTCATTGTAGTTCTGATTTGCATCTCTCTAACGGCTAAAGATCCCGAGCGTCTTTTCATGTGTTTGTTGGCCTCTTGAATGTTCTCTTTGGTGAAGTGTCTGTTCATGTCTTTTGCCTATTTTTTAATTGGATTGTGTGTCTTTTTGTTGTTGAGGGGTTGAAGTTCTCTATGTATTTTAGAGATTAGACCTTTATCAGATATGTTGTTTTTGAAGATTTTTTTCCCAGTCTGTAGAATGCCTTTTTACTCTTTAGATAAAGTCTTTTTATAAGTATTTAATTTTTAGGAAATCCAAGTTATCTAATTTGTCTTTTATTGTTCACACGTTTGAAGTTGTGTTTGATAATCTATTTCTGAAAAGAAAAATTAGGTCCTACAGTTTTTTTCCCTACTTTATTTATCAGGAACTTTACAGTTTTAGCTTTAACATTTAGGTCTTTGATCTGAGTTAGTTTTTGTGTATGCTATGAGGCATAGATCCTGTTTTATTTTTTTGAAAATGGATATCCAGTTTTGCCAGCACCTTTGTTCAAAGAGACCGTTTCTTCACCATTCAATGGATTTCGACCCCTTGTCAAAAATCAGCTGCCCATAGATAGATGGATTTACTCCTGGGTTCTCAAATCTATTCCATTGGTCTATGTGACTGCCATTGAACCAGTACTAGGCTGTTTTGATTACAGTGGCTGTATAACATGTTTTGAGATTGGGAGGTGTGAGGCCTCCTACTTTGTTGTTCTTCTTCAATATTGCTTTGGTTATTCTGGGCCCCTTTCCTTTCCATATAAAGTTGGTGATAGTTTTTCCATTTCATTAAAAAATGTTAGTGGAATTTAGATTGGGATTGCATTAAATTTATAGCTCTCTTTGGATAGTAATGACATTTTCACAATGTTAAGTCTTCCAATACATGAGCATGGAATGGTCTTCCATTTATGTAGGTCTCTTGTAGGTCTAGTTTTTTGTAGTAGTATTTTATAATTTTCATTGCATAGGTCTTTTACATCCCTGGTTAGGTTTATTTCTCGGTATTTTATCCTTTTGGGGGCTATTGTAAATGGTATTGTTTTCTTGATTTCCTTTTTGGAGTTCTTCTTGTTAGTGTAAAAGAACCCAACTGATTTTTGTGTGTTGATCTTGTACCCTGCCACTTTGCTAAATCCTGCTGTTAGATCCAGTAGCTTTCTTGTGGAATCTCTGGAAATCTGTACGTATAGGATCATGTCAGGGTTGTATCCTTTCACTATACTTATTCAATCTGTATGCTGAGCAAATAATCTGAGAAGCTGGAGTATATGAAGAAGAACACAGCATCAAGATTGGAGGAAGACTCATTAAGAACCTGCACTATGCAGATAACATAACCTTGCTTGCTGAAAGTGAAGAGGACTTGAAGCACTTACTGATGAAGATCAAAGACTACAGCCTTCAGTATGGATTACACCTCAACATAAAGAAAACAAAAATCCTCACAACTGGACCAATAAGCAACATCATGATAAACGGAGAAAAGATTGAAGTTGTCAAGGATTTCATTTTACTTGGTTCCACAATCAATGCCTATGGAAGCAGCAGTCAAGGAATCAAACGACTCATTACAATGGGCAAATCTACTGCAAAGGATCTCTTTAAAGTGTTAAAAAGAAAGGTGAATCTTTAAGGACTAAGGTGCACCTGACCCAAGCCATGGTGTTTTCAATCGTCTTATATGCACGCGAAAGCTAGACAATGAATAAGGAAGACCGAAGAAGAATCGATGCCTTTGAATTATGGTGTTGGTGAAGAATATTGAATATACCCTGGACTGCCAGAAGAATGAACAAATCCGTCTTGGAAGAAGCACAGCCAGAATGCTCCTTAGAAGCAAGGATGGCAAGACTTTGTCTCACATACTTTGGACATGTTATCAAGAGGGACCAGTCCCTAGAGAAGGACATCGTACTTGGTAAAGTAGAGGGTCAGTGAAAAAGAGAAATACCTTCAATGAGATGAATTGACACAGTGGCTACAACAATGGGCTCAGGCAGGACAACAACTGTGAGGATGGCGCAGGACTGGGCATTGTTTCATTCTGTTGTACATAGGGTTGCTGTGAGTCGGAACCAACTCAATGGCACCTAACAACAACAACATACGGATGAGGTGGAAACTACTTCATCACACGTTAGCTGCAGAGACACCAAGTGTTCCCAGAAGGCCATCCAGCATTATCCTCAGGTCTCACAAACCCATAGCCAGTGCTTGTCCCACAGCCCTGTGAGGCTGCAGACCCAGAATGACAGGTCTTCAGGAAAGAGTGGGACCAACCCTGCAAAGAAGAGAGGCAGGGAGCCATCAAACAGGGCTCTGAGCACCACTGAGCATCACCCCTGCTTTTCTAGGAAGACGCCCATGTTCTTAACACAACAGCCACTTCTCTGCCCTCTGTGGGAGGTATTGTCTCCAGGAGGCTCTGTTAAAAGGTAAACACATTATAGAAGCAAAATAACCCAACTATCCCTTACAACAGGGGCTGCAAACTTTTCCTATAAAGGCCAAGATAGTAAATATTTTCAGCTTTCCAGGCCATACAGTCTTTGCTGCAACTACTCTGCTCTGCCACTGTCAATATGTGAATGAGTGGGCTTGGCTGAGTACCAATAAAACTTTATTTACAAAAACAGGCTGTGGGCTGGTTGTGGCTACATGCTGTAGTTATCCAACCTCTGCCTTACATTTGGAGCCCTGGTAGTGCAGTGATTAAGAGCTTGGCTGCTAAACAAAAAGGTCAGCCATTTGAATCCACCAGCTGCTCCTTGGAAACCCTATGGGGCAGTTTTACTCTGTCTTATAGGGTCGCCATGAGTTGGAATCAACTCGACGGCAACAGGTTTCATTTTGGCCTTACATTTATATGATGTTTTTGTGATTTGCACAGCATGTCCACCCCCACCACTCCTATAGGGCACAGACTAGTCAGCAAGCTCAGAGGGGACCTTTGTAACAGGAGGGAAGAATGGGACCTCTGAGGGCCAGACAAGGGCCTACGACCCTGAGAAGGGAAGTTGAAGCCTAGCGTGGATACCCCACACTGGCCCTGCCAGGGCCGTTAGAGACTGAGGGGATGACATCAGGAACGTGAGTGTGGTGTGCGCTGTTGAAGGTGACTGTCTCTCAGTCCTGCTCATGAAGGGTGAGTTTATCCATACTGATTCTGAACCAACCCTAAGTGACCCAGGCTGATGCTCATGTGCCAGGAAAGGAAAACACTGCCCAGGGCAAGAAACCATGTGTCTCTTCCAGTCTAGCCCTCGCCACTGTGTGGGCGCAGAGCAGGCACCCCTCACTCAGTGTTGTGGAAAGTAAGGGCACTTAAAAAGCACCCCCAGGGTTACAGGATCCTTGGCGACCTCTCATCACTACACAACTCTTTACCTACCTCAGGAGTTCAGTAAAGGTGATCATATGTAGAGCCTTGCCTTACTGCAAAATCTAATCACTGTTTTCAAATTGTATTTTCTCCAGAAAATGTCTGTCCAGGTCATGTCTACATCTGGGTGGAAGGCCCTGGAGAAACAAACAGCAGAACTCACATACCATCTTGGGTACTAAGTTCCTTAGCTACAGCCAACAAAGACCTTGGGAAGTGACTCAAATGCCAGGAAGGAAGTTTAAAAAAAGAAAAGGAGTTCATTTAAAGCAAGAACAAAAAAAGTAAAGGCAAGCTACAATAACAAGAAAAGCATCTGACTTCAGCACGGCTTTGTTTTTTTCTATAAATGATGCCAAGCCCCTCAGAAAGGTACGGGCTGGACTTGCAGTGGTAGGTGGGGATGGAATGAATGAGGATACTTTCTGGGATGGTAGAGTAGGTAAATTCCTTCGTGTGCTTTCTCTTAGCCTTTATGCACGTATAACTTATCTATAAAATGAAGCACATGCTATAGCTTGCCAGCCTGATGCAAGCTCAATAATTGAACTCGCTTGTGTAACCAGCTCCAAGTCAAGAAGTCCCTGGGCCCTCTGCACATGGCCTCCCCCAAGAGTGACCCTATCCTGACTCTGATGGCCTAGATGCCCTCTTTGGATGTAGGTGGCCATTTTTATCGCTTGTGTGAAGATGCCCCAAGTTTTGACATCCATTGTGCTATTGATGAGATTTCAGGTGGTTTTGGTTTTTGTTGTGAGTGGTTTGAGGGAGGTGAGGATGATTGCACCACGTGTGAATCTTCCATCTGAATTTTCTGAAATTCATCCTGTGATAGGAACGTGCTATCTGTAAGGCTCACCCTCACTGTGCTCCCCTTTGTCAGGATGGGCTCCCTGTGGAGGGGCCACATGCGATGTTAACAACTCCCTGACTCCCTGTGCTCCGGGGACCTTTTCTTCTGACAGGTCACAGGCATGGCTGGCTCCATCACAGTTTTACACTGGGCCAACTCTGTGCCCCCGATGTCTGAGTCTAACGGATTCACCCTCCTTGGAGCCTCAGCTCGCACTTCCTTTAGTCCACTCACTACCATTCTCCAGACCTTCTGCATGCCAGCACCTCCCTGAGCCACACAGCACCTCACCGAGCCGTGCACCCGCTGAGCCACGCCAGCACTTCACTGAACCATGCCAGCACCTCACTGAGCCATGCACCTCATGCTGAGCCATGCCAGCACCTCACTGAGCCATGCCAGCACCTCACTGAGCCGTGCCAGCACCTCACTGAGCCATGCCAACACCTCACTGAGCCATGCATCTCACTGAGCCATGCACCTCACTGAGCCATGTGGGTTTGAGACAAAACAGAACTCCCCCTCTATGAGCTCACAGAGAGGTGAAAAACATCAAAACAGATTTTGAGAAACATAGTAAGAAAAAATGTGGACATGCCTGGAAATGGGAGAGAGGAAGGACTGATTGGCTTTCTCAGGTGGCAGACGAACGGAAGGAGGCATGTCATGGAAAGCCTAGGAACCTTAAATCTGAACTGCAGTTTAAAGTACACAGTGGCTATGACCAGGGGACAAGACAAACCAAGAAATGTGTCTTGATTCAGGATGGGAGACAACATTGACAGAAACAGACCAATGTCCTATCTTGGGGGTAGAAATGGAGTGAAAGGAGGTAAACTTTCGTTAAATCCTTTCATATAATTTCAAAACCGCTCCAACACTGCCAAGGGCATTGGACACACAATTGCAGGGGGGACACAGACCTTCAGGACTCAGCCCTGAACAAGCGATCAGGATCAGCATCCCCTGCCCTGCTTCTTCTCAGCCTAGGGCACAGCTAACTCACTGAGTGTTTCATCTGGACAGTGGCTTCGCCCGTCATTTTTTCTCCTTCCTAAAACACACCCACCCTCCCTATGACTTGAGAAGCCAGGAATTCTGAGGCAAATCACAGGACTTTCTAGAAATTATCTCTATGCCCAGGACCTCACAGAGGAACAAATGACTCAGTTTCCTGTGAGCTCACTTTGGCCAGGCTGAAAGGACAAAGAGAGCTGAAGGGCCCTTCCAGGAGCACCAGCCGATGGTCGAATTCTGTTTTGTCTGGGACCTCCCCGCCAGCCCTCAGGCTTACACGGCTTTCTCTAGGGGCTGCCTTTCCTTCTTAGCGTGTAGTCTTGCTTGCTCCTGGTTGTAGCAGCTGGAGGTGGCCATGCGTTTTCCACACTCTTTCTTAATAAGTACTTAGTTTTTAAAATTAAATATTAACAAGGTACTTGATTTAAAACCCAAGCAGTATTTGTGAGACAATGAAAATTAGTTCTCCCTCCTCCACCAGAGCCCCAGGCTTCCTTTTAGGGGTTCCTCTTCCACGGTTTGTCTTCAAATATAAACATATGCATAGTCCTGTCCCGCCCGCATTTTGTCGCTTTGCAATACGTCTTAGAGATTGTCCCTTATCAGCCGCTCCAGCCTGGGCACTTTTTTTTTCAGGTCTGCATTCAGTCATGGAGCTGTAGTACACTGCTTTTACTAGACCACTAGGAACTGCTTATGTTAGGGGAGACTGTCTACTTTCCTATTGAGATTTTGGTATTTTTCTTACTGAAATGTAAGGTGTATCTAAAAAATTAGCACTTCGTGAGGTCTCTGTGTTTGTGTGTGAATTTTTTTTCCAATTTGTCATTTGTCTTTTGATTTCATTTATGATATTTTTTATTTCTAGAAAATCCTCATTTTTATCTGAGTATATTATGTATGTCCTTTATGGCTTCCGAATTTGTGTCTTGCTTAAACAGGGTTTTCCTTTCCCACATCCATAAAAAAATATGCTCCTATGTTTTTTTTCTAATAGTTTTACAATTTTATTTGAAATATTTTGTTCCATCTGGAGTATATTTTGATTGAACTAATGAAGTAGGGACCCAGGTTAATTTTATTTAATGACCACACCTTCCTGCTTTGTTGATTTTAAATACCGTCTTTATTATAAACTAAATTCTGAGATTATTCTCGTCTGTTTCTGTATTAGATTTTTTTCCACTGGCCTCTCTGTCCGTTCATACACCAAAGCACCAAATTGCTTAAACTTATGTAGGTTATAATGTTTGGCTATAAGGAAGGGAAACTCCCCTGTGATAGTCCCTGTGTGGCACAAACAGCTAAGTGTTCGGCTACTAACCAAAAGGCTGGAGGTTTGAATCCACCCAGAGGCACCTCAGAAGAAAGGCCTGGTGATCTACTTCTGAAAAATCAGCCATCGAAAACCCTATGGAGTACAGTTCTACTCTGACACACTTGGGGTCGCCATGAGTTGAAGTCAACTCCACCGCAGTGCGTTACTCACTCCTCTGTCCCCATTCCTCTTTATCTGAATTTTCCCGATGATTCCTTTACTGGTTTTCCTTTTCAGCAAGAACACTCCCATAAGAACTTCCCATAGATAAAAATAAATGCATCTAGTATAAAACAAATTATCTATTTTTATTTCGATTCCATAAACATATGGATCAGTGTGTGAAGAGTATGAAGTTTTATAATGTTGATCATTCCAATTCAAGAACAGAGAGTATCTTCTCATGTAGTCTGTCTCATTTTTTTCTGTTTAGTGTTCCAAGTTTTTGTCACAAGGAGTGTGCAGTTTATCCCTTGGTGTTTTTAAATCTTTTTGTATTCCTGTCATAGATGGGTTTTTTCTTTCTATTTTTTTCCCCCCTGTCTGGGAAGTGATTGATTTTTGCAAATTATGCTTGTAACCAGGCACTTGACTGACTTTCTTATTGTTTCTAATCATTTTTTCAGTTGATTCTCTTTGTTCTTCCAGATGTAAAAGAGTTCATCTGCAAAACATGATGATTATGCCTTCTCTGTCACATTTTTTAATTCAATACTCTCTTCTACTTAATTATACAACATAGAGTTTAAAGAATATGTTAAACGATGTAGCACTGTTCCACATTCTTGTTTGCAGCTTTTATGGGAATATTCCTAGCATTTCACCATTAGGCATACATTTATATAATAAGAAGTTTTATCATGTTGTGGAATCAAATATATATTCTTATTCAATTGATTTTTAAAATCAGAAATATGTTGGATTCTACCCAGCACCTCTTTGCCTTCTATGGAGATGACTGTGCATCTTTGACTCAGTGAGAAACGCTGTGGGAGCCACCGACTCCAGACCGCTCTCAGGGGTAGCACACAGACGTGGACAGCCCACCGCCAATGTTGGCTGTGATGGCTACAGAAATCCAGTCTCCTGGCCTCAAGATGGAATAGATACCATTGCACAATGCCCACTCCAGATCTCCCTGTGGGATTAGGCCAAACCTAGACTCCATCTGAAGCCCCAGGTCTGCCAGCTTCTTTCCCCTTCTACCTGCTCCTGTTTGCCTCGAAGTTTTCTCCTGCAGTGGACTCTTAACAAATCACTACATGACAATACCCATATCAGGTTCTACCTCTAGGGACCCCAACTGAAGTTGAATTTATAGAAGATCATACTACTGGTAATTGATTTCCTCATGTGGACCATCCTTGCAGGGATAGATTACCCAATAAGAAAGGTAGTATGGGCTTACTCATGCTTACTTATTAGTCTGTAGTGCACATTTCACCTGTGATGAACCCTTGTCAAATTGTGCACTACAGATTGGTAAGTAAACACAATTAAGCCGGTGTGTACTTTGCTTACCGTAAGTTAATCTGCCCCTGCATACTTGCATTACTAGGATAAACCTTACTTGGTAAGAGGTTCGTTATTTCTTTAATGTCTTCCTGGGATGTATTTGCTAATAATTCACTTATGATATTTCCATCAATACTTATATATAAGGGAGATTAGTTTATTGTTTTCTTTTTATGTTTTCTCAGGATTTAATATCATATGTGCTGAATAAAAATACTTATGAAGCTTTCTCTTTTGTTGAGCTGGAACAGTTAAAAGACACTAGAATGATCTGTTACTTAAACTTGAAAGTTTCACAGAATTTCAGAGAAATCATCCAGACCTAAGGGAAGGGTTCAGAGCTTTAGTAACATTCTCCATTGTTTCATGGTGACTGGTCTATTTAGATACTCTATTTCTTCTGAGATCAGGATTATCTCTTTCTAGACAAGGAGCAATACAGATACTGTATATATTTCTAGAATAGCATCCATTCTATTTTATTCGCATACAGTTAATGTATTCTCTCAGAATAATGTATTTTCTTCTACTCCCATTGTCAGTTCCTCATTGTCATTTTTGGTTTTGTGTTTTGTGCTTCCCCTTTTATTATCTACCTATGAAAATAGTTTTATTGGATTTTAATTATTATCTAAAAAATGCAAGCAATGTAAAACAAACATAAGGAATAAAGTGAAAATTGTCCAAAATTTCATCACTCTGAGAAAACGACCATTAACAATTTGGTGACTTTCCCTTCATAATCTGTTTATGCATCTGTACATAGATATTTATAGATAAACTAGATCTACACATGCATCTGTATGACCATTAATAATTTGGTGACTTTCCCTTCATAATCTGTTTATGCATCTTTACATAGATATTTATAGATAAACTAGATCTACACATGCATCTGTATGACCATTAATAATTTGGTGACTTTCCCTTCATAATCTGTTTATGCCTCTATACATAGATATTTATAGATAAACTAGATCTACACATGCATCTGTACATACATATAAAACAACACATGCTGGATTATATCCTTGCTATTTAATTGTAGCCATCATACTTTATAAAAACACCCACAGTCTTTGTATTTTGCTTACCTCTTCTCTCTCACTCCCATTTGACACACACAGAGAGACACAGAGACAGACAATGCTTTTCATTGCTTTTCATAACTAGTAATTTAATCTCTGAAAATTGTGGTTTGGGGTTCTCTATGATTTAGTTTCTTTAAAGATAAAGGTTTCCGATGTATTTTTTTTCATGTTGTTTTTGGATGGATTTAAGGAAGGAGGTATTTGTTTGAACAGAACAAGGGGATACTGTGTGGTTTAAAATCAGGAAAGGTGCATCAGTGTTGTATCCTTTCACAATATTTATTCAATCTGCATACTGAACAAATAATCTGAGAAGATGGACAATATGAAGACCGAGGTGTCAGGATTGGAAGAAGATTCATTAACAACCTTCAATATGCAAATGACACAACCTTGCTTGCTGACAGTGAAGAGACTTGAAGCACTGACATCAAAGATTACAGCCTTCACTATGGGTTACACCTGAACATAAAGAAAACAAAAATCTTCACAAATGGACCAATAAGCAACATCATGATAAATGGAGAAAAGATTGCCGTTGTCAAAGATTTCATTTTACTTGGGTCCACAGTCAACGCCCATGGAAGCTTGTTGTTATCAGGTGCCATCGAGTCCCTTCTGACTCATAGCTACCCTATGTACAACAGAATGAAACACTGCTCAGTCCTGCGCCATCACCAAGATCATTGTTATGCTTGAGCCCATTGTTGCAGCCACTGTGTCAATTTTCTCATAGAGGGTCTCTCTTTCATTGACCTTCTACTTTACCAAGTATGATGTGCTTCTTCAAGGACTGATTCTTCTTGCCAACAAGTCCAAAGTATGTGAGACAAAGTCTTGCCATCCTTGCTTCTAAGGAGCATTCTGGCTGTACTTCTTCCAAGACAGATTTTTTCTTTCTTTTGGCAGTCCATGGAATATTCAATATTCTTTGCTAACACAATAATTCAAAGGCATCAATTCTTCTTTGGTCTTCCTTATTCATTGCCCAGCTTTCACATACATATGAAGCGATTGGAAATACAATGGCTTGGATTAGGCACATCTTAGCCCTTAAAGTGACATCTTTGCTTTTGAACATTTTAAAGAGACATTTTGCAGCAGATTTGCCCATTGTAATGCATTGTTTGATTTCTTGACTGCTGCTTCCATGGATGTTGATTGTGGATCCAAGTAAAATGAAATCCTTGACAATCTCAATACTTTCTTCATTTCTCATAAAGTTACTTATTGATCAAGTTGTGAGGATTTTTGTTTTCTTTATGTTGAGGTGTAACCCATACAGAGGTCTGAGAAGACGGACTATATGAAGAAGAACCAGGCGTCAGGACTGGAGGAAGATTCATTAACAACCTTCAATATGCAGATGACACAACCTTGCTTGCTAACAGTGAAGAGACTTGAAGCACTTACATCAAAGATTACAGCCTTCACTATGGGTTCACTTTGATCTTCAGCAGTAAGTGGTTCAAGTCGTCCTCTCTTTCAGCAAGCAAGGTTTCATCATCTGCATAACGCAGGTTGTTAATGAGTCTTCTTCCAATCCTGATGCCCTGTTCTTCTTCATAGTCCAGATTCTCAGATTATTTGCTCGGCATACAGACTGAATATGTATGAAATCATCAGTTGGATCACCTTTCTTTGGATTAGGCATAAATTTAAAACTCTTCCAGTCTGTTGGCCAGGTAGCTGTCTTCCAAATTTCTTGACATAGAAGACTGAGCACTTCCAGTGCTGCATCCATTTGTTGAAACATCTCAGTTGGTATTCTGTCAATTCCTGGAGGCTTGTTTTTTATCAGTGTCTCAGTCATCTAGTGCTGCTCCAACAGAAATACCACAGGTGGATGGCTTTAACAAAGAGAAGTTTATTTCTTCACAGTCCAGTGGGCTACAAGCCCAAGTTCAGGGTGTCAGCTTCAGGGGAACGCTTTCTCTGTTGGCTCTGCAGGAAGGTCCATGTCATCAGTTTTCGTTTGGTCTGGGAGATTCTCTGCACAGGAACCTCAGGTCCAAAGGACGCGCTCTGCTGTCAGCACTGCTTTCTTGGTGGTATGAGGTTCCCATGTATCTCTGCTGGCTCCTCTCTTTTACATCTCAAAAGAGATTGCATTAGGACACTGATCTTGTCAATCTCATCAGTATAACCTCATCACAGTGATAGAATTTACAACACATGAGGAGGTCACATATAATCTCATCATAGTGGTAGAGTTTACAACACGTAAGGACATCACATCAGATAACACAATCATACGATACTAGGAATCAAGACCTAGCCAAGTTGCTACACACATTTTTGGGGGGACACAATTCAATCCGTGACAACCAGTGTCTTCAGTGCAGCTTAGACTTCTTCCTTCAGTACCATCAGTTCTTGATCATATGCTACTTCCTGAAATGGTTCAACTTCAACCAATTCTTTTTGGTACAGTGACTCTGTATTCCTCCCA
This sequence comes from Trichechus manatus latirostris, assembly GCF_000243295.1. Lineage (NCBI taxonomy): Eukaryota > Metazoa > Chordata > Mammalia > Sirenia > Trichechidae > Trichechus > Trichechus manatus. Next base: position 3,761,949 of record NW_004443978.1, on the reverse strand, counting down.
TCTTCTTTTGATGCTTCCTGCATCATTTGATACTTTGTCCATAGAATCCTTCACTATTGCAACTTGAGGCTTGAGAAATGCTGAGCATGTTCTTGCCTTTTAGTTTTCTAACTCCTGGTCTTTGCACATTTCATTATTTTGCTTTATGTTGTCATCTCCAGCTGCCCTTCAAAATCTTCTGTTCAGCTCTTTTACTTCATCATTTCTTCCATTCTCTTTAGCTACTCTACATTCAAGAGCAAGTTTCAGAGTCTCTTCTAACATTGATTTTGGTCTTTTCTTTCTTTCCTGTCTTTTTAATGACCTGTTGCTTTTTTCGTGTATGATGTCCTTGATGTCATTTCACAATTTGTTTGGTCTTCGGTCATTAGTGTTCAATGCATCCAATCTATTCTTGAGATGGTCTCTAAATTCAGGTTGGATATACTCAAGGTCGCACTTTGGCTCTCACGGGCTTGTTTAACTTTCTTAAGCTTCAACTTGAACTTGCATATGAGCATTTGATGGTCTGTTCCGCAGTCGGCTCTGGCCTTGCTCTGACTGATAATATTGAGCTTTTCCATAGTCTCTTTCCACAGATGTAGTCGATTTGATTCCTGTGTATTCTATCCAGTGAGGTCCAAGTGTATAGTAGTCATCCATGTTGTTAAAGAAAGGTATTTTCAGTGAATAAGCTGTTGGTCTTGCAAAAATCTATCATGCAATCTCTGACGTCATTTCTATCAGCACGGCCATATCTCCCAACTACCGATCCCTCTTCTTTGTTTCCAACTTTCCATTCCAATCACCAGTAATTATCAATATATCCTGATTACACATTTGATCAATTTCAGACTGCAGAATTTGGTAAAAATCTTCAATTTCTTCATCTGTGGCCCTAGTGGTTGGTGCGTAAATTTGAATAATAGTCATATTAACTGGTCTTCCTTGTAGGCGAATGGATATTATCCTATCACTGACAGCGTTGTACTTCAGCATAGATCTTGAAATGTTCTTTTTGACGATGAATGAACACCGTTCCTCTTCAAGTTGTCATTCCTGTTATAACAGACCATATGATTGTTTGATTCAAAATGGCCACTACCAGTTCATTTCAGCTTACTAATGCCTAGGATATTGATGTATATTTGTTCCATTTCATTTCTGATGACTTCAAATTTTCCTAGATTCATACATCATATGTTCCACCTTCCTATTATTAATGGTAGTTTGCAAATGTTTCTTTTCACTGTGAGTCGTGCCACATCAGCAAATGAAGGTCTCAAAATCTTGACTCCATCCATGTCATTAAGGTCAACTCTACTTTGAGAAGGCAGCTCTTTCCCAGTCATCTTTTGAGTGCCTTCCAATCTGAGGGGCTCATCTTCCAGCACTATATCAGACGGTGTTCTGCTGCTATTCATAAGGTTTTCACTGGCCAATTTTTTTAGAAGCAGATCACCAGGTCTTTCTTTAGTATGCCTTAGTCTGGGAGCTCTACTGAAACCCGTCCACCACAGATGACCATTCTGGTATTTGAAATAACAGTGGCATAGCTTCCAGCATCACATCAACAAGAAAGCCACCACAGTACAACCAAATGACAGACTACAACTGTAAAAAGAGATGACGGAGAAGCTCAATAGTATCAGTCAGAACAAGTCCAGAGGCCGACTGAGGAACAGACCATAAATTGCTCATATGTAAGTACAATTTCAAGCTGAAGAAAATTAAAACAAGTCCACAAGAGCCAAATTATGACTTTTAGTACATTCCACCAACTTTAGAGACCATCTCAAGAATAGATTTGATAGATTGAACACTAATGACTGAAGATTAGATAAGTTGTGGGAGGACATCATATGTGAAGAGAGCAAAAGTCCATTAAAAAGATGGGAAAGAAAGAAAATACCAAAATGGATGTCAGAAGAAATTCTGAAACTTGCTCTTGAATGTAGACTAGCTAAAGCAAATGGAAGAAATGATGAAAAGAGCTGAACAGAAGATTTCAAAGGGTGACTCAAGAAGACAAAGTAAAGTATTATAATGACATGTGCAAAGACCTGGAATTAGAAAATTTTTCTCAAGGTGAAAAATCTGAAGAAAAAATTCAAGCCTTAAGTTGCATGACTGAAAGATTCTATGGGAAAAATATTGAATGACACATGAAGCATCAAAAGAATATGGAAGGAATACACAGGGTCATTGTACCCAAAAGAATTGGTCGATGTTCGACCATTTCAGGAAGTAGCATATAATCAAGAACCGATGGTCCTGAAGGAAGTTCAAGCTGCACTAAAGGCACTGGCAAAAAACAAGGCACCAGGAGTTGAGATGTTTCAACAAATGGATGCAGTGCTGGAAGTGCTCACTTGTCTATTGCAAGAAAATTAGAAGACAGCTACCTGGCCAACTGACTAGAAGAAATCCGTATTTGTGCCCATTCCAAACAAAGGTGATACAACAGAATGCAGAAGTTATTGAACAATATCATTAATGTCATGTGTGAGCAAAATTTTGCTGAAGATAATTTCAAAAAGGTTGTAACTGTACAATGACCAGGAAGTGGCAGAAATTCAAGCCAGCTTCAGAAGAGGATGTGGAAGGAAGGATATCATTGCTGATGTCAGATGGATCTTGGCTGAAGGCAAAGAACACCAGGAAGATGTTTACCGTGTTTTATTTACTATGCAAAGGCATTTGTCTGTGTGGATCATAACAAATTATGGATAACATTCGGAAAAATTTGAATTCCAGAACATTTAACTGTGCTCATTTGGAACCTGAACATAGACCAAGAGGCAGTCGTTTGAATAGAACAAAGGAATACTGTGTGATTTAACATCAGCTAAAGGGTGTGTCAGGGTTGTATCCTTTCACCATACTTATTCAACCTGTATGCTGAGCAAATAATCCGAGAAGTTGGACTATATGAAGAAGAATGTGGCATCAGGATTGGTAGAAGACTCATTAACAACCTATGACACTCAGATTACACAACATTGCTTGCTGAAAGTGAAGAGGGCTTGAAGCACTTATTGATGAAGCTCAAAGACCACAGCCGTGAGTGTGGATTGCACCTCAACATAAAGAAAACGAAAATCCTCACAAATGGACCAATAAGCAATATCATGATAAAAGGAGAAAATATTGACGTTGTAAAGGACTGCATTTTTCTTCTATCCACAATCAACGCCCATGGAAGAAGCATACAAGAAATCAAAGGACGTATTGCATTGGGCAAATCTGCTGCAAAAGACCTCTTTAAAGTTTTAAAAAGCAAAGATGTCAGTTTGAGGACTAAGGTGTGCCTGACCCAAGCTATGGTATTTTCAATTGCCTCATATACATGTGAAAGCTGGACAATGAATAAGGAAGACTGAAGAAGAATCGATGCCTTAGAATTACGGTGCTGGCAAAGAATATTGATATACAGTGGACTGCCAGAAGAATGAACAAATCTGTCTTGGAAGAAGTACAGCCAGTATGCTCCTTAGAAATGAGGTTGGGACGACTTCATCTCACTTACTTTGGACATGTTAACAGGAGGGACCAGTCCATCGAGAAGGAGGACATCATGCTTAATAAAGTAGAGGGTCACCGAAAAAGAAAAAGACCCTCAGTCCTTTGGTTACATAACCAACAACACCAGACCACAACCTGAATCTAGGACATAAGACTGCTTCAGGCAGATACCAAGCTAGATAAAAACTCTCCATAAAATAGGGATAGAAAGGAAATTGTCAAAATAATAAAAGGTATCTATACAAAACCAACAGTCAACATCATTCTTAATAGAGATGTTACCGAGCCCTAAAAGGCAGGTCCTTGTTCAACGAGCTCAGACTAGCCAATTATCTGGACACTGGCCTTTGAGAAAGAGGAAGTAACTTTATTGCAATGCGCAGAGCAAGGACCTGGGAGGAAGTTTCTCAGATCCAGCTTACCAAGCTAGGGGGAAGCAGGGCTTATATGTGATTTGGGCGGCAAGATGGAGGCTGCGTAGATGTTCTGGGGAGGGAAAACTCTAGAAGGCAGCCATGATACAGTTGGTGACATGGTTCTTGTCAGATCTCTTGCTTTGAAATAGGGTCCGGGTGCCGATTTTTCTTCTGATTTGTTCCTTCTGTTTCTGCATCCTCTGTTGAGGTCGATTAGTTGTCACAGCTGGCCCTTCTCCACATGCAGAGCAGGTCAAATCTGATTTGGGCTACTTTAAGGACTAATGGAAATTTACTGGCATTAGTAAGGTCAGGTTACATAGAGAGGCTGAAAACTTTCCCCCTGAGAACATGAACAAGACAAGGATGCCCTTTATCACCACTCCTGGAAGTCCTAGCTAGAGCAATAAGGCAAGAAAAAGAAATAAAGGGCATTCGAATTGGTAATGAAGAAATGAAACTATTCCTATTTGCAGATGATATGGTGCTATACATAGAAAACCCAAAATACTCCATGAGAAAACTACTGGAACAAATAGAAAGATTCAGTAGAGTAACAGGATATAAGATAAACACACAAAAATTGGTTGGATTCCTACACACCAATAAAGAGAACGACAACAAGGAAATCAGGAAAACAATAACATTTATAGTAGCCCTAAAAAAATAAAATACTTAGGAATAAATCTAACCAAGGATGTAAAAGATCTGTATAAAGAAAACTACAAAACACTACTGCAAGAAACCAAATGAGACCTACATAAATGGAAAAACATACCATGTTCATGGATAGGTAGAGTCAACATTGTGAAAATGTCAATCCTACCCAAAGCAATCTACAAATACAATGCACTCCTGATCCAAATACCAATGGCAGTCTTTAAAGAGATGGAGAAACTAATCATTAACTTTATATGGAAAGGGAAGTGGACCCGAATAAGTAAAGCACTACTGAAGAAGAATAAAGTAGGAGAACTAGCGCTACCTGACCTCAGAACCTACTATACAGCTATGGTGGTCAAAACAGCTTAGGACTGGTTCAATGGCAGACACATTGACCAATGGAACAGAACTGAGAACCCAGGTGTAAATCCATCCACCTATGGTCACCTGATCTTAGACAAGGGCCCAAAGTCCATCAAACAGGGAAAAGACAGTCTTTTTAACAAATGGTGCTGGCAAAATTGGATGTCCACCTGCAAAAAGAAAAAAATGAAACAAGACCCATACCTCACACTATACACAAAAACTAACTCAAAATGGATCAAAGACCTAAATATAAAACCAAAAACTATAAAGATCATAGAAGAAACAATAGGATCAATGCTAGAGGCCCCAATACATGGCATTAACAAGATATAAACCATAACTAACAACACACAAACTCCAGAAGATAAGCTAGATAATTGGGATCTTCTAAAAGTTAAATACTTATAGTCATCAAAAGACTTCACTAAAAGAGTAAAAAGAGAACCTACAGACTGGGAAAAAATTTTTTGGTTAGATGTCCAACAAAGGTCTAATCTCTAAAATCTACAAGAAAATCCAACACCTCTACAACAAAAAGACAAACGATCCAATTAAAAAATGGGGAAGGAAATGAACAGACACTTCACCAAAGAAGACATTCAAGTGGCTAACAGACACATGAGGAAATGCTTAAGATCACTAGACATTAGAGAAATGCAAATCAAAACCACAATGAGATACCATCTTACCACGACATTACTGGCACGAATCAAAAAATAGAAAATAACAAATGACGGAGAGGCTGCAGGGAGATTAGAACTCTTATGCGCTGCTGGTGGGAATGCAAAATGGTACAACCATTTTGGAAAATGATATGGTGCTTCCTTAGAAAGCTAGAAATAGACGTACCATATGATCCAGGAATCCCACTCCTAGGAATATATCCTAGAGAAATAAGAGCCTCCACAAGAGTAGACATATGCACACCCATGTTCATTGCAGCATTGTTGATAATAGCAAAAAGATGGAAACAACCTAGATGCCCATCAACAGATGAATGGATAAACCAATTATGATACACACACACAGTGGAATACTACTCAACTTTAAAGAACAGAAATGAATCTAGGAAACATCTCACAACATGGTTCACTCTGGAGGGCATTATGTTGAGTGAAATAAGTCAATCACAAAAGGACAAATACTGTATGAGACCACTATTATAAAAACTCATGAAAAGGTTTACACACAGAAACAATCTGATGGTTGCTAGACAGGGAAGGGGTGAGAAGGGAAAAACACTAACTAGATAATAGGTAAGTGGTAACTTTGGTGAAAGGTAAGACAGTACACAATAGTGGGAAAGTCAGCATAACTTGACCAAGGCAAGGTCATGGAATCTTCATAGACACATCCAAACTCCCTTAGGGACCGAGTTACTAGCATGAGGGCTGGGGACCATGATCTCGGGGGACATCTAGCTCAATTAGCATAAAATAGTTATATGGAAAATGTTCTACATCCTACTTTGGTGAGAAGCATCTGGAGTCTTAAAGGCTTGTGAGCAGCCTTCTAAGATATTCCACTGGTCCCACCCTGTTTGGAGCAAGGGAGAATGAAGAAAACCAAAGATACAAGGGAAAGGTTAGTCCAAAGGGCTAATGGACCACAACTACCACAGCCTCCACTAGACTGAGTCCAGTTCAACTAGATGATGCTCAGCTACCACCACTGACTGCTCTGACCGGGATCAGTTGAGGGTCCTGGACAGAGCTGGAGAAAATTGTAGAACAAAATTCTAACTCACAGTAAAAGACCAGACTTACTGGTCTGACAGAGATTGGAGATACCCAGAGATTATGGCCCCTGGACTCCCTTTTAACCTAGTACTGAAGTCATTCCTGAGGTTCACTTTTCAGGCAAAGATTAGACAGGCCCATAAAACAAAAGGAGACTAAATAAGCACACCAGCTCAGGGGCAAGAAGAGAAGGCAGGAGGGGACAAGGAAAGCTGGTAATGGGGAACCCAAGGTCAAGAAGGGGAGAGTGTTGACATGTCGCAGGTTGGCAACCAATGTCACAAAACAATATGTGTATTAATTGTTTAATGAGAAACTAATTTGCTCTGTAAACCTTCATCTAAAGTACAGTAGAAAAAGAAAAAGAAGAAGACCCTTAACAAGATGATTGATACAGTGGCTGCAAACATAACAACTATTGTGAGGATGGCACAGGAATGGGCAGTGTTTCGTTCTGTTGTACATAGGGTTGTTGTGAGTGGGAACTGGCTCAATGGCATCTAACAACAACATGTAGTTCTAAGGAATCCTAGTGGTGCAGTGGTTAAAAGCTTGGCTGCTAACCAAAAGTTCAGCTGTTCACACCCATCAGATGCTCTGCCAGAGAACTATGTGGCAGTCTGCTTTTATAAAGATTGACAGCCTTGAAAACCCTATGGGGCAGTTCTACTTTGTCCTAAAGGGTACCTATGAGTAGGAATCAACTCAACAGCAATTGGGAAACGGTAGTTCTAAGGAGCCCTGGTGGTACAGAGGTTAAGCGCTAGGCTGTTAACAAAAAGGCAGGCAGTTCAAACCCAGCAGCTGCTCTGCAGATGTGGCAGTCTGCTCCTGTAAAGATTTACAGCCTTGGAAACCCTATGGGGCAATTCTACTCTGTCCTATAGTGTGTCTGTGAGTCAGATCAACTCGACGGCAGTGGGGTTGGTTTTGATTTTCAGTTTATGGTAGTTCTATGTTTAATTTTTTGGGGAACTGCCAAACTGTTTTCCACAGTGGCTGTAACATTTTACATTCCAACTAGGAGTGGATAAGGGTTCTAATTTCTCAGCATTCTCACCAACATTTGTTGTTTTCTCCTTTTTTTTTTTTTCTTTAAATCTTAGTCATTCTAGCCAAGGTGAAGTGGTATCTAACTGTAGTTTTGATTTTCATTTTCCTAATGGCTAATGACATTGAGTATCTTTTCATGTTCTTGCTTGCCATTTGTATATCTTCTTTGGTGAAATGTCTATTTAAGCCCTTTGCCCACTTTTTGATTGTGTTGCTTGCCTTTTGTTTGTTAGCTGTAGGAATTCTTTATATATTCTGGATATTAAACTTTTATTAGTATATAATTTGCCAATATTTTCCCCCATTCTGTAAGTTGTCTCTTCACTTTGTTGATAAAGTCCTTTGATGCACAAAAATTTTTAATTTTGATGAAGTCCAATTTCTATTTTGTCTTCTCTTCCTTGCATTTTTGGTGCCATATCTAAGAATCCATTGTCAAACACTAGGTCTTAAAGTATTATTCCTATGTTTTGTTCTAAGAGTTTTATGGCTTTAGTTTTTACATTTATGTTGTTGGTCCATTTTGAGATACTTTTTGTATATAGTATGACCATGGCAGTTTGTGGGGTGTTTATGGACAATGTCTGGACATATAGACAGGCTAGGCTGTCCACACATGTGCACACAGAGTCCTCAAGGTGCAGGCAGATCTGGGTGGAAGACTAGGGAGTCAGGCTGTGGTCTAGGGCCAGGAGCAGCTCTCCCCTGCAGCCATGTACCATGCTGAACTTGGAGGGGGCCCAGAATCCTTAACTAAATTCTGGATTTCTGTCTCATTATGAAGGTGTGTTTATCAAGATAGAAAGATAAACCATACTTTATTTAACAGTTTGTTGGCTCAACATATATATTTTAAATAGTTAAACATACTATGTATGGTCCCTCTTGCTCTAGACCCAAAACTTATCAGAAGCAGACTTAGGATGGGGGCTGTGGGGGACTCAATACTAAGATGATGAGAACACATAGGAGAGTCCAGTATTCAAAAGAGAGTTCGGAAGACAAAATGCGCTGACTGCCTGACTTTGGCCAGGCTGGCCCAGGTAGTGAGCTTCAGATGACACCTTCTTCCCTGCCTTGTCATCACTGACCCAATGATTTTATTTCCTCTCTGGATGTCTCCTTGGCATGTGATTTCTCAGCGATTTAAGAGCCTTCTGAAAAATCATTGTTTTGGAAATATTTCTACAAATAAGAAGATTGGTGCCTTGAGGGACAAGGGGAAAATTGGCCTGTAAAAATCAGCTGAGGTTACTTTTTGGTGCCAGAAGCTCATAGCACACATGATCACAAATGCTCTGTTATAACACTGCCAGAGCTAACTAAGATGATTAGACCTTACGTGCTGCTTTCAAAGGAGTCACAAGACCAAGTCTGTGTCCGCAAACTTCCACATCCAGACAGAGATGGATGGAACTAGAAATCTTAGCCTCAGCTCATTCTGATCACCAACAGCAGTTCTTCTCTGTTGGATGTCTCATTCTGGCTACACTGCATTGACAACCTTTTCTCCTTTAGTGGAATTCAGCCCAGTCAGTGTCTTAACATTGTGCATTCTTGTGTTTACAGTAGGTCTTTTCTTATGCATGAGAGAAATCTAGCAGGTAACAATTAACACATTTCTCTACAGAATATTTAGTAGTAAACTAATTTTGCCTTACTGTAGTGTCTTCCTAAAGGAGAAATTAATTAGATAATTATTATAATAGTTCTAGCAATGATCATATCATCTTGGGTGAGCTAAAGTTACAAAAGTTGGCAAAACAGAGTGAGATTTGTTGCATAGCTTCCTCCCTCACGTTGTAGCAATGTTCACACTGTAGAATATTGGGTTATGCCAGGGTTTCTCAGGTATTAATCAGTGTGCATAAGAATGACTAGGGTCGTTCTTTAGAGAAGCAGAGGCCTGGCCCAACCCCAGTCCTACAAGAGCACCGTCTCTGAGACTGGGTTGGGAAACCTGCCCTTATTACCCCCACAAGTGATTCTGAGAGAAGCAGGCCATGACCTGGGCTAGGAAAAGGTCATTCAACAGTGGCACCCTCAGTGCTTATGTGGCCACATAGAGGGAGGTGGTGGAGGCAAATTCTGAGGACAAAAATCCATGTTTCTGAGTAAGATGAAAGGAGGAAAGTTACACTGGGTAATGAAGAGAGTCCTTTAGTCTAAAAGCAAGCTTGAATTGAAACACATCAAAAATGTTTAAATCTGTAAGTTCACAATAATACTAAAAACAAACTTTAAAAAGCAAATCTTATTAGATACACTGGTAGAGAGACCCCAGAGTGTCCCCACCCCAGCATCACTCCTGCTAAGGGAGAGCCTCAAGCAACTTTGCATCAGAATCCTGTTTTCTTTGCTTGCCCTGCAGCTTTGCATTAGAATCCTGTTTCCTTTGCTTGGCCTAGTGATGCATGAAGTCATATGAAAACCCTGCTGTACCTGCGTAGTATGATTAAGAATGTTGCTGATGTGCCTTGTATGAACTTCCTACTTGTAAACCCCTTAGAAGTAACCTTTACCCTCACCCTCTCAGGGCAGTCTTGGTGGCAGCAGCTCCGACTGACTCCTTTCCTTGCCCAATGAATAAAGGTGCCTTTCTGTTGTCCCACCTCAGTCTCTCATTTATTGGCCAATTCGAGCCATGCTGAGCAGAACCTAGGGTTTCCACCAGGTGACATTTCCAGCAAGCCAGCCAGGCGTCATCTGCTGGGTTCCTGAGGTGGATCCAACAACAGACCAGCCCTGATGTCTGGCGCCACCAGGAGATTTCTCCTGGAGACCTTGGAGCAGCCCTGAAAGCCAATCCACCTCCTACCCAAAAGATGACTCTGTGGGAGGCACGAAATGCTCCTGGGTTGTTTGCTAAGTCTCTAGGTAAGGCCTTAGAAGAGTTCCAAGAAGCAGGAGGAATTGACCATTGAGGGTGTAAAATGCTGTAGGCACCTGTTAGGTTGGTGCACTGGATTAGATAGTGTGAGTGTGTAAGTGTGTGTATCCAGAGAATGGGGAATGTTCAAGGGATCCCGCAATGCAGCCCACTAGGATGCATCCTTAAGAACTGGGAACAGAGACTTGGGCAGACATGGTCTGGCAGCATGCTTGTCAGTGTCCTACTTTTGCCTCTTTAAATATATGCAGAATAAAACCTTTCTTTTTGCTTTACTAAACTTCGTGGAGTTTTCAGCCTACAAGAGTAAATGGTGTAGTCATTACAGAGATTCTAAAGCCACAAATCCAGTTGACCTCAAGGAGACGTGGACTGTGGAGCAGAAGCTGGCAAAGAGAGTTTCTATCTACGGACCCACGTATTCACACTGCATGTCCCTTGACAGCGACAGGGTGAGTGCTCTCAGAAAACAAGCCTTTGCTTATTCTTTTTGTTCTCTTTCTCATGCTTTCTTAAGCTTGGTTTGGAATTTTTGTTTTGAAAACTGGTTGATTAAGGAGGATCTTTCTTAGATTTTTGCTTGATTATTTGGTTAAGAGTGACATTTACCAAGTCTTTTGGTGAACCGCAGTTTAGTGTCCGGATTCAGGTGCTTGAAACATTAAAGAGGTAATTCTATTTTCAAAGAGCTCTGGGTCACTATAAGCTGCAAAATTTGGATACGGGTCAACCAGTAAAAGCCATTAGGGCAGTTGCCGGCACTCATCACAAGTGTTAAAGACTCCCGTGACAGGATAAGGTGGCTGCAAGACAGGCTAGAGCACTAGAGAAAAACTGAGAAATGTTGGTCTGTTTTGCCAAATTCTCAGGGAAAAATGATACTCCTGAACTGTATTATGAAATTCTCAGGGAAAAGCGGTAGCTCCATATCTGTTTTATGATATAGTTCCTCAGTATAGAATCACAATGTTAAAATTAAGATCATCAATAGCTACTTTAAAGTACTTCCCATTTGGAGGAACTAGTATATTTAAGGTCTAAAATAAGAGACCTAATATTTGTCCATCTGAGGCTTTGTCAAGTTAGTAAGTTTTATCTAGAACCTGTTTTTATCCATTGAATTGAGTTGATCTTAACAAAAATTGCTATATACACTTTAAGAAACTAGGATCCCCATATCCTTGTTTTGTGTGGTATTATCTGGTGAGTTTATGTGGTCTTCCTATCTCCTTTTGTCCTGAGAGCTTGTTTCTGGCCTAAAGCATTATGTCTTAGTTTCTGTCATGTATCAGATTGGAGGCTATGGCTGATATAAATTGGTCTATTTGAAAAGTACATTAAGATTCTTAAAAGCAAAGCCTTTCTAAGTAACTTAAGCTAGATATTATGAAATGTTTTTTATTTAAGGAAAGGGGATAATTTTGTCTTAAAGTAAAACTAGCACTTCCAGGATGGGAAAAAGGAGGCATAGGACAAGCTTAGGGGGAAAAAAGTGCTAGCCAAGAATCGATGGATTCATTTACAAAATTGCTAAAGAGCTTTGGTATTTATGAGGTAGATAGCCCTTCAAAACTCCTAGGTCAGCTTAAACATACGTAAATGAACTGGGATGACCCAATCTTGTCTTCCCTGAGTCAAGCCCCCAGTCTCTGAAGTCAAATAGCTCCAGGGGAGCTTTTAAAAGACCCCTTCCAACTAAGTGGAGACTATTTAAGACAAAAGAAAATAAGAAAAAAATTGCTGTCTTACTGGAAGAGGCTGCATAGGCCCGGCTCACTATTACCTACTCTCCATTGCTAACCGCCACATTGTCTCATGATCTTGTCTTTCCCTCCAGTTCCAGTCTCTACAAAAGGTTTAAGATTAACCAATGTCCTTGGAGGGTGGAAAAGAAGTGATAATGATCTAAGAATGACAAATCGAACAAAGCGTCCATCTTGGGACAAGAAAACCAGGATGTCACCAGATAACCCTCAAGAAAAGATTAACTCATCTGGGATGTGACCACCTCAAGGGGGAACTAACACAAACTTCTAAGACCCATAATCATGTCCCTATAAAAGCTTTCAGCTGATCTCCAGTGGGGAGATGGATTTTTTGGAGGAATCTATTCCCCTCTGTCTCCTGTATATCAATATATCAATATATAATAAACCTCTTGCTGCTCACCTCACCCCTGTCTCAGAATTGGCTATTGCGGCTCCAATCTGAGTTATTGCAGTTATATTACTATGGTTATCGGAAATTGGGTGTATTCCAATCATGAAAGAACTGTGAAGTTCTCTCTACTGTAGGGGAACTCTAAGAAGCCAAAAAATAGAAATCACAATGAGACAGACCTGAAATGGCCTGGAAAAATGTTTCCAGTGGTAGTGAGAAACTTAAGGTTATATCCATATCAATGAATTGGTCAGTTGAGCAGAGACTTCGTGATTTCCAAAAGCCAGTTAATAAAATCTTTAAGGACTAAAATTAGATTGAGGGAAATAGTAGAAGTTGAATAAAAACTCGGAATGTTTAAACAAACTTCATTTCAACAGTTATGTTTTATGGTATACAAGCTTCAAATAATCTCCAAGACCTTCTAGGTAACTTAAAAGATATTAAATTGAGTAAATAGATATTCATCATAATTTAAGTTTATATACTTTTGCTTTTTATTGCACAGAGAAAGGATATATATATATACATATATACACATACATATTTGGGTCTGCTAAAGAGTGCGTTCATTTTTGCCATTTTAAAAGTATGTACTATAAGAGATATGGAACAAAGACAATGTTTAAGAGGTTTAGTAAAGAGAAATTTATTTGCTATGGTCAAAAGTTTTATCTATCTGACTAAAGTTTAATGGTTTAATTTACAAGATTTTTAGGAGCTTTCTTAATGTTAACATATAAAACAAAAAATTGGGTTTCTCACTGTTAAAATAACAAAATTTTCTTTGATTTCTGAGTTAAAAGATTAATTTATTCTTTTTGTAATCTGCCTTGAAGACAAAGATTTGGCCTCTCATTAGAATAAAATTCCTGAATTGAAAACCAAGCCTCATGGCTTGAGAAACAACAACAAAAAAAAAGGCTAAGGTTTTCACTTTTAAGATCTTTGGTCAAATAAGTATTGTTTCTCAGTGACCTATAATAAACCCCTGACAACTTTGTAAACTTTATGGAAGCCACAAAAAAAGAATTTTGTGAAGGAAAAGTGCTAAAATGATTTATTTAATATGTTATAAATTACATGGAATGTGTTGTCAAAATCAAGAGAAGCGCCTGATTTCTTTGGGTTAAAATTTGTATGTTAGTATTTCCTCTTACGTTTTTGCCTAATGCTAGACAGCAAACGCATAATATTATGTCATAATTTTATTATTAATTAGTAGGTTGGTCGTAACTTTATTTTTTTTTAATCTAGCACCAAAGCCAATGGTTTGACTGGGAAATTCACATTGTTTACCTATGAAGTCTTTCGTTTTATTACTGTTCAGGTATTTAGAGACTTAATTATCTTGATATATCCTATGGTATTATGTCTCAAAATTATTATGTAATGTATTATATCTGAGGCTCTTTGAAAATAAGGTTAATCATTATATTTAGAAATATTTTTGTCGAAAGTTTTCTTTTTTTAACTGACTATATTTGGCTTTGAATTTTTGTAATTAAGAGTATTATGTTTATAAATTAATCATGGCCATATTAAGATTTGTTGTCTGCAGAGAAGTTTTTACTTTACTGATTTGCTGAAAATGTTTGACCAAAATATCTCAACAAAAAGATGGACTATATTGGACTTATGAAAAGGACTGTGACTAGATTGAATGAGATTTCCAGAACTCTTTCGTAGAAGCTGATGAGTTCACAGACTCCGGATGATCCAGAGTCACATGGAACAGAAATTAACCATGTTTGACTGAGTAAAGGAATACTATGGGTTTTATATGGGAACACTGCTAATGTTTTAAGGTCCTACTTTCTGTATAAGAAACCATTTTCCTTTCTCCTAACTTATCTAATGGGTTTAGATATTGTAACTCTTGAATTAGCAGTTCTTATTGGTAAACTTAGCAAAGTTGTAAATATCCTAACCAGAGAAGTGTCTGAAATTCATTTGAGCTATGATTTTCAAAACAGAATAGCATTAGATTTCCTATTAGTTCTCTCAAACAGTTTTGTGTCTTAATAGATAAATGTAGCTGTGTTTATATTAATATGCAATCTGAGGTTTTACAGAATGTAGTTGCTGTTGAGGCAAAAAGCTATTGACATGAAAAGCATTTACTGATGCTGCTTATGTATAAACAAACACCTCATGAGATTTGTTTCTTTGGCTCAGAGACCTTAGGGTCATGGTTTCATTGGTTATTTCTGACAATTGGCCTAATATTAGTGTTTCTGCTCAATAATAAATACATGCGCTATATCACTATTGCAAGGAATAGTAATATTCTTAGTCTGCATCCTGATAGTATTAGGCATAATAAAACTTATCTTCTATTGCCTTACATACTTAAGAAGGCCTTAGGCTAAAATGTTGATGTACATTGAGTCTGCTCACTTTAGCAATGCTATTGATGGGAAAGTTGCTCTTACTTAAGATCCTGGTGAAGAACCAGATGGTATCCAGTGGAAAACCAGCACAATGAGTTTAAAGAGCCCCCCATGGCTGCCATCTAGGGAATCGACTAAGCCCAGGCATTAATCATCAATATGTTATCTCCAATCTCCGATCGAAAGAAAAGAATGATTTAAGAGATAATATTGGAGCCATTATTCCCTGTCCTTGAGCATAAAGAATGTGATCCAGCCAGAGTTGGACTCACAAGGACTCATAAGACATGGCAACTGGGCCCTGAGGTATAAAGACAATAGCTAGGACAATCTTGGAAAATATCTTTTAAGCAAATATTCACCTAAACAAGGCATAAAAGGCACTATTATCTTTTTTTTTTTAACATTTAATGAATAGTCAGTTGTAAACCAACAGTACGTCAGTAGCCACAATGAAGGGCCAACTGTTCAAGCTAGGTCCAATAACTGTCCCTCCCCAAGAATATGCCAAACAATTCCAAGCACGGCTATAGTTCAAAATGGGCACTGGTCCTGAATGACCAATGTCCAAAAGGAAATGGAGGGAATAAGGCAGAGCCTAAAGCAGCTTTGCATCAGAATCCCGTTTTCTTTGCTAACCCTGCAGCTTTGCATTAGAATCCTGTTTCCTTTGCTCGGCCTAGTGATGCATGAAGTCATACGGAAACCCCATTGCGCCTGTGTAGTATGATTAAGAATGTTGCTGATGTAACTTGTATGAATTTCCTACTTGTAAACCCCTTAAAAGTAACCTTTCCTCTCACCTTCGTGGAGCAGTTTTAGTGGCAACGGCTCTGACTGACTCCTTTCCTTGTGCAATGAAATAAAGGTGCCCTTCTGCCTTCCCACCTTGATCTCTTGTTTACTGGCCAACTCAAGTCATTCTGAGCAGAATCTGGGGTTTCCACCTGGTAACACTGTCTAGATAATCTCCTCTCCATGAGTGTAAGTGGGACCTGAGTCTTACTTCTAAACCCTAAAATATGGAAAGGTGACAGGATGTCACTTCTGTGATTACATTTTATTATATGAGACCCTGCTTTGCTAATAGATTTGCCCTAGAGACTCTCCTTGTTGGCTGATGAAGAAAGCAGCCACGGGAAAGCTCACATGGCTAGGAACTGTGGGTTGCCTCTCGGAACTTCAGGTGACCTCTAAGAAGCCGGAGCCCTCAATAGTCTTACCACAAGAAAATAAATTCTGCCAACAATCTGAGTGAGTTGGAAGCAGGTTCTTGGACAGTTGAGCCTCTAGATGAGACCACAGCCCAGACTGACACCTTGATTGCAGCCTGAACACCCAGCTAAGCAGAAAATCCAGCTAAGCCACTTGTAGACTCCTGACCTGCAGAGACTGTGAGATAATAAATGTGTGCTGTTTTAGCTGCTAAGTTTGTGGGAATTTGTGACCCAGAAATAGATAACTAATACCCACACCTTTGGAAAAGTCTAAGGAAATGTCTCCTTTAAAAAAAGGAATACTGGCCCAGATGGCTTCACTGGAGAATTCTACAAAACATTCACAGAAGAGCTTGTATCAGTCGTACTCAAGCTATTTCACAGCATAGAAAAGGAAGTAACACTTCCAAATTCATTCTCTGAAGCCAGCATAATGCTGATACCAAAACCAGGCAAAGACACCACAAAGAAAGAAAATTACAGACCAATATCTCCCATGAATGTAGATGCAAAAATTCTCAACAAAATTCTAGCCAGTAGAATTCAGCATCATATCAAAAAAATAATATGCCATGACCAAGTAGGATTCATACCAGGTACGCAAAGATGGTTCAACATTAGAAAATCAATCAACGTGATCCACCACATAAATAAAAGGGAAGAAAAGGATCACATGATCATGTCAATTGATGCAGAAAAGGCATTTGACAAAGTCCAACACCCATTCCTGACAAAAACTCTCAATAAAATAGGTATAGAAGGGAAATTTCTCAACATAAAAAAGGGCATCTATGCAAAACCAATGGCCAACATCATTCTTAATGGAGACAGGCTGAAAACATTCCTCTTGAGAACAAGAACAAGACAAGGATGCCCTTTATCACCACTCCTATTTAACATCGTGCTTGAAGTCCTAGCTAGAGCAATAAGGCAAGAAAAAGAAATAAAGGACATCCAAATTGATAATGAAGGAGTTAAACTGTCCCTGTTTGCAGATGATATGATACTATACATAGAAAACCCTAAAGACAGGAGAAATCTACTGGTACTAATAGAAAGAGTCAGCAGAGTAGCAGGATACAAGATAAACATTCAAAAATCAGTTGGACTCCTATAAACCAATAAGGAGAATAATGAAAAGAAAATCAGGAAAACAATACCATTTATAATAGCCCCTGAAAAAATAAAATACTTAGGAATAAATCCAACCAGGGATGTAAAAGACCTATAAAAAGAAAACTACAAAACACTACTGCAAGAAACCCAAAGGGATCTACATAAATGGAAAAACATACCATGCTCATGGATAGGTAGACTCAGTGTTGTGAAAATGACAATTCTACCCAAAGCAATTTACAGATACAACGCAAACCCAATCCAAATACCAACAACATTCTTCAAAGAGATGGAGAAACTAATCATCAACTTTATATGGAAAGGGAAGAAGCCCCAAATAAGTAAAGCACTACTGAAGAAGAAGAATAAAGTGGGAGGACTCACACTACCTGACCTCAGAACCTACTATACAGCTACAGTAGTCAAAACGGCCTGGTACTTGTACAATGACAGATACATCAACCAATGGAACAGAATTGAGAACCCAGATGTAAATCCATCCACCTACGGTCACCTGATCTTCAACAAGCACCCAAAGTCCATCAACTGGGGAGAAGATGGTCTTTTTAACAAATAGTGCTGGCAAAACTGGATATCCATCTGCAAAAAAATGAAGCAGGACCCATACCTCATGCCATATACAAAAACTAATTCAAAATGGATCAAAGACCTAAGTATGAAGCCAGAAACTATAAAGTTCATAGAAGAAAAAATAGGACCAACACTACAGGCCTTAATATACAGCATATAACCATCAACACACAAACCCCAGAAGATAAGCTAGATAACTGGAATCTTCTAAAAATCAAACACCTATGCTCTTCAAAAGACTTCACCAAAAGAGTAAACAGAGAACCTACAGACTGGGAAAAAATTTTTGGACAGTACA
>NW_004443978.1:3692320-3743443 GCF_000243295.1 Trichechus manatus latirostris | reverse complement strand
CTCCCGAAAGGGTGAGACCAGTGGAGTATCTTAGCTGGCTGCTCACAGGCTTTTAAGACCCCAGATGCTACTCACCAAGGTAGAATGTAGAACTTTGTCTTTATAAACTGTATTATGCCAATTGAGCTAGATGTTCCCTGAGACCATGGTGGGACTATAGATTTTTAAAGATTCTTTGTGTGATGGTTAAGGTTATGCGGCATGTTGTTATTTGCTCTTCTTGTCACCTGACCTCTGGTTCCTGGACTTAAGCCTGCGGAAGTCTTCAGCCTGCAGCCTGACCTGCAGATTTTGGATTTGCCAGCCCCTGCAACCCCATGAGCCAGTAGAGGTCTCCAGCCTGCCACCTGACCTATGGATTTGGGACTTGCCAGCCCCCACAATTGTGTGAACCATCTCCTTGAAGTACATGTGTCACTGGTTTTACGCCTCTAGAAAAACCAGACTAAGATATTTTGCATTTTAGAGGTACTTTCTGAAATGTTTGCAGATGGAATTTGTTCCAGAATGGTGGGGTGTACTTACCGAGCTGAGTGATGGGCACTTGCAGGTCATTAGGTTATTTATTACTTATTATATTATTCTCTTCACTCTTCTATGTGTTTGAAAATGTCCATGATAAAAAGTTATAATCTCAAGGAAATAATTGGCATATAAGACTGGAGTTGAAGGGGTGAATCATCTCTTCCCATGAAAATGTTCTTCACCATGTAAACACAGAAATGAATGAGAAATCACATTTTCTCTGCAGGAACAAACCTTACATGGCCAACTGTGCTGGAGCCCATTCATTACGTGGAGGGATGAGGCTAAATAATAGTCTCAGTGTGGGATTAAGTACTGAATATCATTGATGTTCCTTCCCCAGATGTGGCTCTTCACTTTCCTGTTTATTTAATTGTTCTTACTTTTATCACATACTATGGAATAGTAGCATGTCTGCAAAAATCTCACTTCAGAGCAAAGGGAGATTTTTTTTAAATAAAAAGATATTTTGGGAATTTTATGTTTGTTTGGGTTTGTGATCTGAGTGCTGATTCACATGCTGATCATGCCTCAGCTCCTGATGGAGAGAAACTGCTAGAGATAGGGGTAGGCCAAGAGAGCAAGGTGGCTGCAAGATGAGTTCGCCTGTGGTGGGGGTGAAGAGTGAGGGTCTCTGTGGGGATTGGGTTCCAGAATCCAGGGAGAGGAGCAGCCCAGCCTGCCTGTGGCTGGCAGCAGGAGTGTCAGTAGGATGATTTGGTTGACACTCTGCCCCTCTGGGTTTCTGATCAAAACTAACGTTTACCTCTGATATCCAGGCCTGCTGCAATCCACCATGGCTGCCAAACCCAGGGCTCCATGCATATTCTCTAGCTTACCCATGTCAGCTCCCAACCACGCAACACCCCTGCAGTGTGAGCAACTGGGCTGTTACCTGCTGGACCCCTGGCTCCCCACCACCGGTACCACCTTGCACACCTGGTGAGCCAGGCAGGGTAGATTCTGACTGGTTAGGGAAACACTCATGAGGGGGAGCCAGGGCTTCAACCCAAGATAACAGTAACATCAGTGGGGACTCATTCTGGTCATTTACTGTCCATGTCTCTGGATCTGAAGCTCCAGTTGAGCAGAGAAGGGCAGCGTTTGAATCTGTTGGAGAATAATGATGGGTTAATCCTTTTTGGCGCTGAGTTACAGGGGGGCAGAAAAGCGTAAGAGGCCATGAGAGGATCTTAAAAACATCAGCACGAGGGGATAGTCACTCAGCTCAACCCCTGCAGGTGAGAGTTGGAGAGCACAGCTCCAGCTCAGCTCATGAAACACCACTTAAGCCTACCATGGAGGTGGTGTTTCCTCCTGCCAGTTCAAGGACAGGGGTTCCAGGAAGCTTGTCCAGGGTCAGGAAATGGTCTCAGCCTTGCCTATCAGCCATTGTTTACACCAAACATAACACTCGGGGACTCTCCTGCCTGTGGCCTGCTGCTGATCACCTCAGAGCTACACAGAGGCTGTGCTGGAGGTGCTGACAAGGCTTCAACAGGGTTTCAGGGCCCAGGAAACTTGGCCTCATTCAGGCACAGATGAAATGGCCCAGCAAGCCCAGGACAGTAGAGGAGTGGGGGTGGCCACTCTGGCCCCTGGCCAGTCTCAGGAGCTGTGTGCTGAGTGACATAGGGCTGCCTTAACTCTGAATAGCTCGTTTCCGCTCACCAATTGTTATTTGTTGAAAACATACTTTTAGAAAGACTACTAGATGAGTGGAATCAAGAATTTGGAGTTGTCACACAGCTGTTGGTAATTTTAAAGCCATGGGAGGCGAGCTCCACGCTGAGTCTCCCTCTCAGTTATACCCAATTAAGGCATTAAGAAGACCTAACTCAGTGATGATGAGAGAGTGAAAATAGAGCAGTTGTCGAAGCTGTGTGAAAGCCTGTTAGTTATCATCAAACTCACCAACATCCACGCCTGTACCACCTTCGGCTGTGGGTCCAGAGCAAGTGCCTTGAATCTCCTGGGACCTCAGATTTGTCCCCAGACTCAGAAGATACCCATCACTTGGAAAAGCTTCTGTGGGTTCCATCGGTTCCAGCAGGCATGTCACAGTCTGGAGGACACGACCCTGGTGACAATAAGCAAGGTGACTTGGGGAGATCGCGCTGCTACCTGGGGCTGCAGAGAGGAAGGCAGCCCAGGCCTCCTGCCCCCAGAATTGGCTGCAAGTGAACAGTCCAAAAGAAGAAGTTAGGGTCGAGGCCCAGGGGGACATGTCATGGGTAATTGGAGTCCAGAGCTGAAAGCGGTTGTTCCAGATCCCTGTAAGAATGGGAAATCCCTACTTCTCCTGCAGTGTGTTCCTGGAACCTGGGCTCCCTGCCCTGCAGCTGGTCAGTGAGGCTCCCACAATAAACTGGCCCAAACTCGCATCCACAGAGGTCTTCTTACTCTGAACTTGTGTGCATTATTAGTGATTGAAACTCTTAGTGCCTCTCTGCTGTTTATGGACATTGCCCTGGGGAATTTGTTACAACTTTTTCATTTGTGGCTCTTAAATCAGAGCCTTTACAACAGATTCCACCAAAAAGAATGAAGAAGAGTGATGGATGTGGAAAATGATCTTCAATCTTTCCTCATGGCGCTGGCTGGTGTGCCCTAGCTGGTTTCCTGAGCAGCGAACACAAAGCTTAGAAAGACTAGGCCAGGCCTAAATTTGATTGTTTACAGGGAAAGCTTGATAGAGTTGGGTTTCGGTTTGCATATTTTTAGTTGTGATTTAAAGCCACCCACCTCTCATTTATCCATACACCTCAACACTCAGCTTGAGGAAAGCCAGGCAGTGCTTTGGAAATTCCAGGAGGTGTCGGGACCATCGAAGTGTCTGGCGGCAGTGTGAGCCAGCAGCCGTGTGTGATGGCTGCTCTAGGCAAACAGACGTAAGCTGTTCCCGTCAAATGCTAGCTGGCCACTCGGCCTGGACCTGCATCATGCTGAGGAGGCTTTCTCGAGCCAAGCCACAGACCTGCCACACAAAGGCCTGGAAGGGAGCTTTACTGGGCCGTTCTCTAACTCCACACCTCTCCCTTTGCTGGCACATGTGCTCCTGGAAAACCTTGCGTGTGCCAAAAGCTTCCACAACTGCCCTGGTTCCCCCACTGTGTGGTCTGTCCCCAGGGGTGGCTGGCACACCTGCCTGTCTTCAGCAGTGGGGACCCTGAGCATTCCGCATCCTGGGAGCTGCGGGGAGCCAAAGCGGCATATTATCTCTCTGGGATGAAAGAAGAAAGCATTCGCATTTCCACTGACTTCTACTTTATAACTAAAAAATAAAGCAGAAACTAAACTCTACTCATGTTTAATATATGGATTGACAGTAGAACAGAGTGGTAATATATAAACAAAGACACATCCATTGGGTGCATATTAGAAAATGACTTTTGGATAGAGGTGCTAACTCGGAAACACTCAAAGAGTGTTTGAGTTAAGACATGTACTTACATGCATTATTAAAATCTACCATGGAAAGGAGAAGGGGCCCTGGTGGCCCAATGGTTAAGCACTCAGCTGGTAACTGAAAAGTTGGCAGTTTGAACCTACGTAGTGGCTCTGAGGAAGAAAGACCTGGTCATCTGCTCCCATAAAGATTACAGCCTAGAAAACCCTACGGAGCAGTTCTACCATTATATAGGGTTGCTATGAGTTGGAATTGACTCGACAGCACAAAACAACAACGCGAAAAGAAGCCACGTGAAACCTTCTGTGGATAGTCTTTTCCGTGATCTAGCTGGAGGGAACTGGAGGTCGTTTGCTCTGACCCCTCATTTCAGAAATGCAAAGAAACTAGGTCTAGAAAGGTTAAGTGACTGGACCAAGCTGAAACATCTGGTTAGCAGCAGAAGCTAAACTAGAATCGAATTTTATGTGTGTGTGTGCATGCGTGTGATCACGTGCATGTGTGTGTACGTGTGTGCAGGCAGGAGTGTGCATGTGTACACACATACTTACCGTCATTTGTGCCTTTTCTCCAGATAAATGCTCTTAAGGACATCTCTCCAAAGAGAATAATATGACTTACAAAACCAGTGTTCCACGTTAAGATCAGAGTCATTATTAAACAAAAAAACAGAGATTGTGCTAATCCAATAACAGTAGTATGGATAAGTAACTATCATGCAACTACAAAATGGTGAATTACACATAAATTAAATTATGTTTGCAAAGATTTTGTAACCATACAGGGAATGTTTGTTCTTTAACTTTGAAGAGGGAGAAAGACAAGATTTAAGCTATCTGCCAAGTGTCCAGAGCTGCTCAGAAACCCACGGACGTGCCAGCAGCGAACATCACTGACTTTGGAGGACTTTTTGTCCCAAATGCTTCTGTTTTTCCTAACTTTCTATAATAAATATATATAGTACATTTTAAACTGGAGAGAAAACAAACTTCATGAATACTGAAGCAGGGGAATATTTATGATTAGAGATTTGTACTGTGGGCCCTTAACCTGTTGGTTTCACAGACAGTGTAGATTCTGCATCAAGCGTGTGCTTGGCCGTACAATGGTGGTTCTGAGTTGAAAGCCACATCTCTCTGAGGTTGAGTCACATCCTCCCAGCTTCCCCAGGAGCGCTCTCCCCACCACGCATTAGCTCCTATTCTGGGCCCTAGTTGCAGGTGCTCAGGGGAAAGCGGGCTGCCTGCAACGTCTGACCTTGGATCCCTGTTGGGTACAGGGAGGTACTGTGTTTTCTCAGTGATAACATTCATAACCTTCAAGGTGCCATTTCTCATTTACAGTGTGCTTTTCACATCCACTACTTGTCTTGGTTCTGGTCCCCCCAAAAGCAGACCTCAAGACAAGGACCTGGATGTAGGTGGTTTATTTGGAACATGATTGGGTGGGGGTATGACGGGGTGGGGGCATGAGGGGGTGGGGCCGTGAGAGGGTGGAGACACGAGGCAGGGAGGGAAGGGAGGAAGGCTGGGATGAGAATAGTGGAGAAGGCCCCTCAGGATGTCCTCACCCAAGCTTGGTTCCTTATCCCCCCAGCCCCTTTCCCTCACTCTTGAGGCTGACCTAGGCGGCTGTCAGACCTGGCACTGCCAGGCTACCCTGTGCAGCTGCTGTGGCCCTGGAGGAAGCTCAGGCTGAGATGTGGGAAGGTGGATGCAAGAGGAGTCAGCATGCGGGGCAGTTACCTCAGAGTGGGCCAAGGACATGGGGCGTGGCAGCACATCCAGCGCACCCCCTTAATGGAACTTTACAAGAGTGTGGTGGGTTTTGGAGTAGGTATTGGTTGTTGTCCTCCATTTTAAGTAGGAGGGAACTGAGGCATGTCTCAGGGGTGGGAAGTCTCAGGGCCAGGACCCGAAGGAGACCCGTCTGACTCCAAATCCACGGTCCAGTTTCCCACAGTCCCCGCTGGCAGGGCACGAACCAAGGAGTCGAACAAACACACACACGAACGAAAACACTGCAGCAGCCCCGGCCCCGCCGAGCTTCTGAGCTAACTCAGAGAGATGTGCCAAACTCCACAGAGGCAGCCGCAAGAAGGGGCTGTGAGGACGGCCAGCTTGGCACCCCACCTGGCCTCCCAGAAGCTAGTGCCACCCTGGCGTTCTGCTGTGGGAGATGGGCCACAGCAGGAACCCCAGAGATGACCTTATTCTTGCTCCCAACAGCCCTACACATCATTAGTTATTTGCATCTCCGTTTTAGAAGTTCAGCAGATGCTCAGAAGCATAGTAATGACCGAAACATTTTGCTGTGTTGCAGAGATGGAAGCTGGCCTATCTCTGTGGGTCCCAGAAATAGATATTTAGCTGTGCCAGGGCCATGCACCCCACCCATGTGGGTATTGCACTCCTACTAGTGCAGTAAGCTTTTTTAAAAATCCCCGCTTTACTGATGAAGAAACTAAGCTCGGATAGCAAAAAAGATTACTTGTCCATAGCCACACAGCCATGAGTAGCAGAGCTGAGATCTGAACCCAGCTCTTCCAGCTCCCAAACCAGTCCTTTCTCCCCGCTCCCCCACCTTGCCCCCCACCTCCCCCACCTTTCTGCTCTCCAGCAGACATGCTGGGGCAGAACTGCTCCTAGTTGTGCACCTGGGTAGCACGTTGGCTGTTGCAGCCTTCCGACAAGGACCCAAACCCTGGTGGTGATTGCTTCAAGGGCAGGCTCTGACCTGAGCTGGACCATTGAGACCTTGAACCAGGACCCCTTTCTTCCGAGTCTGAGAGGCCGGCTCTCTTTGAGCCTGAGCTGTGACCTGTAGAGTCTGTGACTGTCGGAGGTGTAATTCCCACAACAGCACTTGAACATGGGTGTTTATAAAAGCAGCTGTCTTCACTGTGTGCTTTCACTCACAGACACCTACTAAAACTACACACACTGGCAAACTGGATGCAGAAAGACCAAGGACCAAAATGGTTTCATTTAACAGTGTTGATTTAATGTGACAACAAAAGAATTGTTGTTTGCTAAAACTAAACCTCTGCTGGCAGAGTGCCTGTGGCAGGGCTCATGCACAAGTCCTCCTGAATTTGGAGTTTGGGCACCCTCACCCTGGTAATTCAACTAATTCAAGTGGGACCCTCCTTTTGCCAGCAAAATGCTACAGCCCCACATAGCTGTCACTTGATGGGAAAGTATCTTCTGCCACAAATAAAGCAGTGCCATTTGGCCCCTACAAATGGAAATATGGGCTAATGGGTTAATTAATAGGTTAATATTATGTACTTTACAAAGAAAAAAGTCTCAGAGAGGGCAAGCAAGCCAACCAAGGTCACACAGCAGATTTATAGCTTTGGTCAGGACTCAAGCTCATGTCTCCTGCTTCCCAGAAGAAAAGTTTCTCACACAAGCAGCTGCTGTCAATTCTGCTGTGCAGCAGAATCCTCTGGGTGTGCACGGGGGCTGCTTGTGATAGTGAGAGCCCTGCTCCTCAAGGCCAGCCCTCCATGACAGTCACAGTCACGCCTGTTTTCTCTAACACCGTGGATCGAACCGTGCACACGTACATCCCAGGGAAACATCTTTCTGTGCATGTATTATCCTGCATACTTACCCTGAACATGTGCATTTTATATTCTGAGGGTGGTGTAGCAGGGGGTTAACAGACTGGGTGCCATGGCTCAGTTATCTACTTCAAACCCCAGCTCCTCTTATGAGCTGTGTGATGTTGTGCAGGGGTCTTAACTGCTGCAGGTCTCAGAGTCCTCTCTTCTGAAATGGACATAGTAAGTATCTACCTTAGAAATGGAACATGGGAGGGCTTTGGGAGTGTCATGGGTTGAATTATGTCTCCCCAAAACATGCATCACCTTGGTTAGCCCGTGATTCCCAGTATTGTGTGGTTGTCCTCCATTTTGTGATTGTAATTTTTTGTTAGAGAGGATTAGGTTGGGGTTGTAAGACCCTTACTAATGTCACATGCCTGATCCAATATAAAGGGAGTTTCACTGGGGTGTGGCCTGCACCACCTTTTATCTTACAAAAGATAAAAGGAAAGGGAAGTAAGCAGAGAGGGAGGGGACCTCATACCACCAAGAAAGCAGAGCGTCCTTTGGACCCGGGGTCCCTGCACAGAGAAGCTCCTAGTCTAGTGGAAGATTGATAAGAAGGCTGACAGAGAGAGAAAGCCTTCCCCTGGAGCTGATGCCCTGAATTTGGACTTTTAGCCTACTTTACTGTGAGGAAATAAACTTCTCTTTGTTAAAGCCATCCAGTTGTGGTATTTCTGTTACAGCAGCACTAGATGACTAAGATAGGGGGCCACACTGGCCCCAGCTGTGTGCTGCCGAGGGCTCCAGTCCATGCTCTGCTGGAGGCCTGGGGTTCAGTCTACCAGTTAAGAATTCAGGTGCTGACCCAGGGTCCCTGCACTGAGAATCTTCTATACCCAGAAAAGAGAGCTATAACTCTAAAGAAGATATGAGACAATAAGAGGTGATGGCAAGCACAGCAGAGCCCAGCAGCAGAGAAACGGTGGTAGCAGTACCACTGGCAGGAACCACAGGATTGGCAGATGGTTACAGGGGCTTACCAGCCCATGGAGCTAGAGAGAGCTGAGCGCCTTTGGGCAGGAGGCTTCCTGGCAGAGCAGGGTGCCTTTGTGTACTTGTTGGCAGAGCTAAAGAGCTGTAATACTTGCCCAAGCAGGGCAAGGGGTGAGAGGGGCCCAGAAGCATGAGGTCATCAGCTGCTATAGCTGAGAGAAGGGCTGTTGGCTGGCATAGCTGAGGGAAAGGCCTGCTTGCAGGCACAGCCAAGAAGGAGCTGAGAGCCATCCTGGTGGGGAGCTGTCCTGATTGACGAACTCCTGCCACCTGAGTTGTACCCTGTTACTTCCAAGTTGATCCTGATCTTGAGTAGTAGCCTATTATTTCCCTAATAAACCACATAATCAAGAAAAAAAAAAAAAGAATTCAGGTGCAGGTAGTTTATTGCGGGGTGCTTTGGGGAAGCGGGGTGAGGGGAGTGGGGAGGGGGCAGGGAGGGGTGGTGCCAAGGCAGGTGGGTTCATGCGCAGGCTGCCACAAGGCACTGGGGTTAGTCCTCAGAGTCCACTCACCGAGGCAGACACCACTCCAGGTCAGGATGCTGCTGTGTGTTGTTTGTGTATTATCTCACTTACTGGTCCCCAAGACTCACTGGACCCAGGCCATGCAGGACAAAGAGAGCTGGCCTCGGCATACTGCTGAGCAGGGCTCCAGGCCCAGGGGGACCCATGAAAACTCATGTCTTTGAACCCAATACTTCGGGCCCCTGGTAGTCAGTTTCTCCATTTGGAACACAAAGGGTTTGGCCTAAACAACCCTCTAACTCTGAATGTACCTTTTTGCTCACTTTGTAAACCTCTCCTCAAATGCATTGGTAGCCTCTCTCTCCAGAGGTGAAGGGAATTTCCCTGCTGAAAATCCCTTCCTCGGTGTGGGGCGTGAGCGGGGTGTGTAGAGGAGCTTGATTTTCTCTGAGGTGATCACATGGCCTTCCAGCCAGTCCACAAACATGGAGCCCCATGGGGAGGCCTGCTCCGGAAGCTTAGAGTTGAAGTTAGCTGGGGCAGATCCGAGCCCCGGGCCTTGGACGTCTCACTCTAGACATTTCCTTGTGAATTCTGGCCTCTCACCCAGAGGCTCTGGGAGGGGAAAGGGTCTCGGACTTTCCTGGGTCTCTGCGTTTGGAGGAAACAAAAATTACTTTGCAACCCTCTGGGGAATGTGGCTGAGCCCCCAGGTGAAGTCTGTGGTCCTGCATCTTTCTGGAGAAACATGGAAGCCCTTCCTTCCCCATTCGGGTCGGGCTGTGGGGCCGCAGCACTGAGAGGAGGTTCTGGGAGGGAAGTGGTGCTGGTGGACACAGCCTTGCTTATCTTTGGGGTCACGTTAAAGTGCTCACCATCTGCCTGCATCCCAGAGTAGATGCTGGGTGGGTCGGAGCCCTGCTGTGCCAGCTATGTCCCTTCTCCCTCTGGAGCATAGCGTCTGCGGAAGGTCAGGATGTCTGGGCACCCTCGCGGGCTTGGAACAGAGCTGTGCTCCCACCAGCGTGGCTGTGTCGGCACTGCCCAATGGCACATGCGCTGGCTTTGACACCTGACTTGGGACGGAACCTGTGTCATGCCTGGGCGTCCACCAGCCACGGTCTCACGGATACTCCTGCTGGTGCCACCCTAAAGTGACAACTGACGGCCGACACTGCGGTGCAGGAGAGAGCAGGCGCTGCCTCACACCAGCCCACAGGACTAGCAGACCCAGCCGCCACACCCCGGGTCGCTTCAGAAGGACATGTCGGCGGGGCCTGAGGGTCTGGGGTGCTCTTGACGGCAGCTTCTCTGAGAAATCAAAAGCAGGAAGTCTGCAACAGGCTTGCCGTCAGTCTGCAGGGGTGCGCAGAGCAGGAGCACTTCAGCAGGAGTGGCCCCCGGGAACGCTAGTGAGATGCCGTGGATGACAGAGGGCACTGGGAGATCCCTGAGCCTGTGGCTCCCAGGGCTCTTCTCGGAGATTCTGTGGCTTGGGTCTGGGCAGGAGGGAGTGGATGTGGACACTTGTGGATGCTGTGTGAGGGCTTTTAGGGCTGTCTCTTCTAAGGGCCCTGCTTCCACCAAAGCAGGGAACTCATGGGACCAGGCCTAGAAGATGCTGGGGGAGGGGGGTGGAGAAGCAACATTTAGGTGTGTCATGCCTTACCCTGACCTCCCCTAGCTCCCCACACACCCTGCTAGGCTCCGCATGTTCTTCCCCAGTCTCCTGAAGCCCCCGCCGTTTGGAAAAATTATCCCACACTCAGTCCCACTAAAGTGTTAATGTATGTAGCCAGCTTTTACAAACTGAGACCAGAATAGGGTGAAGTGCCCTAGCACAGTCAATGAAATTCCACAAGTTAGAATGAGCAAATCAGATCAGGACAGCAGGATCATATGCTTACTGCAGAGAACTTTATCCCATCCCCCAAATCCCCCACCACACATAACTGTAAAGTTGGCTTTGAGAAGACATGTTCCCTCTCTCTCAGAGAGTTTTCTCCACGTGGGCTCTGCAGCCTGGCAGCCTCAGGGCAGCCAGACTTCTTACTGCCAGCCCAGGGTGCCCAGCAGGCTTGTCCCAAAGAGAGATGGCAGAAGCCTGGTGCCCTTTCATGACCGGGCCTCTGAGTCACGCAGCACCGCTTCCATCACACTGTATTCACCTTGGCCGGCACAAGGTCCACTTGGGTGCAAAGGGATGGGCAGTGGCGAGGATCTGGAAGACCCATGTGGGGCAAGAAGTCATGCTGTGGCTGGTTCTGGAAAACCATCTGCCACAGCCTTGCTCTGCCTTGCCAAAGAAAATGTCTACCATACCCTCTCTGGGCTTCCCCACCCTGAGGCTGGACAACCCACCTCTCTCCCCTTTGGGTGAGAGTAGTCATAGCAGCACCCGCAGGTCACCTGTTTACAGGTGAAATGGAGGTCATTGGGCTCGCAGACTGGCCCCTGGCTTGTGTGATCCAGAGCCACGTTCTCGTGCCCGTCCTTACTTACCTCTGCTCGAGGGAAAGAGCAGAGGAGAGGCTTGGAAGGTGACCCGGGGTGAGCATGTACTGGACTCCCGTGCGGCCAGGAAGATGCCACACCACAACGGTACACATCCCACAAAGTGCTTTCGCAGGCACCTCCTCATGAGAACTTTAGACAGCGTGAGGTCGGAGGATGAGCTGATATAGATATCTGCTTTGTAGATGGGGAAAGAGGTCCTCAGAGGAGCTGACTGGTCACCCTGTGTAGTCCATTAGTCATCAGTAAAGGAGAAGAGGCCTCAGTCCAGCCTTTTAACCACCAGTCCTGCATCTATTCCAGCTGCTCAAAAGCACTCCAAAGCATTCTTCTCTTACTGGGTTGAATTTAGTTTTAAGGTGCAGTGCAGGGCTCGGCCTCTGCATCGCCAGGATAATGCCCTCTAGTATTCCTCCTGCACTCAGATAACCAGCCCCAGAGCCATGGAAACTCCCTCTTGAGAAAGCAGGGTTTTCACCCACAGGAGGCTGAATCACACCCCAGCAAAGCCCATCAGTGGTTTCCCCACCCTGGTTGATGGATGATGAAACAGTCTTTGGAAGCTGAAGCCAATTAACTGTAACTACAGTTTAGTGGTAGAATTCTCACCTTCCATGTCCCAGCCAATGCACCTCATGCACAGCCACCACCCGTCTGTTCGTGGAGGCTTGCCTGTTGTAATGTTGCTGAACAAGTTTCAGTGGAGCTTCCAGACTAAGACAAACTAGGAAGAAAGGCCTAGCTATCTATTTCTGAGAATCAGTCAAGGAAAACCCTATGGGATCAAAATGGCCCAATCCGCACCTGAGCATAGTGATGGCACAGGACTGGGCAGCATTTCACTCTGTTGTACATGAGGTCACCATGAGTCAGGGGCCAACTCTACAGCAGCTAGCGACAACACAGAGAGAATAAGCCCTAGTTCTCAAAAACCATCCTTGTGGTCTCCGCTAGGGCCAGCCTCCTAGTTCTATTGTGTGGATTTGCATACCCAGCTTCCCTCAAACCACGGGGAAAGGACTGCAAACTTCAGTAACCTCAGTAGGAGTTCAAGATTCAGCCGTCAGGCCAGCAAACACTGGGGCAAGAAAGGCTCAACACGAGGTGGGAAGGAAGACAGATACATCACCATCTGCTATTTTTGTCTGCTTTCTTCCAATGCAGTCTTTGTACCGTACCAAGTTCATCTTCCTAAATTACCAGTTTCTTCATGTTTCTTGCTGCGTGAGTTAGAGAATAAGGAAGCTGCTCTAATGAGGAGACTCCCATGTGCAGGGGCTCTAACAAAATGAAGGTGCATTTCTCTCTCGTGGAGCAGCCCGCCCGGTGGTCCAGGTGGTTCAGACCTTCCTCTGGTTCAGACACAGCTGGGATGGGCCTTGGCATCTGCGTCTCCCTGGGCCCAGCCTGCTCTGAGCAGATCTTCCCTGGTGGCTTGAGAACAGGCTCTTCAGCTGGAGTCATTAGGCTGTTGCCTCCCTACTTCTCTGCAGACATGTCCCCGCCGCCTCCCCGCCCTCCCGACAGGCTCCTGACAATGCCGGTACAGCACAGAGCCAGGAAGCGGGCAGGGGCGGTTGGCTTGATGGGCTGAGTCTCCACAGGTCTCCCTGGGGACTGCATGGGAGGTGCCCCCAGAGCCCACCCCACCTGTGCGAGGCAGCCAGGCTGGCATGGATGTTCAGTAATCCCCACCACAACTTTAGGTGACAACCCCAGAAGGGAAGGTGTGTGTTTCCTAAGAGGATGGGTCCTCCTAACAAAGACATAGAGTTTGCAGGACTTGCAGCTGCAAGGAGCAAGGAAAACAGTGGTGGCTGGGAAATCAAAGACCAAACAAAGGGCCTGGCTTCTGGGAAGGGCAGCAGACTCCTCATATCCGTCCAAGATGGACCAGTGGCTTCATCTATGTGGGCGTGTCTTGGCACTGGCAAGGCGCCTCTGGAAACTCCCCAGACATCCGGAAAGGGGAAGGAGGAAGGCCATTTCCCCTGGAGGGCTCTTTCTGGCCAGACTCCCAAATGCCCCACTGAGCCCTTCCACCAGAGAGTAGATGCTCCAGAGAGAGGCCACTGGCCCTGCAGGCTGGCCCTGCTCTCTGGCATCCTGGGGTGTTAAGTGAGGTCCTGATCTGTGACACGCAGGGCAGCTATGACTGTCAGACAGAAGGAGTACAGGAAGCCAAGACTGGTCTGGCTGCCCCAGGAGAGGATGTGTTCGTCTTGCTGGCCAGGCTGTCCCCAAGGTGAGGATAGCTGCAGGGGTTGCATCGTGAGCTTTCAGGATTCCAGTTCCAAAGGTCAAACCAGCATCTGGTGGGAGGGAAACTCTGAGCCCACAGCACTGGATAGCCTAGTCTCCAGTCTCCCCTCGCTCTGACCTGATGCCATCCACCTCTCGCACAGGCCTTGCTCTCCGTGAAGTCTGCCTGATAGGACAGCTAGCTGGATACTCGCTGGAACCTGGGTGGCCTGTTGTCTGGCTGAGATTCTGCCATGTAAATTAACATATCGGAATGCTTCTTCAGCTCTCCCATCTACTGAGTTCACTGAAGTGAGGAGGTGAATTCCAGGCCATTCCCTCAATGAAGGGCGGGTCTAATTCCCTCCCCTTGGATCTGGGCTGACTTTAACAATCTGCTTGACCAAAAGAATGGCTGAGGTGAGTTCTGGACTTCTGAGGTGGGTTAAGAGTAGACTTGTGCCCAGTTAAGTGGCCTAATAACATGATTAATGCTTCTCTTCTACCTCCTAGTTCATTGTGTAGTGCCTGAGGTCTTAAAATCTTGCAAGCAGCCATCCAAGGACAAGAATTGGTCTCATTTACCTGGAACAACAGAGGAAGAAGGAAAGTCAGGAATAGGAGGAGGATATGGAATGTGTGGCTAATGGCCTCCATGAACAACTTCCTCCTTTGCCATGAGATCACAAGAACTGGATGGTGCCTGGCTACCATTATTGAACATTTTGATCAAGGATTCTATAGAGGAATATTGATCAAAAGGGGGAAATGTCAAACAGAATTTAAAATTTTAATGGTCTCTAGATTATGTGGAGCAAAGGGGGCTGGATGAACCCCTGAAACTATTGCCCTGAGGTGATCTTTAACCTTAAGCCAAAAATATTCCCTGGAGTCTTCTTAAAACCAAACAATAGTTTAGCTTAACTAACAAAAAAATGTCTGCCTTGACATTTTTAACGTCATGCTTTTTTAAGAACTATCTGTATGGGATCAGGTTGACAACAGTAACTCAGAAAGTCAGATAGGAACCTTAGGGGACAGTGACTTTATGTTGATGGGGAAGAATATAATCAACGTCACTGAACTGAACATGTAGAAACTGTTGAATTTCTGTATGTTTTGCTGTGTCTATTCTCAACCACAACAAAATAAATAAAATTTAAGAAAAAACAAGTGGGCTTGTGACTGCCTGGGCCATGAGTCCCGTAACAGGCAGCCTCCCTGGAGAGCCTCAGGCAGACACTCTGGTTACAGTGCCCACTGCGCCCAGCCTCTCTGCCTCCCTCCCCACCAAGCGTTTCCCCCACACCTGGCCCAGCCACCAGCTGAGAGCCGCTGAGTGACTCCGTCAGTGTCCCATACAACAAAGGAGCCTCAGACACTCAGCATCATGCTACAGGGTAAAACGGTGGTGGTTTGAAGCCACTTAGTTTCAGAGCAGGTTGTTACCTGCAATAGTTAAGGCTACCACAGAGAAATCAGTCCAGAATTGATGAGGTTTTCTGTAAAATCAGATTTCTGAGCCTCAAGGTGGGGCCAGGCCAGCAGACACCCCTTTCTTCCCAGGTCTCTGACAGAGCTGGAGGAGGTGCCTGGAGGGGACAGTGTGCAGGGCACAGCCTGTGAAGGGGGAGCAGTGGTGCAGGCAGGGTGAGGGGAGGCCCTCGTGGCTTCCCTTAGAGCCCCCCGGGAAGGTGGGCATACACCCCTCAGAGGTAACCTGAGAGGGCCTGGGATTTTTTACCCAGAGGATGGGGACAGGAGCCAAGGGGAGGTGGCAGAGCTTAAACCAGTTCATTCCAGTTTGAACCCCTAATTAAAATTTGCATTTCTAGCAAGTTCCCTGCTAAGAATTTGCATTTCCACCCCAGATATACTGAATCAGAATCTACATTTTAAGATCCCTGGGTGATTCCTATGTATAACTTCCCGGGAACTTGTTAGAAATGCAAATTCTCAGCAGGAGTTGGAACCAGAAGGAATGGCTGGAAGCCCTGGGAGGTTGTACCCATCTGTCGTGCCTGCCCCCTGGCTCGCCATGCTCCCCTGACGTGACCTTCTGCCAGAGTGACCCGGCTACGTCCCCCACTGCCGGTGCGTCACCCCTCACCCCTCCATAGTCCTGGTTGCTCCTCTACTGCCCACACAGCGCCAGGCACTGCTCCTGGCAGCCAGGTGCCCCCTGCACGCCTCAGGTCCCGCTCCTTTGGAGTGGAGAGGCCAGAACTAGAAACAGGAAGCAGGCAAGTCTGTCACACCCAGCCCAAGAAGTAACCTTGTGCAGCAGGAAGATTGGAGGGAGGGCAGACAAATGAAGGAGGGACTGCCAGCAAATCTCACAGTGGGATGAAACTTCTTCCCTCCTGTGCCCGGGAACAAGGACGCCAACTCCATGCTGCGGATGCAGCGACCATGGCCTACCTTCACAGGCTCGAGCCATGCAAAAGTCAGCTTGTCAGGAGAAACTCTGCTTACCCAGACTGATGAAGCCACAGCCCTCTGCTCATTGTCCCCAGGTCCCTCCAGCTGAGACCCCCTGCCTTCACGCACATGGCTGTTCCCACCAGAGACCCTCTCCTGCCCAACCACCACAGCCCTGGTCGGAGCCACCACCCCTGGCCTCGGAGTCAGCACACTGCCTCTCAATGCCTACTTTCTCACCTGTCCCCCCACCAGGCCCCACTGGGCATCAGGGCTTGGGGCATGGCTCCATGCTCTTCATGTCCCCCCTGAGGTTTGCATGGGGTAGCAAGGAGGAGATTTAAAGCAGACCTCTACCCATCCCTGGGTGCCAGGCCCACACATGACTCTCCATCCAGCACCATGTGGAGGCCTCAGCTCAACTCTTATGTTCCCACCCCAAGCTGGCCTGTCTCCCTGAGCACCCTATCTCTGTGATTGTCACCCCTGTCACCACTTGCTCTCTCTCTCCCTATTTGCATCCAACCCATCTTCAAATCCAGGTGACTGAATCCCCAAATGACCACTGCTGCCACCCTGCCAGGCCACCACTGCCTCTGGCCCAGACGCCTAACAAGCCATTACACTTCCCTCCGGCCCCATGCAGCTCATTTTCCCAGCAGCATTCGGAGCCATCCTTCCAAAGTGTGTATCAGACACTGACACCCCTGCTCCGAACCCTCGTTGGCTTCTCTCACACTGGTGACAGAAACCCAAGTCCTTCCAATGCCCTGCCCCCCCACCCAGGCCATGCTTTGAACCTGATGCAGTGGGGTGGGATGATAACAGGGTGTACAGACGCTTCCACTGTGGCTCCCTTCTCTAGGGCTGCAGGATCTTGCTCATCCTCCGGCAGGGGAGGCCAGAGGAGCCGGTAACTTCACCCCTGGATTACCCCTGGAACAGAGCCTGGGGTTACTGCTCAATTCCCAGCTTCCACTCACTCATGAGATGACTCTGAGCACGTCCCACTGAGTTCCTCAGAGGGCCTGCAGGATGGATCCCAGCTGCCCACAGGGGAGCCTGCTCACTAATGTGCCTGTATCCTCACCCTGTCTCCCTTCCTGCTCCCTCACGTGAATCCTGGATCACCTTCCAATAAACTCCCTACACCCAGTCCTTCCACCACCCATCTGTCAGTTTGTTGTGCTATGGTGGCTTACGAGTTGCTGTGATGCTGGAATCTATGCCGCTGATATTTCAAATACCAGCAGGGTTACTCATGGTGGACAGGATTCAGTGGAGCTTCCCAGCTAAGACAAACTAGGAAAAACAGCCTGGCAATCTACTTCCAAAAGTTAGCCAGTGGAAACACTCTGGGTCACAACAAACATTGTCTTACATAGTGCTGGAAGATTGGACCCTAGGTTGGAAGGCACTCAGAATGCACAGTGGCCACAGCAATGGACTTGAATATACCAATGACCCTGATGACGGTGCAGGGCCGGGCAGGGTTTTGTTCTGTTGTACACAAGGTCTCCATGAGTTGGAGCTGACTTGACAGTAACTGACAACAGTAACAACACCCAGTGCTTGCCTTGGGATCTGCTTTGGGGGGACCCCACACTAAGACAATCCCTGAGCCCAATGCTGTGCCTGAGCAAGGCTGATGGATCCATGCGGGGCTTGGGACTCTGGTCCCTCTGATGGGGTCCCCTGATGGCCAGCTCTGACTTTTCTCCATTGCCTCTCTCAGGGATCCCCAACCAGGCTCCCATGCTTGGCAACTGCTGATTGACAGAAAGGGCTTTCCAAGGTATTCCCAAGGCTTCACACCAGGCACAGCTCACAGGGCCATGCTTAGAGGGGAGAAGTCAGCACGGAGAAGACCAGCCTGCTGTCACCAGCTCACTGAGCTACCCACTGTGGGAGTGCCCAGCTGGGAGGGCAGGCCTCCTCTGACCTCCACTCCACACCAGACAGTCGGCCCGAGGCAGCCCATGGTGCCTCCCACACCTGGAGCTGCGGCAGGGTGACCTCCTGGGTGGTCTACACCTGTTCCCATGCCTCATGGCGCCTCCTTGTCTCAGTGCTCCCCCTCCATTCCTGCCTTGTCACACACAGCCACTGTTCTGTCCCACCTCGCCCAGCCCCCCAGCACAAGTGACTCAGCAACCTTAGCCTTCTCCCAAAGCCCTCTCCTTCTGGGACCTGCTCCTGGCTTCCTCCTGCCCCCTGGCCACTCCTCTCCATGTCTCAAGCTGGCTGCCCCCTGGTAGAGTGAGAGGTCCTGAGGAGCCAGCCAATGAAGAAACAGGTATGTAAGAGGCTTGCCCCACTCCAGCGAACGAAAGTTCCTTTTAGAGGCAACATTCTGTGCATCTGCGGTCTGCATGTTTTTGCTTCCATCCAACCAGTTGCCGCAGAGTCAACTCCAACTCACAGTGACCCCATGTGTGTCAGAGTAGAACTGTGCTCCATAGTGTTTTCAATGGCTGATTTTTCAGAAGTTGATCACCAGGCCTTTCTTCTGAGGTGCCTCAGGTATATTTGAACCTCCAACCCTTTGGTTAGCAGCCAAGTGTGTTAACTGTTTGCACCACCCAGGAACTCTCTGATGTCTTCCCTGGGGCTTTGTTACCAGGTATGTCTGTATCGAGATGCTCTTTGGACTTGTCTGAAAAGACAGCTTTTGTCCAGGTGCCTCAGGCTCGCCCTGCAGTTGAGCACAGAGCTGGGTGGCTGGCGCTTGTGGGCTGACACCCTTATCTGATTGTGGTCACTCCAGAGCCATGAGCTCTTGTCTCTCCACCTTTCAGTGTCTGAAACCTCCTGACGTCTTTGCACTCCTGGCTTAGGCCTCACTCAGACCCCCTGGGAGGCCAGGAGTGTGGGAGCTGGAGTCGTCGGGGTTGGGGGGGGACACGACCGTGCTGCAGAGTGAGCACCTTTCGTGGGATGGAAGCCGGGGTCTGACTGACCTGCACCCACCTGGCCTTCCCCGCCTGCTCCTAGAGGAAGTGGGCAGAGCCCTCAGAGTCAGGCACGGCCCTGTGGAGGGAATGGTCTGGCCAAGTCCTGACTGTCCAGGTTGCTGTTGTTTTTGTTGTGGCCTTTCCATGAGCTTGACCATACTGCCCTGGGCAGCGCTGAGCAGTGACTCTCACGGTGGCAGCTGCGCCTGACCAAGGTGCCAGTTTGCCCTCCTGGTGCTGCCTCTACTTGGAAGCTGGGATGAGAGGAGGCCCAGAGGTTTTACGTAATTTCCCTAAAAGAAAAGCCATACAGTTTGAAAGTGGGATGTCAGCCCAGCTCTGTGTGACTCCAGACCAGTGCTACTCAGAGTGTGGTCCACACTGCTGTTAGTCCACACGCTGCTTGTTAGCACAGTGAGCGAGGACAGAAACTGAAAGGACGCATTTAGAAATTTTTATAGCAATTTAACAAAATATTGTGTCTACTGAATCTAACAATAATAAATGGTCGAGCTTACTGAACACTGTGATGAACATAATTAATGTCACTGAACTGTACACGTGAAGGCTATTGAAATGTCAAATGTTTTGTTACATACCCATTTATGATAATTAAAAAAGAAAACCACACGCAAAAAAAAAGAAAGAAAAAATCAGTCAAGCTCATGTTTTGTTTGAGAGCATTGCCTGCTTGGGAAAAGGGTCTGCACCTGAGCAGAAGGCCACTGCAGACTGGACAGAAGGGTGACCAGCCACCCTGCCCAGGGGGCCCCCGTATCACATGGTGGAGTGGGACCGCAGCCCCCTTTGGGAGGGGAGGAAGCGCCATGAGTAGGGAGGGGTGGAGGCTCTGAGGGCAACCCAGGCCACACCTCAGAGTGGAGGTGATGACTCGCATGCCTCGTGGCCCCATGGAAGTCACAACAAAGCTCCCACCAATGGTCTGCTTGGCTCTCCCCCCAAGCCCAAGCTAGCACACAGGCTTCCCCAATCCCTAACTGGAGAGCAGTGCTGCATTTACCTAGGACACCATCCTTCCCTTCCCCACTCCCTCCACTGTCTCCCCTGCAAGTCGTACATACTTTTCAAGGGCAACCCCAAAGATTCTTCCTCCATGAAGCCCTCCATAATCTCTGAACTCAGTGGCAAATCCATTCCTCTTTAGAAACTCATGACACTGCTCACTTTTACCCCATAATGCAGTTGCACATGTCCCCAGGTCCCGCTCGTTAATCTTATATCCCTGTTGTATGAGTCAGCTATTGCTGTGTAACATACTATCCCAAAACTCAAACAGCTCTCATGTATTACTATAACCAACAAGCCTGAAGGTTGGCGGGGTTGTTGTTTGACCTTGGCTGGGCTTGCTGTAGCCTCTACAGGCTCAGGGGAGCTTGGCTGAGCCCAGGCCCTGCACACACAGCCATCCTGTGCCACTGCCACATCCTGTATGCTCATGCACCTCTGACGGAGCAGGTCTCAGCACTGAGCTGGGGATGGAGCAGTCACTTTGTCCACGGGGGGCGGGGAGAGGGGCGGGGAGGCCCAGTCATTCAAGGCATCCAGCAGAGGGCAGGGCACAAGGAGGGGTGTAGGATCCAGCCCACAATGCAGCCCACCTCTCTGAAGCTATGGACTCCACAAGTGGGGGAGGGGAGGCAGCAACAATAGCCTTGCATGGGCTCTGTGGTTCACAGTCGTCATTGAACTGCTGGGAAGTTTCTTGTTTCGTTCCATTTTGGACTGATTTGTTTCCACTCTTACCACTTTATGGATGAATTCAGTGAGCCTCAGACTAAAGTTCACAGCGGGGAAGTGATGGAGCCTCAGAGTCGGGGTTTAGTCAAGGTCAGGGAGTGCAAGAACCCAACCTCGTGGATCCCAGGAAAGAGCTGTGCGTAGAAGCTTAACTAGGATATGCTAGGTATGGCAGGCATTGCACTGGCCCTGGGTGCATGGTAACACTGAGCAGTTTCTATTGATCCCATACGGCTGGCGGCACATCTACGGAAAATGGTGCCTATGGCAAGCACTGTAATTGCACTCCTTTCCAATCATCTAACACCCCTGTTTTAGAGATTTTACCATAGTATCCGTTCAAAAATGCGAGTCAAGCTTGTTAATCTTTTTTTTTATTTTTTTATTTAATTATTGTATTTTAGATGAAGGTTTACAGAACAGTTTCTCATTAAACAGTACACATATTGTTTTATGAGAATGGTTAACAAACCCACAACATGTCAACACTGTCCCTTCTCAAACTTGGGTTCCCTATTACCAGCTTTCCTGTCCCCTCCTGCCTTCTAGTCCTTGTCCCTGGACTGTTGTGCCCCATTACTCTCGTTTGGTTTTATGGGGCTGTCTAATCTTTGGTTGAACGGTGAACCTTGGGAGTGACTTCATTACTGAGCTGAAAGCGTTCCCAGGGGTTTCTCCAGTCTCTGTCAGGCCAGTAAGTCTGGTCTTCTTTTGTGAGTTAGAATTTTGTTCTACATTTTTCTCCAGCTCTGTCCGGGACCTTCTGTTGTGATCCCGGTCAGAGCAGTCAGTGGTGGTAGCTGGGCACCATCTAGCTGTACTGGACTCAGTCTAGTGGAGGTCATGGTAGTTGTGGTCCATTAGTCCTTCAGACTAATATTTCCTTTGTATCTTGTTTTCTTCATTCTCCCTTGCTCCCAAAGGGGTGAGACCAGTGGAGTATCTTAGATACTGCTCACAGGTTTTTAAGACCCCAGACGCTACTCACCAAGGTAGAATGTAGAACATTTTCTTTATAAACTATGTTATGCCAATTGAGCTAGATGTTCCCTGAGACCATGGTTCCCATGACCCTCCGCCCAGCAGTTCAGTCCCTCATAGAGTTTGGATGTGTCTATGGAGCTTCCATGACCTTTCCTTGTACAAGTTGTGCTGGCTTCCCCAGTATCGTGTACTTCACCAAAGTTACCACTTATTTATTGTCTATTTAATATTCCCCCCATTCTCCCAACCCTCATAACCAAAAAAGATTGTTTCTTTTTGTGTGTAAACTTTTTCATGAGTTTTTATAGTAGAGGTCTCATACAATATTTGTCCTTTTGTGATTGACTTATTTCACTCAGCATAATGTCCTCCAGTTTCATCCATGTTATGAGATGCTTTGCAGATTCATCATTGTTCTTTATCATTTCATGATACTCCATTGTGTGTATGTACCATAGTTTGTTTATTCATTCATCTGTTGATGGGTGTCATGGATTGAATTGTGTCCCCCAAAAATAACTGTCAACTTGGCTAGGTCATGAGTCCCAGTATTATATAATAGTGTGCCATTTTGTAATCTGATGTGATTTCCTTATGTGTTGTAAATTCAATCACTATCATCTAATAAGATGGATAAGTGGCAGTCATACTGATGAGGTATACAAGATTGGATAGTGTCTTAAGCCAATCTCTCTTGAGATATTAAAGACAGAAGTGAGCATAGACATTTGGGAACCTCATACCACCAAGAAGGCAGTGCCAGAAGCAGAGCACGTCCTTTGGACCTGAGGTTTCTGTGCAGAGAAGCTCCCAGACCAAAGAAAGAGTGATGCATCACGAGGACCTTCCTCCAGAGCTGACAGAGAGAGAACGCTTTCTCCTGGAGATGATGCCCTGAATTTGGACTTGTAGCCTCCTGGATTGTGAGAGAATAAATTTCTCTTTGTTAAAACCATTCACTTGTGGTATTTCCGTTACAGCAGCACTAGATGAATAAGACAATGAGCATCTAGGTCGTTTCCATCTTTTTGCTATTGTAAACAATGCTGCAATGAACATGGGTGTGCATATGTCTATTTGTGTGGTGGCTCTTATTTCTCTAGGATATATTCCTAGGAGTGGGATTGCTGGATCATATGGTATTTCTATTTCCAGCTTTCTAAGGAAGCACTATATCATTTTCCAAAATGGTTGTATCACTTTGCATTCTTACCAGCAGTGCATAACAGTTCCGATCTCCCCACAGCCCCTCCAACATTTGTTATTTCCAGGTTTTTTGATTCCTGCCAGTAATGCCTGAGTGAGATGATATCTCATTGTGGTTTTAATTTACATTTCTCTAATGGCTAGTGATCACGAGCTTTTCCTCATGTGTCTGTTGTCCGTTCGAATGTCTTCTTTGGTGAAGTGTCTGTTCATTTCCTTTGCCCATTTTTTAATTGGATTATTTGTCTTTTTGTTGTAGAGGTGTTGGATTTTTTGTAGATTTTAGAGATTAGACCTTTGTTTGACTTGTAATGTCCAAAAATTTTTTCCCAGTCTTTAGGTTCTCTTTTTACTCTTTCAGCAAAGTCTTCTGATGAGCATAAGCATTTAAGTTTTAGAAGATCCCAGTTAGCTAGCTTATCTTCTGGAGTTTGTGTGTTGTTGGTTATGGTTTGTATCCTGTTAATGCCATGTATTAGGGCCTCTAGTGTTGATCCTATTTTTTTCTTCTATCAGCTTTATAGTTTTTGAATTTATATTTAGGTCTTTGATCTATTTTAAATTAGTTTTTGTATATGGTGTGAGGAATGGGTCCTGTTTCTTTTTCTTGCAGATGGACATCCAGTTTTGCCAGCATTATTTGTTAAAAAGACTGTCTTTTCCCAATTTAATGGACTTTGGGCCCTTGTCGAAGATCAGGTGACCAAAGGTGGGTGGATTTACATCTGGGTTCTCAATTCTGTTCCTTTGGTCAATGTATCTGTCATTGTACCAGTACCAGGCTGTTTTGACTACTGTAGCTGTATAGTAGGTTCTGAGGTCAGGTAGTGCGAGTCCTCCTACTTTATTCTTCTTCTTCAGTAGTGCTTTACTTATTCAGGGCTTCTTCTCTTTCCATATAAAGTTAATGATTAGTTTTTCCATCTCTTTAAAAAATGTTGTTGGTACTTGGATTGGGATTGCATTGTATTTGTAAATTTCTTTAGGTAGAATTGTCATTTTCACAATGTTGAGTCTACCTATTCATGAGTACTGTATGTTTTTCCATTTATGCAGATCCCTTTGGATTTCTTGCAGTAGTGTTTTGTAGTTTTCTTTGTATAGGTTTTTTACATCCCTGGTTAGATTTATTCTTAAGTATTTCATTTTTTTAGGGGCTATTATAAATGATATTGTTTTCCTGATTTCCTTTTCATTGTTCTCTTCATTGGTGTATAGGAATCCAACTGATTTTTGTATGTTTATCTTGTATCCTGCTACTCTGCTGAATCTTTCTAGTAGTTCCAGTAGTTTTCTCGTGGAGTCTTTAGGATTTTCTATGTATAGTACCATATCATCTTTAAACAGGGACAGTTTAACTTCTTCATTACCAATTTAGATGCCTTTTATTTCTTTTTATTGCCTTATTGATCTAGCTAGGACTTCAAGCACAATGTTAAACAGGAGTGGTGATAAAGGGCATCCTTGTCTTGTCTGTT
This sequence comes from Trichechus manatus latirostris, assembly GCF_000243295.1. Classification (NCBI taxonomy): domain Eukaryota; kingdom Metazoa; phylum Chordata; class Mammalia; order Sirenia; family Trichechidae; genus Trichechus; species Trichechus manatus. The sequence continues at coordinate 3,718,877 of NW_004443978.1, read as the reverse complement.
CTCGAGGGAGATATTTTCAGCCTCTCTCCATTAAGAATGATGTTGGCTGTTGGTTTTGCATAGATGTCCTTTATTATGTTGAGAAATTTCCCTTGTATACCTATTTTATTGAGAGTTTTTATCAGGAATGAGTGTTGGACTTTGTTGAATGCCTCTTCTGTGTTAATTGAGATGATCATGTGATTCTTTTCTTTCCTTTTATTTATGTGGTGGATTACATTAATTGATTTTTTAATGTTGAACCATCCTTGCATACCTGGTATGAATCCTACTTGATCGTTGTGTATTATTTTTTTTAATATGATGCTGAATTCTATTGGCTAGGATTTTGTTGAGAATTTTTACGTCTATATTCATGAGAGGTATTGGTCGGTAATTTTCTTTTTTTGTGGCTTCTTTGCTTGGTTTTAGTATCAGAGTTATGCTGGTTTCATAGAATGAATTTGGAAGTGTCACTTCCTTTTCTATGTTCTGAAATAGTTTGAGTAGTACTGGTATAAGTTCTTCTCTGAATGTTTGGTAGAATTCTCCAGTGAAGCCTTCTGGGCCAGGGTTTTTTTTGGTTGGGAGTTTTTTTTAAATTATCTTTTCAATCTCTTCTTTTGTTATGGGTCTGTTCAGATTTTAAACATCACTTTGTGTTACTTTGGGTAGGTAGTGTGTTTCTAGAAATTTATCCATTTCCTCTAGGTTGTCAAATTTGTTGGTGTATAGTTTTTCATAATATTCTGTTATGATCCTTTTTATTTCAGTTGGGTCTGTTGTAATGTCCCTCATTTCATTTCTTATTGGGTTATTTGCATCCTCTTCTGTTTTTATTTTGTCACTCTGGCCAGTCGTTTGTCGATTTTGTTGATTCTTTCAAAGAACCAACTTTTGGTCTTGTTGATTTTTTTCTATTCTCTATTTCATTTATCTCTGCTCTGATCTTTATTATTTCCTTTCTTCTAGTGGCTGTGGGCTTTTTTTTTTGTTTTTTTTTGCTGTTCCCTTTCTATTTGTTTGAGTTCTGTAGTTAATATTTTGGTTTTGTCCCTTTCTTCTTTTTTGATGCTTGCATCTATTGTTAGAAATTGTAAGCTTCTTAATCTTTTAATGAACACATTTCCATGCTTGAAGAAGGACATTGGGCTGCACTGGGTTAATAGAAACTGCTCAGTGGCGCTATGCTCCCAGGCCTGTGCAGTACCCTATATAGGCCACTGGCTGCATGTCCTGACGGGTTTTGTTAACTTACCCAATGTAGTTTGGGAAACACCAGGCTTCATGATGTCAAGCCATCAATTTGATCCACGAAGTGCATGTGAGTGCCCATGTCTTATCTGCACCAGCCTAGGCTCTGCGTAACTGACGTCATCTGTGTCAGCACCCTCATCCCCTTTTCAATCCAGAGGTTTGCCATCTCAGGAGATGGGGAAGTCTGCTTCCAGTGCTGGCTGCCTCTGGGCAGTCAGTTACCTCATTTGGGCATTCCCAAAACCCACTAAAGAACAGTCCAGTTCTATGTCTCCACGAGTTGGCATTTATTCCTGGTAGAACTGAAAGATTCCGCAAATGAGCATTCCCCACATTTCCCGCTGTGTGCGTTGTCATACTTGTTAGACACACATGGCGTCCAAGAGCTGAAATCAGCCTTCAACCTCAAGAGCCCTCCTGATAATCTGACCACAAGGTGGAGAGGGGCCAGCAGCTCCTTTGGCACCTGAAGTGACTGGCAGACCATCCACAACCCAGAAAGAACTGTCTCTCAAGTGACTGACTGACCTCTTAGGTATGAAGGAGATGATTCTACCATGTTTCTTTGCCTTTATCTGGTAAATCAGCATGATTTTTCTGATTGTTTTCTGGTTATGTGGATCATGTGCCGTTTAACTACTTGGTTCTTATCTTTTGTTTCCATAACCAGGGAAAATAGCCCATGCAAGCAGGTCAACATCAACATGGATTTATTCAGTTTGGGATGTGTGTCCCAGTAATGGTAGTACAGAGTTAACAAAGGACGTGGGTAGGGCATGGGGGCTGTGTAGCTGAGTCCATGGAGCAACCTTCCTACTTAGCCCTCAAAGGAGCTCAGAAGGCCCATGCTTGCTTCCCCAGGGAGATACCCGGGCTCGGAGTGGGGTGGTGAATTGCTCATCCAGCAATAGCAAAATCAGAGCTTGGGCCTGGGCTAACCCCACAGCCCTTCCTCCCACCCCAATGAGCATGCTGCCTCAAAACCAAAAATCCTGTGAAGCACTTTCCAACAGGATCAGAAATATTTCCTTTGGATGCATAGTCATTGCTGCTGAGACAGTAGGGGAAATGCCCTACATGCACTGTGTCTTCCCCTTGGGCCATCCCACAGAGGAGGAGGTGGGAGGAGGTAGATCTCCGCAGCTTCCTCTCAACCAAGCTTGGTGAGGCCAGCTTCCTGTCCCCAAACAGGAAACTCCAGACTCAGCAGGCCTCACTCAAGTGGGTGTGGGAGAGCAGGGTGCAGTGGTGCACCCCGACTTACTGACACCGAGATTGGGCCTGCAGCCAGTGCCAACTCAGTAAAAATTCTCTAATGAATGAAGGATTGAAAGACCAAACTCACAGGGTTCCAGTGCAAAACAAGGAAGAAAGCTGTTTGTAAGGAAACCTGCAACAAAGCAAGCTGGCTGACAGCCTGGGCCTTGCTCCAAATGCCATCCCTTCCCCTGACTGGGACATGTACAGGGCCGGCTTCACGGCCATGTGAACAGTGCAGCCACCTGGCCCTGCACAGAAAAGCCCATGCTGGATTTAGTGGTTTGCTGCCACCACTTTGAAACCCTTAATACTTTTGGGGCAAGGAGCCGGCCCTGGATGTGCAGCCGCGTTGTACCTTAGCTCCTTGTCTGTAAAATGAGGGTAACAGCAGTAGCTGTCTTACAAGGTCAGTGCCATCATGAAATGAGGTAACTGTAGGAGAAGTCCTTTGAGAACTGGAAAGGTGCTGGCTTTTCACACTTCTTGTAACATCTCTGTCTGTTTTCTCACATTTCCTCCAGACACTACCACTCCAATTAACAAGAGCTGGAGATATAGCGTCATTCTTTACAAAATGACTTGTTTGGGCTAGAATCAGAGCAAATGGTGTACGTTTTTAATCACCTTTATTGTGGTATAATTCAAATATGATAAAATGCACACAAGTTAAGTGAGTTTTGTAACCACCACTCCCAAAAAAGCTGTAGAACATTTCCATCACCCCCAAAGTTTGCTCCTGCCCCTTAATGCAGACAACCATTGATCTGATTCCCATCACTGACAGTTTAGCCTGATTCAAAATGTTATATAAATGGAATCGTGCAGTATGTTTTCTTTTGCATTTGGCTCCTTTAACTCCATGTTACAACTGTGAGAACTTCCTTGTTGTTGTATCAACAGTTAGTTTATTTTTATTGCTGAGCAGTGTTCCATTGTATGAAAGAATATATCACCGATTTCTATCTATTCTCCTGCTGATGAACATAGGATTGTTACCAGTTTTGATGACTACACATAAAGCTGCTATAAACATTACTGCACAAATGTTTTTGTGGACATATATTTCATTTCTGTTGAGTAAATACTGAAAGGGGAACTGCTGGGTCACAGGGTAGATGTATATTTAACTTTATAAAAAACAGGTATCAGTGATAGCTGTACTATTTTACATTCCCATCAGCAATGAGAGTTCCAGTTGTTCTACACACTTGCCCACATTTGCTATTGTCAGTCTTTTTCACTTTAGCCTTTCTGGTGACATGGATCACTTTAAGATCATCCTCTAGACTGTGATTAAACTCTGATTGCTTTTGTCTAGAGAGTCACTCTGTGTTAGTGTTAATGATCCCAATGAAGCTCAGGATTCTGAGGTTCTTACTGACTCCGTCTTAGACTGTCTATAATGTCTGCTGCCTAGAGGGACTGGCTGGCTGCTGATAACAACAAGGAATTTCTGAATTTCATATTGAAAAGTGGGGAGGGAAATTTCTAATGAGGTGAATGGTTACTCAACCTAAATGTTTCCCTTTGGAAAGCTAGGGACCAAGAACAAGAAATATTCTATGTCTGCACGGTCTAATCTTGCTTTAACCTTCTGGGTACAGTGGGTCAGCAGAAGGAGAGAGAATCTAGCCCCCTCCTCCCTCTGAAGGTGGTAAGGTTTCAGGGTCACAAAGCCTGGCAGCCAGGCCGGGCCCCTTCCTTTCTCAATGCATTAACAGCAGCACTGGGGCAAATGAGCTCTCCTAAGATTTCCAAAGGCATTCTCTAACAATTCCAGGAGCCTAGAAGTCAGGAGGCAGGCCTTGTGTGGAGCAAGGTCACTGGCTTGGCTCTGGAAGTGTGGCTGCAGACAGGGCTCCTGCACTGTCCAAACAGCCTGGTCCTCTGGCTTCCGTTCTGGGGCCTCAGGGTTTAGAGAAGCAGGGAGATGACAGATCTGAGAGCAAGGCTGGGTTTTCGTCACCCACGTAACTGCCTTCTTCATCCTAGAGATAAGGGCTCCAGGACACTGGCGACAGTGAGCAGTCTAAACACTATATTATAGCAAAGACATGCTGGGGAGTTTCTCATCCCTGAAATCCATCAGATTTGTGGATGGAGTGCTGGTCTTTTTTTGTGGCTCTTTTCAGCTAAGATTTTTTAAACTATTTGTTTATCTATCAATTCAATTTATCCAGGCTGAGTCCTGAACTAGACGGCCAGAATCTGAGCAGCATTAGCACTGATTGTGTTTTGTTATATCAGGCATCGCTGGTAAGGTAAAAATTCACTTTGAATGTCAACAGGCATCACCAGGCTTGGATGGTAAGCTTTAAACACCCTCATTTGCAAGATCTAAAAGCTAAGCAAGGCCATGGAATGGCCTGGGAGAGGACTGCAGCAAGGACCCATCTCCTGTGGTGCCATCTGTTGGATCTGTAAGCTGTTGCCTCTCTGGATGCAAGTCCCTTCTTCTGCAAAACTCTGAGGCTTAAACAGAGGCTTAGACAGAGCTAGAGCATGCTTCCCACGCTCACTGTGCCCACATGTAAGGCAATGTGCCATATTGCTTCTGCTCACCAGGCCTCAGTGGACCTCGCCCCTGCCAGGGGGCCAAGGGCCAGCTGAGGGTGTCAGTGAGAGGAGGAGGAGGAGGAATAAAAGCGAGTGATGGCTCTCGGCTGCAGGCCCACTGCCTGGTGGAACAATCTGTGACCTCTCTGGCAGGACAGCTTGCATCCTTGCACTCAGGAGAAGGGAAAGGGTGTTGTTCATTCACATGGTGTGTTCACCTTGGGACCCAGGAAAGACTTTATAATAGAGGAAGCCTCTGGACTCTCACTTCCCAGGACTAACTATCAAAGGGAAAACAAATTTGTCAGGATGGAAAAGGCCCTAACTTCATGTCCATTGCTCTTTATACAGACGTGAATAATAGCAACTGCTATTTTTGTGTTTATTATGACGTACAGAGCTGTATGCTGAGCAGTATTATCTCTGTTCTACAGATTAGAAAGCCCATTCTCCCTGCCACACACAGGAGTGGCAGCTGGGGACTAGGAGAACAGGGAAGCCGTCACCACGACCCCCACCCCACCTCCTTGACTCTGGTTGGCACAGGGCAGGGCAAAGGCAGAGGTCTCCATCCTGCCCAGTCAAGTCGCCTTCCCGTGGTCCATGACTATCCATTTTTACTGACAAGGTCGCCAGCAGCATGCACATCCTGCCCGCTAAGTCCTACCCACCTCTACTCCAGCATCACACTTTCAGAGACCGCTAGGAAAGAGTGGAGACCATTTTGTCCCAAGGAGAGCACGTTTGCTCCGAAGTATTTGGCATGGGACTTCCAGTACCCTTATGGAAGGCTGATTTCCACTATGCAGGGTCCTGTGCCTTACCCTGTTGGGATGACAGTATTTTGGCCACCAGCATGGAAGGAGAAGTAAAAACCAAGGAACATGAAGATGTGAGGGGTAACTGGGACTTTAGCCCAGCAAAGTTTCTGAGAACAATCAGTGCAGACTTTGGGAATGGGAAGGACCGCTATCACAAGCTGGGCTAGAGCTTGTCTCTGGAGAAGGAGATGGGGAGAACTTCCCAATGGAGGCAGGGGAGAAAAGAAGGATAAAGGGGAAGACAGAGGTTGTGGAGAGCCTTGAAGTTCAGGCAAAAGCGTTACGGTAAATGTAAATTCTCTCCTACTATGCTTCACTCTACAGAAAGGCTGTGGAAAGGCTTGGCTGGCTCTTTTGTCTCTCAGTCTTTTGGGGGAAAAGTGTTCCCTTCTTCATAAGGTTGCATAACTGGTGTACGAGGGTTGACCTATTGTGTGGTAAGCACTTTGACCCAGGGGCAGCCCAGTTGTTACCGCTGAGGGCACGGAAGCCCTCCAGACTCAATGGGTCCTTGTCTTTCTCTTGTAAGAATACATAGAGGAGACAATTTCTGGGTTCAGCTCTAACAGGTTTATTTTACTTGTGACAAGTATAAGGAGTCAGTTGGGGGCTGACTCACAAGGAGAAGAAGGCTAGGGCTTATATGGGTTAGGTGGGGACAATAGAGCAATGAATATCCAGTGAGTTTCTTTGAAGGGGCGGGTACTCCTTGGAAAGGTAGTGCATACTAACTATGTTGCGTGCGCATCTGGAATCTAAGATGGAATCTGCTGATATTCAAGACCAAGTCCCCTCGGCAGCTCTCGGCATCATTTATTATGGGATATGGGATATGGTGCAGGCGCACTGATCTTCTGTAGTACTTCGCCCACTTCGGTGGGCCAAGGGGGCTTAAACAGCAGTCACACTTTGTTCTTCTGCACATGCGGAGCCTGTAAGAAGGGGAAAGGGACTAGAAAAACACTAAGGAAGAAGTAGTAATTCACTGGTTGTTCTAACCTTATTTTATGTTGACAAGATGTGGTTCCTGTTTACCCAACTTGTAGGTGGTAGTCTTTTAACAACTCCTTTATTCCACCAGCACAGTTAACCCTATCTGTTTCATAGTGGCAAGACAGTCCCTGTGAGGAAGGGAAACCAGGCTTTCTGCCTCCTTCATCACATGCCCGATCATCTTGCCAATGCCTCCTTTCAGGATGTCTGGCCTTGTCCTGCATTTGATGTTGAGTTTGGGCTTTCAGATTCATATTTCTGTAGAAGCCAAGTATCATCACGTGCCACAAGCAGAGGTGCAATGGTTAGACCTGCTTGCATTTAATGTGGTCTAACAGTAATAATAGCAATTACCAAAAACACTTACGAATCCAAAGAGGCAAGTTTGCAAAATCAATGTTGAAAGTGTCAGAGGTAGGTTTGCAAAACTCACATTATAAATATTTCATGCACCACCACTGGTGCTTTTTTGTGGAGCTGAAGAGCTTTGTATCACTTCCTTTGTGAAGTCAGACGAAGAGGTCAGATGCTGCTACCAAGTCATTTTTACAGTTGGTGTCAAAGTGGGATTTGTTGCAATGGCTCCAGATTTGTGGAAGCATGAGACTTTTTAAGAGAAAGAATGAAGGGGTGTGGGAAGTGAGACTGTTGATTCTTACATAGTTACTTTGGTTGCTGTTATCTGGAATGGCAGAAAAGAAAGCAAGAGATGTTATGCTACAGCTAAGGGGAGAAAAGCCGCATCTGGAGTGGCTTGGGGCAAAAGCCTGGCAAGTGAAGCAAGATGACTGATAGAGGGCCAGGGTCTTCTGGTTCCACCCAGCCAGAGGCCCAAGGCCATATGCATATGAAAGTGAAGGTAGTCAAGGAGTGTAGAAGATGAAACTGGAATATTTAAAAAGGGTTTACATGTTTATCTGAATATACTACAGATATTGAATGTTTCTCCTGCCTAGTGTTGCAAAACAGACCTAAATATATGATGGAAATGAATAGCAGGTATTACAGATAACACAGAGTGTGTAACTCCACCTTCAGCCAAACTCGATCGTATATGCTAAAAGGAGAATTAAGGTTTGCCCAAAAGAAACACAGGCTGTTCATTTCAATGCAATAGCCCTATGTATTGGGGGCTTAGGTCAAAAATCTGAGCCCCACCAAGAATCTTTCCAGTCAGTAAATTTGTATTTGAAAAGACATGCAGACCCACCCAGTACTGCTAAGAGAGCAGGAAATTTATTTGCATTTGAAGGAAGGACTTCCAAGGGGAAAAAAAACCAAAAACAAACTTTTTCTTTTTGAACTGCAAGCAAGCAGTTTGTCATTGGGTGTATTGAGGCAGGAAAAGTCAGTGTCCATCAGAAGAACCTCCTACTAGGACCGGAAGTTAAAGGGAACCAGTGAGTAGATAGCCTGGTATGCTCACTTTGGGTGACCACCTGGGTCCACTCAGTGAGTGGAAGGGGGGAAATGCAGCAATGAAGAGATGGGCTGAGTTTTGACATGTTCCATTGACACTAAATGACCTAGCCCACTGAGGCTAGCGAAAAGAGAGAGAGAGAGAAGGGTCTGGCTGATCAGAAGTAAGGGGAGTTATGTGGCCTACTGAGTCTATGGGTGGTGCCCATTGACCTAGCCCATAGGGGCTAGGGATGAGAGAGAAGAGGCTGACTGGCTCTGAAGTGCAAGGAGGTGTGTGGACTCCCGAACTTATGGCTGGTACCCCTTGACCTAGCTGAGATGGCTAGGAATGAGCTGACCATGACCAAATGGGGATGAAGATGAGCTGACCAGAAACCTACTGAATGAAGAGAAAAAGAGATGTTTGACACCGTGAGCTGGTATAGATTGCTGCAGTTTGATGGCTTGCACTGGACTGGACTTTTCTTATGGATGCAGATGTTCCAAGTGGTAACCAGAACAGAAGATTTTTCAGATCAAGGCACATGCTTGTCTCCTCAGAGTGCTGGTTTGAGAGGGATGGGCAATTTAGAAATTGGCTATCTAAAACGGTGGGAGATAAAGGCATGAAGTGGCTGGCTTACACGCTTTTATAAGTGTGCTTACACTCAAAATGAGGGGGACAAGGGAGGATGCCCACTGAATAGATTTCTCTTTTCTTGATGGGTCTGGGGAGGAGAGGGTGGGGGGAAGACACTGATAGAATCATATGATTCAGTTGTGAGTGTTGCTTGTTAACAGGGTTAATTGTGATTGTGAAAACTATAATTGTAGAAGCAGAGATGGAGGAAGAGAGATGCCAAACTACATGAAGATCACCCAGGAGCAGAAGCTCAAAAGAGACAAGAACCTTCCTCTAGAGGCAACAGAGAAAGCCTTCAAGAGCTGGCACCTTGAATTTGAACTTCTAGCCTTCTAAACTGTGAGAAAATAAATTTCTTTTTGTTAAAGCCACCCCACTTGTGGTATTTGTTACAGCAGCACTAGACAACTAAGACACCCACCAATGTGGTGAAAACTTCTAGCTGCTGCAGACACATCTAGACAAAAGTGGCTCACCTTGAGTCTCCAACCTGCCCATCCATTCATCACTGGAAAGTTTTTGAGTTTCTGAAACTCTTCAGAACTACTCAGTTGAGATTTACGTCCAGTGCTCCCCCATCCCATGTGAAGAGTGGGCTGAGCTACTATAGAAACAGAGATGGCACTTGAGACATCTGTGTTGAAGTTCCACTTCCATTTCCTGAGAGTAAACTGACTTTAATGGGTAAAAGGCCTGACTACTGACGTTACTTATTCTCTCAAAGCTGTTTGCTCAAGGATGTCCAAATGCTGAAGTCAAATGCTGCCCCCCGTCCAGGACAAAATAGGGGTACCTAAGTCAAGTTAGGGGGTAGTGGTGGCTCAGTGGTAAAATTTCCGCCTTCCATGCAAAAACCCTGCATTCAATTCCCAGTCAAGGCACCTCATGTGCAGCCACCACTCATTTGTCAGTGGAGACCTGGGTGTTGGTATGATGCTGAACAGGTTTCAGTGGAGCTTCCAGACTAAGACAGACAAGTAAGAAAGGTCTGATGATCTGCTTCCAAAAATCAGCCAGTGAAAACCCCATGATCACAATGGTCCAATCTGCAACCTGTCATGGGGATGGCACAGGACTGAGCAGTGTTTTATTCCATTGTGCATGGTGTGGCCATGAGTTGGGGCTTGGCTGGATGGCAGCTAACAGTAATAACAAGTCCAGCTAAGGGGAGGAGATCCATGAAGCCCTGAGACACATGGGGAAACGCCAAGGAGTGTGTTCTTAGCATGCCTGCGGCAAGCGTACCTTCTCAAGCAGTAAAATTCAGGCTACTGTTTATACATCACTTGGTGCTGACAGGCCCACTCTCTGTTAATCTTATTTTATAAACCAGAAAGCAAGACACATGTTTTGTCAATGACGAGCATACTGACATAGCATCTGGCAGGATATTTGAAATGAGAGTGAGCCAGAAAACAAGATTGTTGGGTGCACAGCTGTGTTAGACACTTCCCACTGCAGGAGTCTTAAAAAGAATTAGTCAAGTGGTGTTTGGAATTTTAAAAGCACCTCTCCTCAGCCACAATGACTGTCCTTAGTTTCTTGTGTGCACATGTATAAGCACAAATGATTTTCTCTGTGACTTTTGCACAGATGGTAGCATACTGTACACACCACTGCACACTTGGGTTTTCTCACTGAGCAAAAATGCAGGGCTACCTTGTTCTTTTGATGCTATGGACTGAAGCTTCCATAGGTAGAGGCACTACTATTGACTTAGCTCTTGAGCCCTTTCATTGGACCAAAAAACCCATTGCTGCCAAGTTGATTCCAACTCATAGCGAGCCTACAGGACAAAGTAGAACTGCCCCATAGGGTTTCCAAGAAGCAGATGGTGGATTCAGACTGCTGATCTTTTGGTTAGCAGCTGTAGCTCTTAACCACTGCACCAAAGGGTTTGCTAGTATAATAAACATGCTGCCACGAACATCGCCATATAAACCTAGTACGTGTGTGGACACGCACAGGACACATGCTAGATGTGGACTTGCTGGGCCAGTGGTACTAGCCTTTTTTATTTGGTCATCTAGTGTCCATTGTTGACAGTGGTGGTTTGCAAGGCCCCCAGCTCTTTCTGCTCATCTTCACCCTCATGATGTAGCTTACTGGTGTTTCCTCACCCGCAAGGGGAAACTGGAGCTTCTGATTGTAGTTTTAATGACGTTTTTCTCATCTTTTCCTGTGTTTGAGAGTCTCTGAGTGGTACAAACAGTTAACTTGCCCAGCTGCTAACCAAAAGGTCAGAGGTTCAAGTCCACCCAGAGGTACCTTGAAATAAAGGTCTGGTGATCTACTTCCAAAAAATTGGCTATTGAAAACCTGTGCAGCATGCTTCTACTCTGCACACACGGGGTCACTATGAGGCAGTGTTGACTCCCTGGCAACTAGTTAAGAGGTAATTGCTTTTCTGTTTCCATTTCTATTATTTGTCCATTTGGCTATGGGGCTGTTGGTCTCTTAATATTGATTTATAGGAGCTCTTTATAAATTAAAGAAACTCCCTCTTTGAATTTGACATGTGATGTAAATATATTTCACATTTGGTCATTCTTTTAAAATGTTCTTTAAGCTTCTGTTTTCTAACATATGGGTTGTCTGTATTTATATAGAGATACATGTTAGTCTTTTGTTGTATGACCTCTTGTGCTTTGTTCATTCTTCTTCACTCCAAAATTATTTATTTTTCTACTTCTCCCGTGTTCCCTTCTGGTAGTTTTATGATTTAACTTCTAGGGTGTTTGTATTTTACATTTAAGTGCTCCATCTCTCTGGGTCCAGTTCTGGAGCGATTAATCTTAGTTGTGATCTCATATTTTCTATTTTGTGCCCTTTTATTGCCTAATTTGTACTTTATGGTTTGTTTGTTTTAGGTGTCTATGTGCCTTGTGATTATATGAAAGTTTTGAATTTTATTTTTAGTTCCTCTTGCTGTTACTTTTATAACTGTAACATTATATGAGGTGATGTAGACTTGATTTAGGCACAATTTATTGATTCACTGTCAGCACTGCCTCTTTTTCTACTCTCCTCTATTACCCAATGGTAGTTTAGTATGTTATTTTAAAATATTCTTTTAGTGTTTACCTTTGCCCTTTAAATATTACTTGCTTTTTATCAGCTGTAAGTGATTTCTTCTGAACCCCAGCCAGAAAAGAGGAAAGAATCAATGTAGTGATTTCCAAGGTGTTCAGAATGTAACTAGGAGATTACAGGATTCTTATTTGAAAGGAAAATATCAAAACCGCATTTAAAAAATTGTTCAGCTGGGAGGCATGAGACATTATGACATAAACCGGATGAGCTAACGCTATTAGTTCAAGTAGGGAGCTGTCCGCAGGTGCAGATGTGCCGGGAACCAGCGGCTGGCCTGGCTTTCCCTCCCCACCAGGGCAGCTTCCAGGAGACAGCCAGGGTGTCACCTCAGTTGAACGTCACAGCATGCGTGGTCTCAGCTGTGGTGGTGTCCCTGGGCGCATCTGGCCACTGAGCCTCTCTGGCTACTCAGCACCCAGCTTGGTGCCTTTGAGCCAGTCCAAGACAGTTCTGTCATGCTGTTCTGGTGCCCTCACAGCACCCACGGAGGGAAGTGTGGGCACGACGTGAAACCGAAGTCCTCTTTTGGGGGGAAGTCGAGCTTCAGAAAAGGAGGCACAAGCTGAAAAACCTGTGGAGGCACCACCACCCTTCCTCACCTCCCTTTCACCCCGCCCTCCAGGCACCGCCCCCCCCCCCCCAGGGGACTGCGTCAGCGCAGTTCTGTAAACTCTCGCCTAGCACCCATGTCATCCTGGCATCTAGGTACAAAGACGAAGCTTACATGTCTCTGTGCTTTGGGGTGCAAGGGGCTCTGAGAGAGTAGATGCCTACGTGCATGACTGTATACAGTAGTGCACGGGGAGCAGAGGTATGTGGTGCAGGGGTTGAAATAGAGGCGTCACGTCTGCCCTCAGTGGGAAACTGGAATGGGTGGACAGAATCTGACTGAGACCTGAAGGATGAGTTAGCCGACAACCAGGCAGTCAGAGGGTGGAGGCCATGACTTCTGGCCTGATGCCTGTGTTCCAATGATCATAGCATTTCCCACTTCCCAGTACCTCCTTCTGGAACACTTTGGAACAGGGGACAAGATAAAAGCATTCACTTGGCGTTGGTCAGTTCAAACACCCCTGAGGCTGTGGACCCTACAAGTCCTGGGAGTCAGCACAGCAGCTCAGGAGAGCCAGGAGAAGGCGGAGGCAGCCCTGTCTAGAACGACTCATTCACTCACTCACTCCTTCAAAGAACACTTAAGGAGTGTGCACGTGGATGTTCTAGGGAAAGGATGATGAAAAAAATGGACCAAATCCTTCCTTGCACAGGGTTTACCTTCTAGTGGGGTGATAGCCATCATGCAGGTAGACAGGTGTTATAAGATCAGGTAGGAAAGTGCTATGAAGGAAAATGCGAGAAAGCAGAAGCTAAAGAGAATGGGGCTGAAGTTTTGGTAGGGTCGTCAGGGAAGTTCTGTGGTGACAGCTGAGTTCTGGTATGGCCAACAAGTCCAGAGGTGATGGAGCTGGATTTGACTGGTCAGCCTCAAAAAGGACTCCCTGATGCAACTTCTTAGGGAAAGTAGCAAAACTTGCTGAAAGAATTAAGGTCCAGGTTCATCAAATCAGCTCCTATGTAGTATCTGGCTCCCAGAAGCGGGAGGGGGTCGCTGAGAGAATGAATGGATGGTTGTCAAGGGGGCCTTGAGACGGGGGTGCTTAGGCCAGCAGAGGTCCCCCTAGGGAACACAGATGAAGGCAAAAGGATGTTCAGCAGAAGGTCTTCCCAGGGATGCTACAGTGAAGCTCAGGGACGTTCAGGGTAGGAACCAGAGATACATACCTGCTTACATGGTCAACCTGACCTGAGAGCTGCAGCACAGAGGGGCCATCGATTTTTGCTGGCCAAATGGATGAGTGGGTGATGGTTTTTTTCCTCTCTGTTTTTCTTTTAATAGCATTTTATTTCCTAGACTGTGGCTTAAACATTAGTAAAAGGCAAAGTTCACATCCCCTGGACATTCTGTGTGGTAGTGATTTCTGTAGGCTTCTGAGAGCAAGTTAAGCCAATCAAATGTGACCACTCTGAAGGCAATCAGGGCCTTTTGTGCCTTGGGTATCACTACTTACAAGCTCCACATTTCTGTCACCTGTTAAATGATAGGAGTCCCCTGGTGGTGCAAATAGATAACGTGCTAGGCTCCTAACCTGGCAATCTACCTCTGAAAGATTACGGCCTTGAAAACACTGTGGAGCACAGTTCTACTCTGTGCACATGGGGTCGCCATGAGTTGGAATTGACTCAATGGCAACTGGTTTTTGATTAAATGATAATGTCCTTCTGGGTAGTGAGATGTATAGTATATCACTTTCTGATTTATTCTTTTCCACGTTGTTTGAATTACTCATTTTAAGCATGTATCAATTAAAAAGGAGGCTCTTTTCCTAATTGTTGACACTCCTGATCTTCATAAGTGAACCCTGAAGCAGGAAAAGCAGTCATCTCCGGGCTGAGCAATCAGGAAAACTCTGATGACATGGTGGCTACAGAGAGCAGGATGCATTCTGCCACGTCACGGGAAGTACATTGACCTTCGTGAACTCAAGTGCATGGTGGCATAAGTCTTCAGGCCAATGTGAGGGATGCCTTGGGTGCTTATTTTCAGAAACAAAGAAAAGACACAGGGGTTCTAGACAAAAAGGACCTTGGGAAGAGTATAACACCAGGAACATCAGAGTGCTTTGTGGGAAAACCTTACCTCAAAATAAAACTATTTTGAATCATCAGGAAGCTTCATATGTCCTTAGGAGTTTATTATCTGGTAAAAGAACAAACAAAAATCTATTGTTGGTATAATATCTTTCTTTTATGACTTCTAAAGCTAAGTTTTGATGTTATACAAGTTCCAAATTTATAGAAAGTACATGATTTATAAGGAGCAGGAATGATTTCAACTAGAACAAAAGTAGGCAATAAAAATCTAAGAGCTTTGGGGTTCTTTATTTAGAAGTTAGTGATGGATGAGGGAGCTCCCCTTTCAAGGAAAGAAGTAAGGAGGGAGACAGAGACAGAAGAAAAGAAAGATAGATGATAGGTAGGTAAGTAGACAGATAGATAGACAGATAGAGAGGTAGATAGACAGACACATAGAAGAGAGAAACTATGTACACCTTTGAGGCGTTGCCTTAAAATGAAATATCAGCCTTTCTTTCACCTGCTGTGCCGCCCTTCCTTCTGGTTGAATCTGGCCCTGGCTGCAGGGATGAAGGAGAGTGAAGAGAGATCTGACTGGGCAGGTCCACCTCCAGGTTCTCCTTCCACATCTTGGACAGATTCATCTCTCATCTTTCTCATTTGATGTCCATCATATTTCCAGCGTCCTCTCTCTGTGGAAGCCCTATGTGTTTCAGTGTGGTTTATGTGGGAACTTACCTGAAGAGACCTCCTGACTCACCCCTTGAGCACATTTAACCACCTGGAAGCCCTGCTGTTCCCATGTAGCTTGAAGTTAACTCAAGCAGACGAGCCATGTTGAAGACTGATGGTTCTCTCCACCACTGCCAGATTCCAGAGCCTCAGTTCTGGGAACAGGCCATTCCCATAGGGCTGTGGCAGAAAGTTGAGCTGGTGTCTTCCCACATTAGAGGCATCTGCCACGGCTAAGATGTCGCATTCCAGAGGGAAGCATCACTGGGCTGGTCCACATCGAGGCAGTCTCAGCACCTCCCCTTACCTTAGGCTTCAGCACAGAGATGCTACTTGAAGCACAGAAATCCATCCACCAGTATAATTTCTTGTTCTCAAAACAATATTACCAGAGTTTGCTCCACAGGAGCAGAAGTCCTTTGAGATGTCCTGGGGGATAAAAAAGAATCAATTGCCAGAGAAATTCTGGCAAATATTCTGGCTTGGAGATTCAGATGCATGGTAGCATCGTAAGGCTCCACGAGACCTGTCATTCAGGGTGCGCTAAAATCACCTCACCTCAGAACACTGCCAGGAAGTAAATTATCCCTGATGCTCCAAGGAAGGGGTGCTGCTATAACCATGGTTCCCAGAATTCTCTTAGCAGGGAGCCCAAAAGAAGGTCACCATGATGGGTAGCAAAAGACAAAGCACAGGGATCGGGGCGTGGCTCTCCTAGGCACATAGGATGCTAGTGCTGGCTGACTGGTTGGAATGATGGACACCAACGCGCTCAGTCTGGGCAGTCAGACTGTAAGTGGCAGTCCTGCATGGGCCATGGAGTCAGACAGTGTGCCAGGTAAGTGCTCTGCAGAAAACTACAGAAATAACGCAGCTAAGTGCTTGCTTCAGATGAGGGTGAGGAGGCTCAGGGATCTCTTTGGGGAAGCACCTTCAGCTAACATCTGAATGATGAAACAGAACCACCAAGGAGAGTTAGAAGGAAAGGGAAGCACAGGTGGAGAGACTAGCCTGTGCAAAGTCTCAATGTGTTCAAATAAAGGGGAAAAGCCCCCAGGAGGTGGCAGCCTGGTGAGTGATGGTAGAGGAGGGAACCAGGGGAGGGCCACTCAGGCAGAGGACCAGTAATTGGGCTGTGTAAACTTTAAACGGAGTTGAGCTTCATATATTTATTTATTATCAGTGTTCACAGAGTAACTGCAGGGTGTTAATCAGGTTGCAGCACTACATCAAAAGAGAACTGCCAGGAATTCAGGCCAGATTAAGAAGAGGACGTGGAACAAGGGATATCATTGCTGATGTCAGATGAATCTTGGCTGAAAATAGATAATACCAGAAGGATGTTTACCTGTGTTTTATTGACTATGCAAAGGCATTCAACTGTGTGGATCATAACAAATTATGAATAACAGTGGGAAAAATGGGAATTCCAGAACACTTAATTGTGCTCATGTGGAACCTGTACATAGACCAAGAGGCAGTCGTTCTAACAGAACAAGGGGATACTGCGTGGTTTAAAGTCAGAAAAAGCGTGTGTGAGGATTATATCTTTTCACCATACTTATTCAAGCAAAATGCTGAGCAAATAACCCAAGAAGCTGGACTATATGAAAAAGAATTTGGCATTAGGATTGGAGGAAAACTCATTAACAACTTGCGAGATGCAAATGATACAACATTGCTTGCTGAAAGTAAAGAGGACTTGAAGCACTTACTGATGAAGATCGAAGACCACAGCCTTCAGTATGGATTACACCTCAACATAAATGGGGAAAAGATTGAAGTTGTCAAGGGTTTCATTTTGCTTGGAACCACAATCAACACTCATAGAAGCAGCAGTCAAGAAATCAAATGATGTATTGCACTGGGCAAATCTGCTGCAAAAGACCTCTTGAAAGTGTTTAAAAGCAAAGATGTCACTTTAAGGACTGAGGTGCGCCTGACCCAAGCCATGGTGTTTTCAATCGCTTCATATGCATGTGAAAGCTGGACAATGAGTAGGGAAGACAAAGAATTGACGTCTTTGAATTATGGTGCTGTCGAAGAATATTGAATAGACCATGGACTGCCAGAAGAATGAACAAATCTGTCTTGTAAGAAATACAGCCAGAATACTCCTTAGAGGCAAGGATGGTGAGACTTTCTCTCACGTACTTTGGACAAGTTATCAGGAGGGACCAGTCCCTGGAGAAGGACATCATGCTTGGTAAAGTAGAGGGTCAGCAAAAAAGAGGAAGACGCTCGATGAGATGGATTGACACAGTGGCTGCAACAATGGGCTCAAACATAGCAACAATTGTGAGGATGGTGCAGGACCAGGCGGTGTTTCGTTCTGTGATAGGTAGGGTTGCAATGAGTCGGAACTGGCTTGATGACACTAACAGCAACAACAATAATCAGGAAGATGAAATGTTGTGGGGAAGAGGTTGGAGGTGGAGGCAATGGGAGGTCACTTAGAAGGCCACTTGTGGTTGTTGTTGCTGTGTGTCTTTGAGTTGATTTTGACTCATAACAACCCCATGTGGCAGAGTAAAACTGTCCCATAGGGTTTTCTAGGCTGTAATCTTTACGGGAGCAGATCGCTAGGTTTTTCTTCCACAGAGCCTCTGAGTGGGTTCGAGCTGCCAACCTTTTGTTTAGCAGCTGAGCACTTAGCTGTGCACCACCAGGGCTCCTTCTCATTGCCGTTGAGTCGATTCTGACTCATAGCAACCTTATAGGATAGGGTTGAACTTCTCCATGTGGTTTCCAAGGCTGTAAATCTTTACGGAAGTAGACTGCCACCATCTTTTTCCCAAGGAACAACTGAAGGGTTCGAACCACTGACCTTTTGTTTAGCAGTCAAGCGCTTAACCACTGAGCCACAAAGTAGAGCATGCTTGAGATGGTGGCAGCACAGCCAATGGTGAGGGTGGAGGTGGAGCGAGTGGGTGGGTTTGGGTAGGCAGACGAGGACCAGTAGAGCAGAGACGTGTACCATGTGTTCCGAGAGGGACAAACAAGTGCCGTTGTTCATGAGAGTTTCGCCCACCCCTACAAAACAGTACAATATAAAACAAGTAAAATGAAACTAGAATCAAATTCAGAACACCTCATTTAAGAAGGCAGAAAAACATGCAATTTGTGTGTGAAAGATTTCCATGAAAATAGCTTTTGTAGAGACGAGGAGGTTTGATCTAGGTGGAAAATAAACTTACGAAAAATAGACCTTTTTAAAGTGTACCAGTTCCTAGGACTGCCGTAGAAAATACCACAAACGGGTGGCTTACAAGAACAGAAATTGTCTCATGTTCTGGAGGCAGGGAATCCAGGATCAGGGTGTTAGCGTGTTGATTCTCTTGGAGACTCTGAGGGAGAATCTGTTCCATGCCTCTCTCCGAGCTTCTGTGACTCCAGGTGTTCCTTGGCTGTCTCCCTGTCTCTGTGGTTTTTCTCCTTTTTTATAAGGTCATCAGGTATATAGAATTAGGACCCACCTGCTCCAGTATGACCTCATGTTAACCTGATAACATCTATAAAGACCCTGTTTCCAAACAGGATCACATTCACAGGTACAGGTGTTGGAACATCAAAATATCTTTCTGGAAGGCACAATTCAGTCCATAACAGTAAATGATGAATAAGTAATTACTGTTTTAGCTGTTCAACTATGCAATAAAATGACGTTCATAAAATTGATTAAATTTCATAAGAATAATTTGAATTACGTCTTAAATTCTCTGAAGAGTAATAAAGTTCATCTGTAAAGAGTTAATCATTTATTCATTCTAATACATGACCACTCATTACAGTAACTGGCATTTAAAAAATTTTTAACAAATGCTTAAACTCAAAAAACCCATTACTGTCCAGTCAACTCCAACTGATAGCGACCCTATAGGTCAGAGCAGAACTGCCCCAAAGGGTTTCCAAGGCTGTAAATCTTTTCGGAAGTGGACTGCCACATCTTCCTCCTGCGGAGCGGCTGGTGGGTTTGAAATGCTGACCTTTTGGTTAGAAGCCAAGTGCTTAACCACTGCAACACCAGGGCTCTTCTTAACAAATGTTTAATAAATATTAATTGATGTCATTTATTTATTTTCCCAATATCTCAAGGAAGCATTAGAGTAGAGTATTGTCTTGGAAAATCAGGCTGAATCTCTGCAATTCAACTAGCTTCTTAGAAGCCAAATGACCCAGAAGACTCCTTATCTGAGCCAAGTCACCTCTGGCCAGAGCCAAGATGAGACCAATGTAATCTAAATGAATTTGTCCATTTAGACCACACAGATATACAAATCTCTCACAGGATCTGGGTAACCTCTAACCTCCACCCCACACAATCAGAGCCATTCTCCACCTCCAACGATCAGAGCCATTCTTCCTGTCTTTTCTCTGAAGATGCTGTCTAGCCCTTGTGTAATGAAAGGCCTGGGGGCTGGCAGTTTCTGGTGGTCAGGACCTGAGATTAATCTGGCCTAGGGGGAAAAAGGGGGGTTAGAGTCAGTGAGTATGGGTAGGAAAGGCATATTCTAAAAAGAAAAGCAAGGAGGCCAATCTTCAAAGTGTAAGGAAACCCTGGCGGCTTAGTGGTTAAGAGCTATGGCTGCTAACAAAAAGGTCAGCAGATCGAATCCACCAGGCACCCCTTGGAAACTCTATGGGGCAGTTCTAGTCTGTCCTGTAGAGGCACTATGAGTCGGAATTGACTGGATGGCAATTATTTTTTTTTTTTTCGAAGTGCAAATAGAAGTTTAAAGGAAGAATTTTAAGTGGAAAGTTGGGAGAAAACGATTAATTCTAGTCTTCTCTCTCTCCCTCCTTGCCCCCTCTTACCTTAGGCCAAGCTTCCAGCAAATAATCAACAGTTAAAGGGACTTCCCAGTGTGAAACATTTCCACACCTTTCAGAGAAATAACTTAAGAATTAAGCAATAAGCGAAACTCCCATCTGTTCCCTTGGGCAGTGGTGGTTCTCAACTGTAGGGGTGTTTGTTCAAAACGTGTCCTTGGGGCTCCACCCCAAAGGTTCTGATTCTGGACCTGAGGGTGGGGCAGGTACCTGCACCCTTAGTATGCGCCTGGACAAAGCAGCTCTGGCCGCACCTTGAGCAGAGCATGGGTGTGATTCTGAGGTGTGTCCACTGTCTCTCTCTTCAAGGTGTCAAAGAGAGAAATTGACAGCAGACATCTTGCTTTGATTTTGGGGTTTTCTTACTCATGAAACCAATGTTCACTGTAAAGAAGTTCCTGACCAGGATTGATCCTGCCAGCGGCTTTTCTTTCACCCAAAGTTGCTAGTCTTTTCTTTCCTGTTCAAAGCCTGGCTTGCTGAATTTGAATTTCAAAAGATATGGCTGAGTGAAGGGGCAGAGGCCACCTTGTGACCTGATATCAGTTATCTCAGTAAAAGGAGAAGGCAGGGTTCAAACAATCCTATTAAGATTAGCCAGTGGTTGATCTTCTACACTTCTCCCTCGTCTTCTCTTTATAAACTCATTGTACTTAGCTTCTTCCAGCCATTTACTTTTTCTGGAATCAAAATGACCTCCCTATATGCATATAGAATAACTGCTCAGAATGAACTTACTTTCAAGTTTTCTTGAGTTTTCGTTACTTTTAACAAAGGGCAGTCACTCATGTGGGCTGTTCCTGCACAGGTGTACAAAGGGGCTACATAGCAAAGAACAGCCCCACCTGTGACTTACCTGAGATGCTTCACATTCACACAACCCGGTAGAGGAGGTCAGTCTCATTGGGCCCATTTTATGATGGGAAAAATGAGCTTTGTGTATCACTGTCCTTTCTTGGGAGCCTTGGTGGTGCAGTGGTTAAGAGCTTGGCTATTAACCAAAAGGTTGGCCGTTTGAATCCACCAGCTGCTCCTTGGAAACCCTATGGGGCAGTTCTACTCTGTCCTGTAGGGTCGCTGGGAGTCAGAATGGACTTGACGGCAACAGGTTTGTTTGGTTTTATTTGGTCCCTTCTTGATTTGGACAGAATCCTTCCACCTCCCAGGAGATTAGAACTACAAATGAGGACTGGCCAGGATGGAGGCCCGAAAGGAAGGTCTCCCTGCACCATTGTCAGCTGGTGCATGATTGGGAAGGAGAAAGAAGAGGTGAAGGCAGATGTAGGTGCAGATTGGAGCAGGGAATAGGGAGGCCTGGATAACAGCCTTCCTTTTATAAAATGGGGAAAACAAGGCCCGGAGCAGTTCTGCATGTTTCCCATAGCTAAGCTGACTCCTAACTCAAAGCTCTTTGCTCTCTACCCAACTGCCTCCTTACTGAAGCTTCACCAGCAGGGCTTATTGAACAAAGGTGAGTCTGAGGCACCCAGAATGAGTGTGGGTCTTTTCTTAGACTCCGACTGGCAAAGTTTGTGGGGAAGAAGGCAGGAAAGTATGTAACACATTTTAGACAGCTTTTTTTGCAAGTTATTGTCCTAGAAAAATTTACACTCATGTTAGTCAAGTGCTAACCAAAACCAGACAGTTTGCAGCTGAGTAGATCTTGACTCATGGTGACCTCATCTGTGTCAGAGTAGAACTGTGTTCTGTAGGGTTTTCAATGGCTGATCTTTCAGAAGTAGATCACTAGGCCTTTCTTCCAAGGCACCTCTGGGTGAACTCAGACAGCCAGTCTTTCATATCCCAGCCAAGTGCTTAATCGTTTGTACTACTCAGGGACTCCAGTAAGGTACTAGGCAGCTTTAAAATTGATCATAGAAATGCATTGACATAGAAAGACATTCACATCTTTTAAATGAGCAAACATGTCATAGTAAAGTCTTACGGTGTGGTTATATTATTATACCGACACACTCTAACAAACACACACTGTATGCCCAGAAACACATTTGAAAAGGAACCACGTCAATGTCTTAACGGTTATAGTTTCTGGATGGTGGATTTAAGGTGATTCATTTATCTTTTGTTGGCTCTGCTCATCTGTGTTGCTAATTTTCCTCTGAAGAACATGCATCATTTGTGTGATAAATCATTTTGTTAATAAATAGAAGCAGCTATCGTTCTACTGTGTTATCTGGTGAAAGAGCTACGTCTCAGTAATCTGGAGCATTCATTTGTCTGACAGATTGTCCCCCCAGGGACTGACCTCATGATAGGACATTCAGCCTTGTACCCCTACCCCATCCCCAAGAATTCATTTTCTGGATTTCTGAAAAGTGAGTGACTAATATGACAAGGGTGACAAGGGTGATTCATGAGAATAAAGAAAGTCACATCGCCATGTGCAGAAGGGGAAGTGGGTTACAGTCCCTTCACTTAGGATTTCACACATAGACTGGGCAGTTGGGTCATTGGCTTCTTACTTCACCCTTCCATTTTGGTCTCTGAAGAAGGGTGAGCAGGAAGGTAGTGGTTCCACTGGGAAGCCCACAACTAAACAATGTGGTAACTGCAACAACTCACTGAGGGTGAGTCAGTGTTTGGTAGTCAAAACAGAGAGCAGTGACTAGAAACACAGCCTAAAGAAACGTCTGCTGGGGCTCCTCAAGAATCATTGTGCCTTAGACTATCAATGTCATCAAAGAGATTATATTATGGCAAGAGATTAGCGCTGTGAGTCTCTTGAAGGCAAGTCGCTGGAATAATACTTCAGTTCCTGCTGCCAGTCACCACAAATAGTGCCTGGTGACACTGGTCAATAAATGCTTGCCAAGTGGATGAGTGGCCAGAGTGACGTCAGTTGAAGCCCTACCAGCAGTGTAATTGCCTTGGCAGTGTGCCTGACTGGTGGCTATCCAGCCTTCTTTCAGAAGCTTACACATGCTCAGGGCTGTGGGCAGAGCTCTGCTCTTCCACATGGGGGAGAAGCCCAGTCTCACCTGTGCGTCTCAGGGGAGCATTTATTCCACCCTAGTTTTTTAAAAAATTAATCATGAAGTATAAACTCTGTTTCTAATCTTCACGTTACCCTTCTCACCGATTGCAAGATAGGCAAGACCTAGACCCAAAGATGTGCGGCCAGAACAGGCCTAACTTCTCAGGAGACTCTCCCTCGATAGAGCTTGCTGAACCTATATCACGTCATCTGTGGGATATATGCCATTTAAACATGGCTGCACTATTGACAACTGCAGCCCCCACAGGCCTCTATGCTGTATATGACATGTTGGAGACTTGTCAGCAATAAGAATGAGATTAGGCACGACTTGTTTTCCCGAACCTATTGCCCTGTTACTGATTGGCTTGTTTACCTGAATTCCTTCTCCCTTGCCCGAAACTTATTGTTACTCACCCAAAGCCCATTGCTCTGTTATTTGCTTCACTGCTTGCTGTATTGACTATAAATAAACTTCTGAGACTGAAGCCTGGGGTCGACTCCTCAGAGTGACCCTCCTGGCCCCACTTCTCTGTAAGAGTTGTGCAGTTGGTACTGTCTTCGCCGTCCCCGCTGCGACAGATGGTGCCCCGTGTGAGGGCAGAGCTGTAGACGCCCTCGCACTCAATCCCTTCAGGTGGCGAGTATCGGACGTCCAGTTCAGGCTGGGTTTACAGCCCAAGGGCGACGGGACTTTCCCGAGCGCTCTCAAGGAATTTCAGGCTTCAGGCCAGGAGTTCTTACTGTCTCTCATTCTCCTTTATCATTTTCCGTTTCTTCCTCACTACGGGGAATTCTCTTTCTTCTGAACAGCGTCAATGTAAAATCCAGTTGTTAGGATTGTTAAAGGCCTCTAAGCTTAAGGTGTCAGAAGAAGCTCTTACCCAACTTCTGCTTTTAACTGAATCTGCCTGTCCTTGGTATCCCTTGAGGGGAAACCTTGATGTAGAAGCATGGGAACGTATTGGTAACACCATTCGTGACATGAACATCCCAGCTTCAGTTCTTATTGCTTGGCACCACTGTCACCTTGCCCTGCAGTCCTTACAGGCAGCTCCTTCAGCTCCCTCCCCTAGTAAATAAAATGTTTATGACCCTCCTCCTTCTGCACCTCCCGAGGCTGATTTCTCACAACATGAGTCTCTTATGGAGAGATGTTTGCGAGAGGGCTGTGAGAAAGAAGGGTTTTCTGCTTATCCTGTCACTCGGGGAGCAGGACCGCCCCGTCACTATGGCCTTGACTTTCAAGTTTTTAAAGAACTCCATAAAAGCATGGTAGAGAATGGTTTACAGTGCTCCTTTACAAAAGGAATTGTAGAAGCTATAGGACAAAACTATGAGATGACCACCTGGGATTGGAACGTTTTAATGTGAACAGTCTTACCCCCTGCTCAATTTAGCATATGGAGTCAAGAATACAAGGAATATTATAACCTTTATGCCATGGACAATCTTAACCGTAATATCCCTGTTAGTCTTGACGTGCTCCTGGGTGTTGGGAATCATTCCATTCCCCAGGCCCAGAGTCAGATGAATAGGCAAGCATTCAGTCAAGCCTCCGATGCTGCCACCAAAGCCTGGAGTAAAATCCCTGATTCCAGAACACCCACTGGCTCTTTCGCCACTATTCGCCAAGGGGCAAATGACCCTTACATTGATTTTATCAACCACCTCCAAAAGGCCATTTCCCGACAGGTAGATAATAATCAACAAGCGGCTGAAGTTCTTTGTCTCCAGCTTGCTTACGAAGATGCTAATGCTGACTGTCGAGCTGTTTTAGCCCCCTTAAAGGCACAGAATCTTAATTTAGCTGAAATGATTAGAAGCATGTCAAAATGTTGGCACAGAAACTCATAAGGCACAAGTACTAGTGGCAGCTCTCCGTCCATCCACTGCCACCTGTTTTGGGTGTGGTAAACCTTGACATTTTAAGAAGGACCGTCACAGTTTAAAAAACAAAAATACCAACACTAAATTTCCAACCCAAAAGTGTCCCCGCTGTGGTAAAGGCTTTCATTGGGCTAATCAGTGCAGGTCTCAACTTAACAATCAAGGCAGCCCTATGTTGGGAAACGGGAAGAAGGGTGAGAGCTCTCGTGCCCCAAAAAATCCAGGGAGCCCCCAAGTGTGGAGTGTGGAGACCACAGCATAGACTCCAAACAGCAACGTTTGCGAGTCAGTGATTTAAAGGCAGCCACGGAAGGGAGTGCAGGTCTAGATTTACCCTTAGCAGAAGGGGCTATAATAGATGAGGCAGGAAAAGTTTTTCTTATAGCAACACAGGTTTGGGGACCCCTGCCTCGAGGATATTTAGAACTCCTAATGAGTCGCTCTAGTATTACATCTCAAGGTCTAACTGTTCATCCTGGTGTAATAGACTCTGATTACGAAGGTCAAATTAAAATTATGGTTTCCAGTCTCTCTTATTGGAACATTACCCCATCTGATAAAATAACACAGCTCATTTTACTTCCTTTTGTAGTCCCCTCCGCTCGCACCACCCCAAGATGGGCTGGGGGTTTCAGCAGTACTGATGCTTTTTGGGTTACTAAGTTAAAATCTTCCCGACCATATCTTACTGTTCAGGTCAATGATCGCATGTTTAAAGGGCTTGTAGATTCTGGGGCAGATGTAACTATCTTCTCCGCTGATTCCTGGCCCTCTTCGTGGCCCAAGAAGCAAACCGCTGAAACCCTCACAGGATTTGGAGGAACACAGTGTCCTTTTCAAAGTACACTTCCTATTGTTTGCTATAGCCCTGATGGACAGCCCGCTTCTATCTGTCCCCTTTATCCTTCCTTTGTCTACTATATTATGGGGACGAGATTTACTCTCCCAGTGGAATGTTCAAATTGGCACCCCTCAGGATTTTTCATAGGGGCCACTGCTCAAACAGACCCTCTGTTAAAATTAACCTGGATACCTGGCCCTCCTGTTTGGGTTGAGCAGTGGCCCATTAAAGAAGAGAAATTAGAACCCCTTGAAAGACTTGTCCAGGAACAGTTAGAGGCCGGACACATCCGGCCTTCCTGCAGCCCTTGGAATACACCTATTTTCTCTGTCCCTAAAAAAATCCAAAAAATGGAGGCTCCTTCTTGACTTACGGGCTGTTAATTAGCGTCTTGTCACTATGGGACCTCTCCAACCAGGAATTCTCAATCCGGCCTGTATTCCTCAAACATATAATATTATTATTATTAATCTTAAAGATTGTTCTTTTATAATCCCACTCCATCCCGATGATTGTGCTAAATTTGCCTTCTCAGTTCCTTCTATGAATAATTGTCGTCCTATGCAGCATTATGAGTGGACTGTTCTCCCACAGGGCATGGTCAATAGTCCAACTATCTGTCAATATTATGTTGA
>NW_004443978.1:3690189-3692220 GCF_000243295.1 Trichechus manatus latirostris | reverse complement strand
GACACCCGACCTCGCCCACAGGTCCTCTATAAAGATCCTCAAAATCCCTCTGTCTGGCAAGGACCTGTAGAATTATTAACCTGGGGGCTGGGGTATGCGGCTGTTATGTCTCCTACAGGTCCGCTTTAGAGTCCTGCTTGACTAGTAAAACCATATCATGTTCCGGCGACAGCCACCCCCCTACCACTGGGACCCGCTGTATCCACTGACACTACCGGGGCTGCCAGCCGCTCCAGCTCCAGAGCTACAGCCGACACCAACGCCCTCTCCTCCAGAGAAGAAAACTGAACAACAAGGCTCTGCTGTGCCGGTAACATGGAGAGGTTTGAAAGCCCTCTCCTCTAAAGCTAAAAATATTCTCTCAGCTACCGGTGCCCCACTTACACCTGAAAACCTGTTTCTAGCCATAGTTTCTCTTATGACTTTTAACTCTCAACAGGTTTGTATTCTTCTTCTTCTCTTTTTTCAAGCTTTTACAACCTTTGCCTCTACCAACTATACCTATTGGGCTCATGTTCTTAGCCCCCCTGTCTTCCACCCGGTTACCTGGGAAGAAACAGAGCCCCCTCTTTCCTCTAATGATACTGTCGTTACTGGGGGACAATATTTGGCCTACTCCAAACCACTTACTAACTCCCTTGAAGAGGGATGGTTTGTACTGTCCACAAATTGGACACTCTACACTGACGTCCTTCCTTTGTGTTTCACTACCCAGCCACGCACTGCTTCTGCGTGCTTGCCTATACTAGAACAATGGTATATGAATTACATTTACTACAATGGCACCTATAAGCAACCAGCCTATTCTAAGCAATTTTTCGTTAAAGCCATAGGCATTAAGGGCTCATTCAGTGCCTATATTACTCACTCACCCCCTTCCATTCCGGTATGTCAACACCCACAGCTATCTCTTACAGACCCTATCGATAATACTTGGGTTACTTGTCAAACTACTAACTTTTCTTCATACTCTCTCCCTTTCAACATTTCACTAGAAAATTGGGGCCCTCAAGGTTTAATTTTATTACCAAATCGCTCTACTTGGCAGTGGGCAACCCCATACCCTTACCTAGGACATTCTAAGTCCCGGAACCCTGGCCTAGCTGGACCCATTCTTCGCTTACGTTATTCAACTACTCATTTTTCCCCATTAAAAATCCTTTCTTGGTGATTAGGTCTCCCTTTTTATGAAAGAACTCTCCGTTCAACAACCTTTCTGAGGGGGACAAAGGATGCCAAGAACCCACTCCCCAAATTACTATGGACCCTCCATGACCATAACGATTCTGTGCTTACATGTACATCTCGACCATACATTTTTGCTATAACTTCTAGTCCTCCAGATATCATTAAAATAAATGCCTCTTTTCAATTAACATTATCCAGTGGCTCTGCTTGGATTACTCCATGTCTGTCCAGGCAAAATGTCTCCACTCTTAACATCAATTCTGTATTTGTTCTTCGACAAAAAAGCCACCTTTGGCTGCCCGTTAACCTTACACGCCCTTGGCAAGATAGTTCCCCCCTCGCTCAGGTTGTTAATGCATTACAGAAAATACGAACTAAAAGGTTTCTTGGAATTCTCATAGCCTCTATTATCACAGCCACTGCTATTGCCACTGCGGCAGCTACCGCCGCTATAGCTCTCTCCCAAGCTATTCAGACCGCCCAGCAGTTTAACACTTAAACGCAAAATGTTACTTCTGAAATGCAAACTGTGGCACATATTGATCAAGAGATCCTCAAGCGTCTGGGTGCTTTAGAAGCCTCAGTCCTTTGGCTTGGAGAATGACAAGAAGCTCTATGGGAACATTCTCAATTAACCTGTGATGCTGAATACACTCGCTTCTGTGTTACAGCCCTTCCATACAATGACTCCTGGAAGGATGTTAAAAATAATCTTCTGGCTAGCTGCGCTTCTCCATTGAAAAGTGATATTCAAAAATTACAATTTCAATTACAAGAACAGCTCTTGAGAGTACAATCAGAGTCTAATAAGGCTACACTTAATACACTTAATGATTTTGCCTA
>NW_004443978.1:3688565-3689873 GCF_000243295.1 Trichechus manatus latirostris | reverse complement strand
ACACTCTCTCCCCAAGCATGCCATGAATTATTACTTGTTAACCAAGCCATTAAAGAAAAATTTTTAACACGTTTACAGATAAATCATCCTGTTTACCTTCTCCTATTAAATACTCCTCATAGTCTTACAGGTGTGCTCTGTCAATTTACTCCTGACTTCAGAGCACATGAGTGGCTTTTTCTTCCTTATTGCTCTCCGCAACAGTTGTTTACATGCTTCTCTAGGGCATTAAATTATTAATGCAAGGACGCACCCTCACTCAATAGCTTTTGGGTTCTGACCCTCATTTTATATACTTTGGGGTAACGAAAACAGCTTTTGATCACGCTCTTCTTAATTCTGAAGAGCTCCAGACCGCTTTGGCTGATTTTACTGGACAAATAATTTATTCTTATCCCACTTCAAAGCCACTCTCTACCCTACAACTTCTTCCTTTACAACTTTCCACTATGCTCTCTCCTTCACCTGTTGCTAATGCTCCTACCGCCTTTATAGACGGATCAGGAAAAACTGGAAAAGGTGCGGTCACTTGGCAGACGGACAGTGCCTGGCAACATTTCATTACACAAAAGGCTTCCACTACACAGTGTGCTGAGCTGTCGGCAGCTGTTGCTGCCTTTGAAATTTTTAAATCAATGCCGTTCGATTTAATTGCTGATTCTGCTTATGTTGTTCACACTATTCAACTTATTAGTGATGTAACTCTTCAATTTAGTCCTGATTATGAGTTATTTACTTTATTTAAAAGGCTCCAAACCCTGCTTAACAGTCGTATCTCTCCCTTTTTTGTGGTACATGTGCGCTCCCATACACTCTTGCCAGGGCCTCTTTCTGATGGCAATTCTCACACCGATTTACTTGCTGGCTCTGCCTTTTCTGATGCACGAACTTCTCATAATTTCTTTCATCAAAATGTGCGCAGACTTCAAAAACAATTTTCTCTCTTACTGAAGCACAACAAATTGTTCACAGCTGTCCTGACTGTCAATGCTTTTCTCCCACGTCCTTTGCTGCTGGCATCAACCCACGTGGTCTATTAGGCAATCAATTATGGCAAATGGATGTAACACATTTTCCTCCCTTTGGGTAACTGAAATATCTCCATGTGTCCATAGATACATGTTCTGGGTTTCTTTATGCTACAGCCCTTTCTGGAGAACGTTCTACTCATGGCTGTCGTCACTTTACCTTTAACTATGGGGTGTCACCAAGCTCTTAAAACTGATAATGGGCCTGCATATACTTCTGCTAAATTTCAACAATTTTGTGCCACTTGGAATATTCTTCATTCCACTGGCATTCCTTATA
>NW_004443978.1:3639297-3688465 GCF_000243295.1 Trichechus manatus latirostris | reverse complement strand
TGGCTTGTTTACCTGAATTCCTTCTCCCTTGCCCGAAACTTATTGTTACTCACCCAAAGCCCATTGCTCTGTTATTTGCTTCACTGCTTGCTGTATTGACTATAAATAAACTTCTGAGACTGAAGCCTGGGGTCGACTCCTCAGAGTGACCCTCCTGGCCCCACTTCTCTGTAAGAGTTGTGCAGTTGGTTACTGTCTCCGCCATCCCAACAACCGTCGCCGCTGCGACAGTCATCTGTGTGTTCACGCTCCTCTAGATAGTTTCTATTTCCTAAAGAAAGATGATCACTTTCGACAGTTGTTTTTCTGTGTGTGGCCCTTTTTTAATCCACAGGAAAACTATTTAAAAATGAAAGAGGAGGAAAGAATTTCCAAATGCCCCTATAATAGTCTTGAGGAGAGTAGGATCACAGCTGAGGCAGGTGAGAAGGAACAGTGTAACTGCATGACACACAGGGCAATTGTGGAGAACTAGGGATGTCGAGGGAGGGGAGGCGGCGGAGGGGTGGGACAGGGGAGGGGGCTAAGGGGCTTTGTTCTTCCCAGAGCCACACCTATAATCCTTGGGTCAGTCCAGAACCACTTGCTGCCCCATTTGACCGTCCCCTCAGAGGAAAAAGACATGGCTTGTCCTCTCCTCAGAGGCTGGGTCCTTGCAGACAGGGGGACTAATGGGAGTTTCGGATACCCAACGCCCAGCTTCCCAGGCTTGTCTCAGAGGTGCACTACATGGAGTCCGAGGATGTTCACTGGTGTCTGCGTCATAGATGCGGGGACTCTCGGCACCCAAGCCAGAGGCATACAGCTCTCCTGCCACCTGCCATGGCCTGTCAATCATGTGCCCCAGTCCGGGAGCAGCACAAGTGTGACCCTCGCCCATGGGCAGCAGCCTGTGGCCTCTGTGCTGTCTACCTCCTCCCCCTCTCTGACCTCTGCCTCTCCTCTCCTCTTTCTTTCTCTTCCTCTCTCTCTTCTTCTCTCTCTTTCTCTCTCTCTCCTTCCCTCTCTCTGGCCTGACCTCACCTTCCATTTAATTTAATTATCTTCACCTTGCTACCATGGATTGAAGCCACGTTGTGGACAGGTGGATAGATGGGTGCATCCCCCCACTGCATGAGGCTAGGTGTAAGTTCTGGTCCCAGTCTTATCTGTCTAATTGATTTTTAACTGTCTCAGTTATCTCTTGCTGCAAAATAAACCACCCCAAAACTTAGTGGCTTAAAACAGCAACAGCCTATTTGTTCTCACAAGTCTGTGATTGGCTGTGTGGTTCTTCTACTGTATGTGATGTCGGTGGTCACTGCATGTCTTAGTTATCTAGTGCTGTTTATAACAGAAATACCACAAGTGGGTGGCTTTAACAAACAGAAGTTTATTCTCTCACGGTTTAGGAGGCTAGAAGTCTGAATTCAGGGTGCCAGCTCTAGAGGAAGGCTTTCTCTCACTGTCAGCTCTGGGGGAATGTCCTTGCCTCCTTTCAACATCTGTGGGCCTGGTGTTCCTTGGAGATCTCCATGTATCTTGGTCTCAATCTTCCCCTGGGTCCAGGAGGTTCTCAGTGGAACCCTGCTCCCAGCTCTTCTTTCTTGGTGGTAGTAAGATCCACCCCCCTGCTCCCTTCTCTCTTCTCTTATCTCTTGTAAGATAGAAGGTGTGACTCAAGCAAGGGTATGACTAGACTTAAGTAAGGCAGTGACTTGAGTAAGGGCATGACTTGAGTGATGCTTTTCAGTAAGGGTGTGACTTGAGATACACCCCACACTAATCCTGCCTCATTAACATACGGAGGTTTAGGATTTATAATACATAAAATGGAGGATAATTACACAATACCACAAAATAGAGGACAATTATATCAAATCACAAAACAGAGGACAATTACACAATACCGGGGATCATGACCTAGCCAAGCTGACACATATGTTTGGGGGACACAATTCAATCCATGGCACTGCATCATCTGGGGACTCATCTGGGATGGGACAGCCAGGATGACTCACTCACAAGTCAGGCACCTTGGTGGGGGATGGCTGGAAGTTTGGACTTGGCTAGCACCTGGTTAGCTGGGCTTCTCCCCTGTGCTACACAGTCTCAGGACTCCCAGAAACACAAATTAAGATGTGGCCAGGCCTCCTGAGAACGGACCCAGTGTCACCTCTGCATATTCTGTTGGTCAAGCAGGCACAAGCCAGCCCAGACTCAATGGGAGGAGACAACACAAGAACACTAGGACCAGGAGGCCGTCCTTGGATAATTTTCCTTCCAGCATCTCAAGTCTCAAAGCAAAGCCCAGTTCCCACTGAAGGAGACAACAGCTGTGTGGACAGCAGGAGGCAGACAACATTGTCATAGGTCCACTTGATTTGACGGACTATAAAATCACTGTTGTTGTTGGGTGCCATCGAGTCATTTTCAACTCATAGTGACCCCATGTGGCAGAATAGAACTGTCCCATGGGGTTTTCTTGGCTGTAATCTTTATGGAAGCAGATTGCCAAGTCTTTCTCCCACGGAGCCAGTGGGGAGGTTGAACCACCAACCTTTTAGTTAGCAGCCGAGCTCTTAACTGTTTGTGCCACCAGGGCTCCTTCATAAAATCACTAGGAAAAGAAAGTTTCTCATCTTGATTGTCTTCACAATTCTAATACCACCGTATTATACTTTTGAAGATGCTGCTCAGGGCTTTGTCTTTGGACAACTCGTGATTCCCACTCCAGGAAGTGCTTGCATCTGAGGACACGCTGTTCTTTCATTCTTTCCAGCTGTAGTCACTGCATGTCACCCTGTGAGGAGTTATCCAGTCTGAGTAGGGCCAGGGGAGCACTACTGCAGCAAGGAGGGTCGCTGTCCAGCCAGACCACAATCTGAGGTCACTTGGCTAGGGCCAGCTAAAAACAGCAACTCTTAGTCAAATGCAAAGGTCCCTATGTCACAGTGACACAGTTACTGACGTCTGTGTGGCTCCTCGCGGTGCCCTCTCACACAATCCTGGTTCCTGCCTCCCTCCCAACACACAAGGCCTGGCCAGGTGTGACTAAAGACTTCAGAATTCACTTTGGGGATGCGTCTTGGCTAATAAGCATTAATCATGTTCCTCCTAAATAATGCAATTGAGCCTTTTTTTTTTCAATTAGGAATAAAATTTAAGCATTTCCCAATGCAGCCTTCCCTAAGCAATTTAAATATTTATACACAGAATTCAGTGAATGCTAAATTACTATTCTGGGAAAAAAGAAAAATGTTCATACACTTAGAGCTTGACTCAGAGCCTGAGTGGGGCACTGTCTGGGGTGTCTCTGAAAATCAGTATGGAAAGAGTGGTAAGGATGTAGCCTGCACCTTATGGTTCTGAGAGATGAGGTGGATGTAGGATTGGAGACTTCTTCTAAGAGTTCTTCTGAGGATATCTCTGAAGATGGCTTCCTAATGTCAAGCCACAGTTAGAAGAATTGATGGCTACTGGCAGCATTGTTTTTCTATGTTGTGTTATAATTTTCATTTGCCCATAGATGAAAAATGTCTTTTTGTGGTAAGTTTGAAGGTTATATTAGAATTAGAATTCTATTAAAATACCCATGGATGGCCTAAAGAAATAGGACAATAAACACAACCACCACCTAGAAATTGTTTTTTCTCTTTTCTTGAAATTGATGGGGTATAAAGAACATGGATAGGATTACTGGCAGCAGGGACCTTGTGGACCAGTAGCCTACAACAGGAAAAGTGCAAACTCTGTGTTTTCCAGGTTAAATAAACAGCTTGTCGTCCAGTTGACTCTGACTCATGGTGACCCCAGGTGTGTCAGAGTAGAACTGTGCTCCACAGGGTTTTCAATGGGTGATTTTTCAGAAGCAGATTGCCAGGCCTTTCTTCTGGGGTGCCTCTGGGTAGAAGCAGCTAAACACATTAACTGTTTGCATCACCCTAGGACTTCCATGTTAAGGGGATTAAAATGACCATTCTACTACGGGAGCAGTTTGTACATTAAGCAAAATGCCTTCCTAATTCTAACCCGAGGAGTCCTGGTGGTGCAGTAGTTAAAGCACTCAGCTGCTAACCAAAAGGTCGGCAATTTGAACCTACCAGCCACTCCGTGGGAGAAAGATATGACAGCCTGCTTCCGTAAAAGATTACAGCCTTGGAAACCCTATGCGGCAGTTGTACTCTGTCCTTATAGGGTGACTATGAGTTGGAATCGACTCAGTGGCAACGGATTTGGTTTGGGTTGGAATTCTAACCCAGTACTAAGAGAAAGAAACACAGCCCCTAAGCCTGCAGTCCATCAGGATGATTAAGTGTCAGGCAGAAATTTGCAAAGGCTCCAGCATCTAAGATGAATTGTAGCTGACAACAGTTCTTAACCTAGTCTCTCCCTCATGGGACCTGACAAAGGACAGGCGAGCCAATCCTCTGTAGCGCACGTCAGACAGGGCCTCACCACCAGGTCAGCGGAGAGGTCCCCAAACAGCAGGCTAATGCTCTCTCCCTTCCCAAAAAGCAAAGTGTACTGGCTACTGAGAAACGGCCTCATAGTCCATGGATATACTCCAATCCCACATCTGCCTGCACCAGAGCGGTGGAGCCCACGGTATAGACAACCCCCCAGTGCAATCACGCTTCTGTTGAGAGGTGGTCCCATTCACACAAAATGGCTGACTTGTGAATGCATATTTGAAGGACTCGAAGAGAAGCAAGTGTAGGGTCAGTGCACATCTGCCCCACATGCAATATACCATGTTACGTCTGGGCTAGGCTCTGACAAGGCTCTCCAAACTCTCAGATACCATGAGACAAATTGTGTGAAAACAAGTCCATTCAAGGATCACAGCAACGGGTTCAAACCAGATAACGGATTCTCTATGCTTTTCACCACCAAACAAAGGGAAAAGTGAGAAGCTTCTTTTTCCAGTTTTTACTTCCTGTGCCCCTAGGTGGGGATTGGTGTTCTTGCAGGAGTCCTCATGGATTGGTCATTTCCATCCTCCTGGCTGGAGGGAGGGAGGAACCGAGCTGAGATGGGCAGGCTCCTTTTGTTTGCACTCTCCCACCAGGCACTTCATGGTGGGAGAGGGAGCAGGCAGCCTAGTCGGAAGGATTTCTCTGAGGAGCTCTTGTCCAGAAGGCCTGTGATCAACTGTTTCTGCTCACTCATCAGTACATGATGCTGATCTTTAATCTTTACCTTTTATTCATTGTAATCTTTCTCCTTTTATTATTATTATCACTACTTTTATTGTATTATGAAGGAGCCCTGGTGGCACGATGGTTAAGCATTCGGCTGCTAACTGAAAGGTTGGCAGTTCAAACCTACCGAGCAGCTCTGCAGGAGAAAAGATCTGGCAATCTGCTCCCAAAAAGATTAGCCTAGAAAACCCTATGGAACAGTTCTACTCTGTCACATGGGGTTGCTATGAGTCAAAATCGACTCGACGGCACCAAACAACACAACTTCTTTTATCATAACTTGTCTTGTATTTGAAGAGTGTTTTAATCTTTGCTTTAAAAGTTCTTTCACATACATTACTTAATTTTTTCTGGAGCCCTGCAAAATCCGCGAGTATCTGTCTTCTAAATCTCCCAAGGGCTCTGTGATGTTCCCTCCAGTCAGAGGGATAACTGTTTCACTGTGTTCTGAATCCTTGAAGCCTGCTAGTGCACGTAGGGCAGTCTGTGAGGGGGCCCATTTGTGAACCCAGCCCTCCGGCCCTCCCGTGACAGAAGCTGGCCAATGGCTAGGATGTACATCTTGAGGAGGCAGCGAGTCTTTAAAGGGCCACTGAGTTTGTTTGAAAAAGTGATACCCAGAGGAATACTAATTTTACTCCTGATTCTAGTCCATGTTTAGCTTGTCACACCTCCCCACTCAAGAAGCCCTGGGCACAGCCCATAAGTGCCAGAGGAACAAGGAACTGTCCTCTTTTTTGTCTCCACATACCCACAGCCACCAACAGTGCCTGGCTCAGTAGATGGTCTATATGCATTTGCTGAGTGAAGGTGTGAGTTTGGGAAGCCATCTGATTTCTCTGAGCCTCAGTTTCAAGGAAATGGGAAGATTTGCTCCTGGTTTCCTCCCAGCACCAGTCGAGGGGATTAAGTAAAATGCCAGGACACGAGCATTGCAATGCATGCAGGGCTGAAAAGGGCGAGTGACCGTTATTGTATTCTTTGTTATTCATAGTCAGAAAGTCACAAACAATGCCCAGGAAAGCGCCTCTGCTGACTTGCCCCACTGGTGATTCAAGAACATATTCTGTTTTAAGAATGTGCCAAAATATTTACTCTGATAAAAATGCAGTTGTGCTGATCCAGAGAGATTATGGAAGGAGATGGCCTCGGGTTGCCCTCTGAAGCGTCTTCCAGCTCATTTCTCCACTCTGGAAGGGAAACTCTGGTACAGCTGGCAGTAGGGGAAAGGCCAAATGCTGCCATCAGCCTTCTGGATGCCTCCAAACCAGCCACTCAGGGAGGCACCGTGTTCCCACGCCTTTAACCAAGGAGAAGCCATCCCATAGCCTTCCTCAATGGAGGAGACTGGGCCACCTCCTTTGACCTCTACCCCCAGCTGTGTCTCTTTGGGTAAGAAACCAGCTATTACATTTCTATACCAGGCATGGAAGCGATTTTGGAAAAATATTGCAGTGGTGCTGACATCTGGGGACAAGTGCATAACAACAATGGTATCTAAAAATTCAGGAAAAAGCCATTGCTTAGGTCTCCAAAATTTGCCTTTGGCAATATTTATGTTTTAAAAAAAAGAAATCTAACCTACCTAATAGAATCACTTTTATTTTTATTTTCCTGCAATGTTTTATTATAATACTTGAGGCTGGAGCTATTAATTCACTGTCCCCTAAAAGGGACTATAGCTTGTGTTACTGGGTGATTGAGCGCTCCATTATTTCGCTCTGGGCTCATCCATTTCGGCAAAGTGTCACACGTGCAGGCTGGACCTGAGACGTGGGCTCCCAGTGCATTGTGGGCTTTCTAAAGAGAGCTCTGAAAAGGCACAACTGGTCACTGTACCCCATTTCTAAAACGCCCGAAGCATCTCCTCTCCTCATGGATCAGGACTGCCGCTAAGCTGGAGAGCTGGGGTAGAGACAAAAGAAAGGGCTCAATAGAACACTTCCCTTCCCTGGGTCGAAGTCATCAGCGACCAGGAAAACAGGAAGGGGGTGAGGTCTCCTTTACAGAAGGGAAATGGCTGCGGAAGTGTGGGCAGGGAGCATGGTGCAAGAGGAGCACGCTGGAAAGCATTGCTCTGAAGGTGGTGGCTCCTGGCTGGTGAACCCACCACACAAAGCAGCAGACTGGGGTGGGGTGGGCTGGGAGGTCTGGTGGGGACAGGGAAGGGGTGAGCCACTCCCAGGATTGTATTCCAAGGACACTTTATAGTACCCATTGTTAGCCTTTCTTCTGGGTAATTAGGCACACCACAGAAGCCAGGGATTCTCATCAATCTTGTCATTGGATTTCACTTTCCCTGGGCTTCAGCTCCCAGCTGCCCCAGTAGCCATTCTGTGCACATATGCCAGGGAGTTTGGCGACACTTGTCTGCGTTAGTTTCATCCAGGGCTGACATGGTCCCTGGAGAGCCCACAGGCTTTAATTTGATCGGGCTGGGATGTAATTTTGGGCTGCCTACAGCAGATGAGAAAAGACCATCTCTTTTTATGACTTATTTCTGTAGCAGGGTTCAATGTGAAATTTCAAGCAGAAAGAAGACTTACTTCCTCGGTCTGTGCATCATGCCGTTTGAAGGTAACCCCCCCCCAAAAAAAACCAAACCCGTTGCTGTCGAGTCGATTCTGAGCTGGAGTGAAATGCCTTTGCCTGGTTGTGGTTGTTGAGTGTTTTCAAGCTGATTCTGACTCACAGCAACCCCATGTGATAGAGCAGACCTGCCCCATAGGATTTTCTAAGCTGTACTCTTTACGGAAGCAGATCACCAGGTCTTTCTCCCTAGGAGACCACTGGGTGTGTTTGAACCACCAACCTTTTAATTAGCAGCCAAGAGCTTAACTGTTGCACCACCAGGGCTAAGTGGGGGACAAATGAGTCAGTAAATGGAATAAAAGTGTACTTTAACTCATCTTTGAGATACATATGGTTGTGTAATAGATAAATGAGCCACTGATTAAATTTACATACGATGAATAATCTCAACTGTCTTCTTAAAAGTTAATTTCTGAGACTACATGTGCACGTACTAACCAACACACCAACCAGTTCCTGTCAAATCAGTTCCAACTCATGGTAACCCCACGTGTGTCAGAGTAGAACCGTGCCCCATGGCGTTTTCAATCACTGATTTTTGGGAAGTAGATCACCAGGCCTTTCTTTTGAACCACCTCTGGGTGGACTCAAACTTTTACCTTTCTGTTAGTAGCTGAGCACGTTAACCATTTTTACCCCTCAGGAACATATATACAACTACATATACCTATTTCTCTATGGTGCTTTTGTGTGTGTGTGTGTATGTGTGTGTGTGTGTGTATGTGTGTATGTCTGTGTGTGTGAGTATTTGTGTCTGTGTCTGTCTGTGTGTCTGTGTGTGTCTGTGTGTGTGTCTGTGTGTGTGTCTGTGTGTGTGTCTGTGTGTGTGTGTCTGTGTGTGTGTCTGTGTATGTGTGTGTGTGTATGTGTGTGTGTGTATGTGTGTGTGTATGTGTGTGTGTGTATGTGTGTATGTCTGTGTGTGTGTGTATTTGTGTCTGTGTGTGTCTGTGTGTCTGTGTGTGTGTCTGTGTGTGTCTGTGTGTGTCTGTGTGTGTGTGTCTGTGTGTGTGTCTGTGTATGTGTGTGTGTGTTTGTGTGTGTGTGTGTGTATGTGTGTGTGTATGTGTGTGTGTATGTGTGTATGTCTGTGTGTGTGTGTATTTGTGTCTGTGTGTGTCTGTGTGTCTGTGTGTGTGTCTGTGTGTGTCTGTGTGTGTGTGTGTGTCTGTGTGTCTGTGTGTCTGTGTATTTGTGTGTGTATGTGTGTGTGTGTATGTGTTTGTACAACCCAAATATAAATTAGAGCTTCATGTGGACCAGATTATACACGAAGTCACATTCAAAGAAGCACAGCCCTAAAACCAAGAGTATAAAATGTTCGTTTCAGTTTCTGCTTGGATTTCTGGAAGAATGTTAAAGTATATCCAATTTATAAACCAGAGTGATACTTCTTAAAATCCTTTTTATTCTCTTGTCCTTTCAGGACTTTGTAGCCTCTCAGAATTCTAAAGACTCTCATCCCTTTCAGCCTTTAAGTCTTTCTGTTTTAATCCCCTCTCAGTGCTGTATCAGCCATTACACTCACTGGCTCTCTCTCTCTCCCCTAGATCCATTACCTGAATTCTTCTGAACAAAAGAGAGCTCAGAAGCTGCTCCAAGAAGCAAGTATTGCTCTCTTTCCTCCTATCCACCAGTCTTGTCTCTCTCCACCTTGTCAACAGTTTCTGCAGCCCAGTCCTGACTGGCCAATACAGAGCCCTGCTTAGGAGCAAGCAAGGGAGTGAAGCTGAGATGTGGCCATTAAAATTCTCTTTTTAAGGCAATGGGTAGGGAAGAGAAGAACAGGGGGAGGAAATCTGGAAATCCTATTTTTCATGTTAATAAATTCTGTAGCCATAACACTTCCCCAGCCAAGCTTTGCAGACACATGCCCACCAGGGGCATCTTCTGTTCAAGTCAAATCCCTCATGCAGAGTGCTTCTTCTCCTGGGGGTGGGTGTAATCTCATCAGGACATCTCTGCCAGTCTTCCAAGCTACACAACCCTGACTTCATTCCCACTCTTTCTCACAATCCTCAGAGTCATAGGAAGGAACTCTCCAGGGTATTCGCCAGTGGAAGCTCACAGAAAAGGCTGTGCCTTCCAGTAACCCTCTTGTGGGCCACGACACATACAGTACCCACCTACATTTTCCACCTCTGAGGTTTCTTGGGAAGCCGCTTTCCCACTTACAGTGTATGCTGCTGCAAGGCGAGGACCCGTGTAACTGTTTGAAATGGAAGAAATGGGTGTGTGCCCCAAATTACTGTTTGTACAGGGTATTGTATAAGGTGGTGCTGAATCAATATTTTTGGTAGGAAAAATATGGATTTTGATAAAAATCATTTGGGACACATATGTCCCTCTGGACTTTGAGGTTGGGATTGGTGGGATGAGGCAAGAAAAAAATCCATAGTACATACCAAAAATTCAAACACAATGATTCAGTATGCATTCCATTAATGAAAACACATGGTATCAACAAAAAATTCAAAGCAGAAAATAACTGGGTCTTGAAAGAGGTAAGCATCCTCGGGGTTTCAGGTGCCTCGTGCCTTCCCTGCCCTAAGCCATTTCAGCTGGCACCTTGGCAAAGTTTGAGCCGACAGAAGGAACGAGGTAAGCTCAGGAGGTACAAGGTACCGTTTTCAGCTCTGTGATGCCCTGGGCTCAAGTGAGCTGAGTCTCCAAGCCTCTCGGCCTGGTTTTTCACAAATCAGGGACTTAGATACTGTTCAGAGCACAAAGATTCTGACAGAGGGTGAATAAAGTATTATTTTTCAAAATCTGTAAGTTTTTTGCAATAAATCATGATGGTATAAAAATAAGCAATACTAACATATGAGCTTGAGTATGGGACATCTCTATGCAAATATGGGACATTGGGCAAGGCTTTGGCTTTGAAGGCGGAAGCAGCCTGTACTAACCTCTCAGCTGACAGGCTGGTTGCCAGCAGTCCCAGCTGCCTTCCTATTTTCTCTCATACAGCTCTTCTCCTGATCAAATTGGCCACATTTAACCTCATCTTGGCACCTCTTCAGCCCACCACTGTCATCCTTGGCTGACCCCTAGGCTGGTGCATGGTGGGAGCCCAATGAAGAACATTCCCATATCCTCGGAGATGAAGTCCCTTGTCTCAAAGAGTTCACACTCAATTTACAGAGAGAAGAGTTACATACATGGCATTACCAGATAGCAGTACTGGAAATTATAAAAAATTGAGTTCAGAAGAGTCCCCTAGAGTTGAAATGGCTGCAGGTGTGTGGACCATAAGGGCAGTTTCACCGCAGAAAATGGTCTTAACTTAGGGCTGGAGAGGTGGACACAGTGCTCTGTGGGAGAAGGGAGGCCAGGATGCCTCTAGGCAAAGGGGGAATAGACACAAAGCTGTGGATGCTGAGAAGAAGCAATCTAAACCTGAGGAAAGTAAAAAGTTGACACTTAACCTTCAAAAGGTGGGAGGTCTTATCAGCCCAACTCCTCATCCTGACCTCTAATTACTCTGTCTTCTAGAATCCTTTCTTTTTTTCTCTTCCATTGTACTCATCACAATTTGTAATTTAAAGTAATTCGTGCAATTACTTTTTAAATGTCTCCCCACCACTCTGCAGGATAAGCCTTACCATTTCGGTTCACCTCGTGCCTGCACCGTGCCTGCGGTGAAGGAGGTGTTTGATGACCTTTGTCCAAATAAGACCTGTGCAGCACCCTTTTGCCCCCATGCCCACACGAGACACCAGGGTAGGTCAGAGGGTTTCTCCTTCGGCCTCGGATGC
The DNA here is from genome assembly GCF_000243295.1 of Trichechus manatus latirostris. Lineage (NCBI taxonomy): Eukaryota > Metazoa > Chordata > Mammalia > Sirenia > Trichechidae > Trichechus > Trichechus manatus. Next base: position 3,676,932 of record NW_004443978.1, on the reverse strand, counting down.
TCGGGCAGTGGCCCACTGAGACGATGTGATGCTCCCATGGACCCTGTTTGCCACCCTGCTCCACACCCGGGACAGAGAGAGCCTGGGCCTGTGCCAGGCCTGAGTGGATACTGTGGTGGAGACTCCGGTGCACCAGCTAGAAGGTTTCTGCTGGGGGAAACCCCTGGTGGGGACAGAGCCTCTGTCTGCGCTTCTGCTCCCCAGACCCCCTTTTCCATGGCTCTTGACAATCTGGAAGGGGTGAGGTAAGAGCAGGCAGGCCCACGAAGGCCAAGCTCAGACTGCGCCTGTTCCACCCTGTGATTTGGCCATTGTGCCCTCTGCTGGCCCGGCCTGCAGGAGCTCAGGAGCCTTGGTGGGAGCCTGCAGAACACTTGCAGGGATGGTGGCACCCAGCCCTGACCGCCCCCTCTAGGAGGTAAGAACCAAGTTGTCTGCAGAGAACCAGAGGCAGCAGCCCCAGGCCCGGTGGCCGCAGGGACTCACCTGGCCTTGGCACAAGTCCCCTGTGCTGGGACTGAGGGCAGCGTGGGTACCAGCATGGCACAGCACACGTGAAGGGCCAAATCTCCTCCACAGCCAGGCCTACCAGCGAAAGCTAGCATCGCAGAGCACGCCGTTTGTCTTTTAACTTTGGAATTGCCTCTATGCACATTCACAAGCCTCAAAGGAAAGGCCACAGCCATCCTTCACCACTACACTGATGATTTCCCAAAACAGCATCACCAGCCAGCATCCTGGACAGGGTAGAGCAGGCAGGTGGACTCCTGGACACACATGGGGGGACGGAAGCAGGACGCGGCTGGCAAGGTGGTGTCCTGGAAATTGAGGCCTGGGCAGTTTTGGGTCTTGTTCCCTGTAAAGCCAAGCATCTCAGCCTTGCCTACACATGAGAATCGCCCAGCAAGCTTCACAACACACTGATGCCCGGGCCCCACCCCAGAAAGTCTGATTTCTGCCCTAGCAGGCAGCCTAGGCACTGGGTCTAACCGCATGATTCTAACAGGTCACTGCCCTGGAGAATCCTGACATTTCCTCTCACCTGGGCTGGACTGCACCTGTAGGATGAATGGTGGCAGCAGTGGACAGGCAAGCTGTGGGGGCAAGAATTCAGGAGGTTTACAGTCCCCCAGTGGCCACCGGGGACCACAGGTTCCAGCTGTCCACTCCTCAGATTTGACAGGACTTACAAGTTCCTTGCTTCTACCTCTCGTCATCTGGAGCCTGTGTGGTGGCAGGAGAGTGAGAACGGGGGAAAGGACTGCCCAGCAATCATTTGAGTTCATCCTGGGTGGATGATAAGGCTGAGCTCCTGTGGTGTGCTAAGCCACAGCAGCTGCATCATCAGGAGCCCTGGCAGGAGCTGGACATGACCTCTCGGCCAGTGCGACAGGCGCCTGCCTACAGAACTGTTTCCTTTGCTAGTGTGGTCGTTATTCAGGTGAGGGAGAAAGGGACCCTCCACTCCTGGGTGGAGGCCGCAAGCACCCCACGGAATGGAACTGGTCGCTCTGAATGCTTTCTGCCCCAGCCAGATCTGTCCATTTGGGACATTTTTCAGGGAAAAGGACACTATCAGCTGTGAGAAAGAGAACACACCCTGGAATAGTTGATGAACAAACGTTATTTCTTTATTCATCCCACTCGGCCAAAATGTATGTGGCTATGGTTTGTGTGCAGCCCTGGCGGGACAGCGGTTAAGAGCTCGGCTGCTAACCAAAAGGTAGGCAGTTGGAATCCACCAGCCGCTCCTTGGAAACTCTATGGGGCAGTTCTACTCTGTCCTATAGGGTAGCTATGAGTCGGAATTGACTCAATGGCAACAGGATTGGGTTTGGTTTTTTTTTGGTGGTTTGTGTTTGAACTCTCGGGAAGATAGTGTCCTGTCCCAACTGCCGTCTTTCTCTCTTTGTGTCCCTCCCCACCTCTCCCTCCCTCTCCCTTCACTCCCTGCTTCCTCTTTCTCTTTCTCTCTATCTCTCTCACCCTTCCTCTCTCTCTCCCCCTGCCTTTCTCCGTCACTTCCCTCTCTGTGGATTCCCTCCTCTCATTCCCTTTTCTACCTCTGTTCTTTACCCTGTCCTTCTCTGTCTCTCTCCACACTGTTATTTTCCACCTTTGAAGGCAGCTTTTAAAAAAAATTTTTTTTTCTACTATCTTTTATAGCTCTCTGTGTCTTTGAAGAGAAAAAGGTGCAAAAATTTCTCATCAGAACAAAGCTGAGATGGCCTTTATCAAAGAGAAGAAAGTGTCTCCGAAGATGTAGGGCTGGGCTTGTTGTGTGTTGGCCGGGTGGCAGTGGTGGGGGGCGGGGCGGCTGGGGTCAGGTGTTTGGCGCTCTGGGCAGAGACAAGCAGTGCACAGGTGTGGCGGAATGTGTACGCTGGCTCCTCTCACTCATCCCCCAGGTGGAGCTCTGGCACCAGGGGCTGCCCTGTGGCCTGGACTTCATGTTGGCATGGCCACGCTCATACTCATGGAACCAGAGGGGCCAGAACAAAGAGGTCACTGGTCCTTGCCAGCTCATGACGAGTGCCACTCGTGACCTGAGGGGAAGCAACTCTGTGTCCAGTAGTGACGGGAGGCAGACAACTCGGCTCTGCTGAGAAGCTTTTGAGATTGTGGGCGAACGTCAAAAGGGAACTGTATGTATTTCCTGTGGATGTCATAACAAAGTGCCACAAACTGGGTAGCTCAAAATAACAGAAATTTCCTCTCACACTAGTTCTGGTTCTTCTAGTTCTGGCGGCTAGAAGTCTGAATTCCGGGGGTCAGCAGGGCCATGCTCTCTCTGAAGGCTCTAGGAAAAGATCCTTCCTTGCCTTTTCTAGAAGCTCCTTGGCTTGTGACAGCATCACTCCAATCTCTGCCTCCATCAGCACGTGCCATCTTTCCTCTTCTCCTCTCATGAGGACACTGGTCACCCTGGGTTAAGGCCCACTCTACTCCATTCTGACCACATGTGAACTTAACTAATTACATCTGCTAACACAGTTTCCGCACAAGGTCACCTTCACGGGAGGGGCATAAATCAACACGTAACAAGAGCCAAAAGAAAGTACCCTCACAATTCACAAAGCACAGTGTCCGTAGGCTGTGCCCTGGGGCCCTGCGGTGCCATGGTCTGGACGAGCCGGTGCTGAAATCCATCATTCAGGAAAAGGCTGGCTGGCGTGCGGCAGACTCATCTCCTGTAGACTAAGATACCCGCGTCTTAATAGGTTAGAATCAAGTCTGTGAACAGCGCTTTACTTTTTCAAGCGTACTTGGATTTCTCAACTTCAATGATCTGGAGAATCTCGTTCACAACCTAAGGCTGCCAGAAAGTGGGGCTTTCACTCAGTGCTCATGGGATTCCAGCTGTGCTGCATCTCTGGATACGTGAAATGCTTCAGGAGTTTGAAAGAAACATGCAGGATCCGCAGGCCCCACTGTGTGTCAAGCAAGCCCTGCGTCAATGTCACAGATGGAGACAAGGAGACGACAGACACAGCCCCACTTAGTGGGGAGATACAGATGTTAAACAAGTAAACATCAAAATAAGGAAGGTCATTTAACCCTCAGGCAGTGCTGGTTCAGAGGTAGAATTCTCACCTTCCCTGCAGGAGACCGGGGTTCGATTTCTGGCCAATGCACCTCAAGCACAGTGACCATCTATCTGTCAGTGGATGCTTGCATGTTGCTCTAATACTGAACAGGTTTCAGCAGAGCTTCCAGACTAAGATGGACTAGGAAGAAAGGCCTGATAATCTACTTCTGAAAATCAGCCCAGGAAAGCCCTATGGGTCACAACAGTCTGATCCACAATCGATTGTGGGGATGGCGCAGGACATGGCAGATTTCATTCCATTGTGCCCTGGGTCATCCTTAGTCGGAGGCCAACTCAAAAGCGGCTAACAACACCAACAACTGATGCCTAGTGCTAACTTAAAATAGGGTTCTGTGGTAACGGATGGGTTAGGGGCACACTCAGGGAAAGAACACTGAACTGGGACTTGAAGTCTAAGGAGCAACCAGCCATGCAAGATCTGGAGTGAGCTTCCCGGGGGGCGAGGAGCAATGACTCCCAAGATCTGGAGTGAGCTTCCTGGGGGGCGAGGAACAGTGACTCCCAAGACCTGGAGTGAGCTTCCCGGGGGGCGAGGAGCAGTGACTCCCAAGATCTGGAGTGAGCTTCCCAGTGGGCAAGGAGCAGTGTCTCCCAAGACCCTTGACAGCTGACTAGGTCAGCATGTTCAGAGACCAGAAAGCAGGTTGGCACGGCTGGAGTGAAGCCAGAGATGTGTGACACTCCTGGAGTCGGCGGGGGCCAGGTCACACACACCCCTGCTGGCACAGATAAGGCTGGGACTTGCTTCAGTGCCTTGACAAGCCACGTTCCAAGTGGCGGAATGGCACTGCTTTATTTATGTTTTTAAAGGTCACTCCAGCTGCTTGCTGGAGAATGGATGGTAGAAGGGACACAAATCCATCCATTTATTTTTTCCTTTAAAATAAAATGTCTTTGAATGTCAGCCACTTTTGGCAATTGCCGCAGGCATATGACAGAATAAGACAGCCTCCCACTGTGCAATGCACTGGCATGGGGGAGAAGCCTGCCTACAAGCCCATGTGCCCGTGTGCCAGTATATGGGGCTGAGCTGAAAGCTCTGGAAGTGGAGAGGGGCCAACAGGCAGCTTTGCTTGGGGAAATCGGAGGAGGCGTTCAAGAAGCTGACCTTGGAGTTGGATCCAGTAGGCCAAGACCCTTCCTTTTTTGTTGAGAAACAAGACGTGCGAAGTGCAGAGGCAGGATCCAGCAGGAGGAGCTTGAGGACGCCAAGAAGTGGCACTCAGAGTGGAGGATGTGAGGTGGGACTGGCGGGAGACAAGGATGGTTAGGAAACTGGGAGACAGACGAGATAGGTCTTCACACCCACAAAGGCTTTGTACGTTTTCTAGAAGTGGTGGGAAACCCCAAGGGTGTTTGACCCTGGATGTAACCCAATCAAGCCTACTTTAGAAAATGAATTCTAGGACGTGTGCTTTGGTCAGGGACCTGAAATTCAAGCCAAGGACTGGAGTACAAGTAGTATGAGGGGTGCAGGGAACACCAATAGGGGCGAGGGGCAGTGACAGGTGTGGAAAGGCGGCCACAGAGGTGTGCTATGCAGGCAGGAGACTGGAGCTGGATCCACAGCAAAGCTCTGGAGACTGTGCACCCCACAGGCCTCAGGGTGGTCCCAGCACAGGCAGGGAGTGGACGGACACTGACTAGCTCCCCCGGACGTCTGCAGAGAGTTGCTCCCAGGTGTGAATTCCTCACACTCAGCCGCCTGGAGTGTAAGCAGCAAGCTTTCCTGGCTCTAGGAAGAGCCTGAGGGAAGAGAAATACCAGCATGAGATGGGAAGTCAGGTGGAGCCCAGGGCGTGGTGTGGGGGGGACACCGCCAGGGTCAGCCATGAGGTGAAACAGGAACCAGGGGACACGGGCGGGAAGCCCCACAGCAGTGCAGGACGTGAAGCTGGCTTGTGGTCTACGAGAAGCACAAGCAGAAACCGTCTGGTGTGACTGGGATCACTGGGCCTCCCACTAAGACAACACAGAGCAGACCTTGCCATCTGGAGCGAAAATGAGCTAGCAGGCAAGAGACGGCCTCCCCAGTCACTAATCACCCCAGGAAGAGAAACAGCTGCAGGACTGCTTAATACAAAACCTGCCCTGCCATGCTTACTGTAGCGCCCGCCCATGAGAAGGGAAGAAGGCGGCTGCTGGATGAGAGACAGCTTCAAGGGAGGCTTTCTGTTTGTTTGGTTTGGTTTGTTTTTTTGCATTTTCATGCTGGTTTAAATGCTGCCAAGTATTTCAGCAATCCCATTACTCAGCAGACTAGCTCCTCTAAAGGATTTTTCTAATACATTCAAGCCCTCCCCTACTTTGCAAAACAACAACAGCGCCTAATTAAAATCAACACGTATTGGAACATATGACTCTCGGGGCGGGGGCGGGGAAGCAAGTCCTCCAGTGCCCCCTGAAGAGGTATTCAGCAGGAGAAACCAGTCCCCTGGAGCTCTAGGCTTCTAAGCCACAGGTCCTTGGTATAACACAGCTGACACGTCCTTTGTGACCCACAGGAGCTGCCCCCAGGAGCAGGTGCCAGAGCAGAAGATTGTAAGGACACTGGCTGACTCAACAACAAAGTCAGACAGCGGAGGTGGTGACCCTGCCTGTCAGCAGCGCAAGGCCACATTCACAGGACACGCCCGAAAGGACAGAAGATGACAGCATAGAGCGTGGTCCAGCTTGGGGCTCCCCTGGAGCTCCCCAGCAGCAGACCTGAGACAAGGATGTATAACAAGTGGGGAATTTGCTCCCAGGACACACTATTAAACACGTTGCCTTCAAGTTGATTCCGACTCACAGCGACGTATTATTAGGGGGTGGGAAAGTAAGGCAGGGAAGAGCGGGGCAGCCAATGACGGGTGTGCTGCTCAGCAGGTCCCCACTGTGGGCAACCCAGGCCCCAGTGGGGACTGTACCTCAGTTACCCTGCCAAGGAGACACAGGAGCTGGCAGGTGGCAGCTGGCCCACTTGCCTAAAATGGTAAGGGTGTGGGAATGCCGGCGGCATGACGCCACTGGCTGCAAGCATGGGGGAGGTCTCATTCCTATCCTCAGACTTCTCTCCATACTCACAGTGTGTTTCGTGTTCTTTCTCTACCTGGGGAGCCCAGGACCACCATAAGGATACCGCCCCCCCGCCACCCTGCATCTCCAGACTGGCCATCGACCTCCATTGACCTCCATTATTAGCACAGTTTGCCTGTCCTGGGCCATGCTACGAGACAGATAAATCTTGAAAACATGCTAGATGAATGAAGCCAGACATGAAAGGTCACAAATGATTCCATTTCTATGAAATATCCAGAATAGATGAATCCATAAGACAGAAAGCAGATCAGTGGTTGCCAGGCCTAGGGGAAGTGGAAAGGAAGAGAAACTGCTTAATGGGTTTCCTTTTGGGGTGATGAAAATGTTTTGAAATTAGATACAAGTGATGGTGGTTGTACAACACTGTGAATATTCTAAACCCCACTGAATTGTTCAGTTTAAAGTGGTAAATTTTATGTTATTTGAATTTCACCTCAATAAAAAATAAGACAAAGCACTGTTTCTATATTAAAACATATGCAGACAATTAACAACAACAACAATACTATTACTGTTAACACTCGTGTAACACTCTGTGCTTTCCAAGGGTAGGCACTCTTATTGTCTGCGTTTTAGAGATGAAAACACTGAGACTGAGGGCTTAAGTACCTTGCTCAAGGCTACATGGCTGAAGGGGCTGAGCCAAGTTTCATACCCGATTACAAAATAGAAAATGATGCCACATGAGTTTATGACCAAATACAGTACTTAGGATCACTGTGTACCTCTTGCAAGTGGCTCAAGGCTCGTCCTCGTCCCAAGACCCCCTGCCTGCCCTCAGCTCTCAGCAGGAAGTGAAGCTCCCTGTCCTCAGGGTGCTCTGCTTGAACCTCTGAGCAGCGAAGCCCTCCAGTGGTATTTCTCCCCAGGACACAGTAGCTACTATTTGCTGTGCCTCCTGAATAACGGTGGTTGTGGGCTTAAACCTAATGAAGTTTTTGCCCCAAGTCAGTTCCTCTGGGCTTTTCTAAGGGACAAGGCCTTTGTGTACACAGAGATGGCCTCAAAGACCCAGGAATTCCAACACTTCTGTCCTCTGTAGCCACATGCTGGCCCCTCCTCTTTCCAGCATGTCAACTACAAGTGGCTGGAAGTCCCAGGCTAGAAAGCACGTAGCTACCCTTCAACTTCACAGAATGAGAGGCTCAGTTGGGTGCACCCTTGCCCCAAGGAAGCCCTGGAGACTGCGGTAAGAGGGTGCTCTTGGCAAGCAGAACCTCCTCAAGAGGGGCCCATCCTTGCTTCCCTGCCACAGCTCCCATCCAGTGACAAGAATGCCCTGGGCCATCCAAACTCTCCTGCAGTGTGTGGTCATCCCGGCTTCAGTTAGGAGTCAGGGCCACTGGGCCAGAGAGCCAGAGCCAGCGGAGCCTGACCTCCACCCGAGCTGCACCATCGTCCTGCAGACACAGAAGGAGAGGCTCCCAGACGCACGGCTTGCCTAAAGTCATGCAGTGCTCAAGTGACTGGCGTCAACTGAACAACAGCCCTTCCTCTCTGGGTCCATGTCTTCCCCTCGCCCAGCACTCCCAAGTCTCATGGGGTGGGGCACACACACCTTTCAGTCAGAGAGCAGTGACCCGCAGATCCTAACTCCAGAAGACCACAGGCCCCCCTTAGCCTCTGATGCTCCCTGCCTCCTCCCCTTTGCCTAAACTAGATGTACCCTGTCAGACCTAGATACAGAGCAGTTGAACACAAAAGCCCTTAGCTGTCCAGGGATGCCTCTGCCCTGGTTCAAGTGGCCAGTTCCACAACAGGGCAGCCCTGGCCATTGGCTCCAGCAGGAACCCCTGGGGAGGGCCTTCCTCTGGCCCCTTGGCCCTTGCCCCTCCAGGACAGAGGACTCAGTCTTGGCTATGCTTTGTCCAGGTTGGCGGAGCTCCAGGGAAGGGGGCTGCTCAATCCAACTTCCAGAAATAGCCACATGAGATGGAAGAAACCCAGGCTGTGCCGGTATCAGATGTGCTGTGTGACTCGGGGCAAGTAGCTTTGCCTCTATGGGTCTGTGAAGTGGGGAGGTGGGATTCGATCATCTATGAGGACTGATATTTTGTGACTATATCTGACATCGGTCTGCCAAAAGCAAAGCATTGGATGTCACGCTGCCCCTGAGCTTTCTGCACTGAGTGATGGTGACAATGGTAAATCCCAAAGGAGAAATCAAGTCTCTTTCTATCTGCCTGTCCCTCTTTCTCTCTCTCTTTCTCTTCCCATGACAACATCATGATGCTTACACTTTTGGTTTAAGGAAACTAGAGGGACCCTGACAGTGCAGTAGTTAAGTGTTCAGCTGCTAACCAAAAGGCTGGCAGTTCAAATCCACAATCCACTCCTTGGAAACCCTGTGGTGCAGTTCTACTCTGTCCTATAGGGTTGCTATGAGTCAGAATCATCTTGACTGCAGTGAGTTTGGTTTGGTTTAGAGGTCCACACAAGTTCATTTGTGATTCATTGGTAGTATTCTCATCCTCCATGCAAGAGACCCAGGTTCAATTCCTGATTAATGTACCTCATTCACAGCCACCACCCATCTGTCATTAAAGGCTTATGTGTTGTTGTAAGGGGAACAGGTTTCAGTGGAATTTACAGACTCAGACAGACTAGGAAGAAAGACCTCATGATATACCTCTGAAAATCAGCCAATGAAAACCCTACGGATCACAATTGTCCGATACACAACTGCTCACAAGGATGGTACAGGACCAGACAGTGTTTTGTTCCACTGTGCACGGGGTCGCTACGAGTCAGGGGCCAGCTTGACTGCAGCTAGCAACAATAACAGAGAGCCACAAGGCAGAACCTCAGGGTCTGCAGGCTGTGATGAGGTGAGGGGAAAGATTTCCATTAGCCTGTCTTTCTGGACCCTGGTGCAGGCAACCCTCTCCCCATGCTGTGTCCTCCAAAGGATCCTCTGAATAGGAGACTTGAGACAATGGACTCACCTTTCCCCACCCCTCCTGTCCTGCCTCCACCAGACTGTCTCCAGCATGATGACTTCCCCCTTCTGACTCCCACGCCTGGCCTCCGCCCACCCTGACCTGAGTGGGTCCATTGCAGATTGGGTGCACCATGTGGCTCCTGCCCTTCAAGATTCAGTGAGAAGTGCTCTTCTGCCATCCACCCATCACAGGAGCCCTGCCGACAGACATCACATACTTGCTGCCACTCCATGCGGCTCCACCAGGCATGGTGGGCATGTGAGATGATCACCCCTCACTGTTCTAAGCATCTTCCCCAATTAACTCTCCAGTCCTTTTGATGGCCCTGCTATTGTTAGTCCCATTTAAAGATGAGGAAACTGAGGCACAAAACATTCTTGACACCCCCCCCAAGAAGTGACAGAACCAGGACTAAACCCAAGCAGACTGACTGCAGCGTCCCCACTGCCCCAACATGATCAGCAGCTATGGCAGCAGTCAGAACCTGAGCCCATGGTTACAGTCTGCTGTGGCAGCAGGTATAATCCAAGGCCAGGTCTGACACCAAGGGCTGTTCACACACTGTTTAATTTCATCCTTGCAGAACTGCTTGGGGTGGGTTTATTGTCCCATTTTGCAGAGGAGGAAATGGAGACCTAGAGCAGTGGAGCAAGCTAGTTTTGGCTGACTCCTGCATTCTGCTCTACCCTGCTAGGAAAGAGAAGCTGCACCCTGTTTTTCCTAACACACTCCCATTCTCCCAGATCCAGCCACACACCCAAGTTTATCCAGAATAGCTTCAAACTGAGAGAAAAGTAAAACATCTCAGGCCTGATGACAAAAACAAGACTCAAGTGCCAACTTTAAGCTGAGCTGGAAGCGTTCCACATGAGCTGGAAAGCAGCTCTAACAGGCTCCATCAGCAGGAAAGGTTAGTCTCTGTGAACTGCTGACGGAGGAGACAGGCAGGAGAAGCCCTGAGGACACACTCCTCCCAGATGCCATCTGCTGAGGCCCTGACTTCCTCTCCCATCAGCCCCTTCCTCTGCCCCACCCCTTCCTTGTGCTGACTAAGGTTGCACATGGAACCGTCTCCTTAGCTTAAAGAGACACCCAGCTGCAGCCCCTGTATGTAGCATTTCTTAAGACATGGTGGCTGTGGGTTGCAAGAGAGCTTATTACCAATAGCTGCATTTCCACCGCAATGTGCTGGCAGAACTGACAGAAGATGTCATCCACGGATCTGCAGGCTTTTCCTAGATCACTAGCGCTCCAAACACCCATCTAGCTGATCCATTTATTTAAGTCTCAGGCACAGCTGAGAAGCCAGGTCCAATTTTGTCGTGAGTTTGGGGGCATTTTTAACTATGTGAACACTTAGGAAAGCAAATATTCATCTGTTGGACCGTGTCTCACTCTGCTCCAAATTGCCCATGGCCCAGAACGTTTACTCTTCATCCCACTCTCTCAATAGGAGCGCATGATCTGGAAGCTGGAGTTTTCATAGCAGCACTGTTTGTAATAGCCCAGGCTGGAAGCCATCACACTTCTGAGAACAGGAGAAGGGAGGCCCGATGAATTGTGGCACACTCAAGCAATGGAACGACAGTAAGTGAACCACACCTACACACGGCATGGGGGCTTCACAACCCTGACATGGGAGGAAGGACACTGGATACCAAAGAGAATGGGCTAAAGGAAGGAGTCTTTTATATGAGTAGTTTGTGAATGGGCAATTCGGTCTGTGCTGTTAGAGGAATTGGTTCAGTCTCTCTCAATGGCCTGCTATTGTTAGCCCCATCTTAAAGGTGAGGAAACTGAGGCACAGAACATTTATGACATGCCCCCAAAAGTGACAGAGCCAGGACTGAACCCCAGGCTGAAGAGTCCCCACTGACTGCAGAATCCCCACTGCCCCAAAATGATCAGCAGCTGTGGCAGCACTCATAACCCGAGCCCATGGTTACAACCTGCTGTGCAACAGATATAATCTGAGCCTGTGTTGGACAGCAGTGGCTGGAAGTGGACACAGGGGGCTTCGAGTACATGTAGTGTCATTCCTCAGTCAGGGTACTGGTTACTTAGATGCAATTAGTTTGAAAATCCATTGATTTGTGCACTTCTCTGGATGCGCATCATAAGCTTGTTGCCATCGAGATGATTCTGACTCATAGCCACCCTACAGGACAGAGTAGAACTGCCCCATAGAGTTTCCAAGGAGCGCCTGGTGGATCTGAACAGCCAATCTTTTGGTTAGTAGCCATAGCACTTAACCACTATGCCACCAGGGTTTCTGATGCACATTATACTTGAATAAAAAGAGCAAAATCAAAAAAGAAAAACCTCCAATGGTTTTCATCATACTTGGAGCAAGAACCACCAGAAATCCCCACTGAGCTCAAGCCCCCATCCTTCTTTCCCGGCTCCCTTCCCACCTCCTGGTCCCCCACCACCACAACTGCTCACCACACAGATGCTGATGGAACCCTGCTCCCCACTCCCTGCCCCCACTCAAGTCCAAGCAGAGCTCATGGCCTTCGCCAGGCATGCAGTCAAAAGCCCCATCTGAGTCCTGCTGATTATATGGGGGGGGGAGGGTCTTTCCCCCTCCTCCCCCCACTCACTGACCACCTGGCCATCTGCCTCAGTTTCCCCAGGATAAGCAGGCACACCACCATCCTTGAGGACTGCAGCCAGTGGAGCTTCTGTGGAAAGTCTGTGACTCTAGCTGGACTTAGGTAGTGACATTAGCAGAGAACCAGGCTAGGAGGTGATGTGACATCTGGAGCTTGGTAGATAGCTCTAACTTCCTGCTCAGTGTGACATAACCCTGGATATGCAGAGGCCTCAAAGCAGTGTGTGCAGAGCATCATGGTGCACCACTCCACCCCCTTCAGGAATAAGACTTGTCCCAGCTCCTGGAGGTGCTGCTGCAGAGCCCTGGACTGCACAGTCAGCTTCTCCTCCTCCCGTCCTGTAACCGACAGGGTTAAACTGTCCTCTCTCCTTCCAGTACACCCTGGGTGTGTGAGTTCCTGATAAGGCATCCTGTGTAGCAGCCCAAGGCCACTTCACTGCTCCTCTACCCAAGGCCACTTCACTGCTCCCCCTCCATTCGGACATGCACAATAAGCCACAAATCTGTCCTTAGATGAACTTCATGCATCATATCCCAAAAAACACACCCCCTAGCTGCCATGACACTGCACCCTCACTGTACCCCCACACATGTTAATTAGTTCCTGGAATGCCTGCCTATTCTTAAAAGTTTCATGAATTATCCATAACTTCCCTATCCTAAACCCTATAACTGCCCTAGAATCCCCAACCTCGGGGAGCTTGATTTGAGACTTAGTCTCTGAACTTCTTGCTTGACTAGCTTGCAATAAAGTCCACTTTCTCTCTCTCAAAGGCCTACTGTCTCTCAGTTGACTCGAGGGCAAGACCCACCCACATCTTGTTACAATCCCCAGGACTGGACAGAACCACCTCACCCAAGTCACACCCCTGCCTGAGGGCTGGCCTCCAAAGACAGATTAATGTGAGGGTAGAAAGGTCTGGAACATGGCCCCTCTTAGCACAACTCTGAAGGATCATCCTAGCCTCAGAGCTCCCCACAGGCTGACTATTGACTGAAGCCCACTGTTCAGTCAAAGCTGGGGGTGATACCACGCCCTCTCTGTCTTACTTCCTCAACTGTGAAAGTAAGGAGGTGGGCTAAATGGTATCTAAGGCACACTCTCACTATAAAATACTATGATTATTTTTAAACTTGAAACCAGAGTGCCAAGTAGCAATTCCTTTCACACATGTGGAGTCTATGTTTCCTAATTTCACTACTAGTTGAGGTAAATTGTTCTACCACCCATCTGGCAGTTTGGTGTACTGTGGTGGCTTGCATGTTGCTATGATGTTGGAAGCTATGCTACTAGTATTTCAAATACTAGCAGGGTCACCCATGGTGGACAGGTTTCAGTGGAGCATCCAACTAAGATAGACTAGGAAGAAAGGCCTGGAGATCTGCTTCTGAATATTAGCCAATGAAAACATTACAGATAACAACAGAACACTGTCTGATGTAGTTCTGGAAGAAGAGCCCCTCTGGTTGGAAGGCACTCAAAATACACCTGGGGAAAAGCTGTCACCTCAAAGTAGAGTCAACCTTAATGACTTGGATGGAGTACAGCCTTTGGGACCTTCATTTGCTGATGTGGCATGACTCAAAATGAGAAGCAAAGGTACATATTCATTAAATGTTGGAATATGATATATAAGAAGTACGAATCAAGGAAAATTGGAAGTGGTCAAAAATGAAGTAGAACACTTGAAGATCGATATACTAGGCATTAAAAACCCATTGCCATAGAGTTGATTTTGACTCTCCATATGACAGAGTAGAACTTCTCCTGAGGGTTTCCAAAGCTATAAATTTTTTCGGAAGCAGACTGCCACATGTTTGTCCCACAGAGCAGCTGGTGGGTTTGAGCCACCAACCTTTCAGTTAGCAGCTGAGAGCTTAACCACTGCACCACCAGGGCTCCTATCCTAGGCATTAGTGGGCTGAAATAGGCTGGTATTGGTCATTTTGAATCCAACAGTCCTATGGTCTACTAGGCTGAAAATGACAAATTGAAAAGTAATGGCATTGTAATCATCCTCAAAAAGAACATTTCAAGATCTATCCTGAAGTACAATGCTGTTAGTGATAGGCTAATATCCATATGCCTACAAGGAAGGCGAGTTAATAACACTATTATTCAAATCTGTGTACCAACTATGAATGCCAAAGACAAAGAGACTGGAGATTTTTATGAACATCTGCAATCTATAATTGATCAAATGTGCAATCAAGATGCATTGATAATTATTGATGACTGGAATGCAAAAGTTGGGAGCAAAGAAGAAGGAATGGTAGTTGGAAAATATGGCCTTGGTGATAGAAATGATGCTGTAGATCTCATGATAAAATTCTGCAAGACCAATGACTTATTTACCAGAAATACTTTTTTTTAACAACACTAACAACCACTATACATGTGGACCTCACCAGATGGATTGCACAGAAAACAAATTGACTACATCTGTGGAAAGAGATGATGCAGAAGCTCAATATTATCAGTCAAGACCAAGCCAGGGTCTGACTTTGCAACAGACCATCAATTGCTCCTGTGCAAGTTCAAGCTGAAGCTGAAGAAAATCAAAGCAAGTCCACAACAGCACAAGTATGACCTTGAATATGACCTTGAATAATGACCTGAATAATCTTAGGAATAGATATGACCCACAGGACACTAATGATTGAAGAACAGAAGAGTTATGGGATGACATCAAGGACCTTCTACACGAAGAAAGTAGAAGGTCATTAAAAAGAGAGGAAAGAAAGAAAAGACCAAAATGGATGTCAGAAGAGACTCTGAAACTTGCTCTTGAATACAGAGTAGCTAAAGTGAACAGAAGAAATGATGAAGTAAAAGAGCTGAACAGAAGATTTCAAAGGGCAGCTCAAGAAGACAAAATAAAGTATTATAATAAAATGTACAAAGACCTGGAATTAGAAAATGAAAAGGGGAAGGCATGATTGGCATTTCTCAAACTGAAAGAACTGAAGAGAAAATCCAAGTTGCAATATGGAAGCAAACAACTGAATGATGCAGGAAGCATCAAAAGAAGATGGAAGGATACAAAGAGTCACTGTACCAAAAAGAATGGGTCAATGTTCAAACATTTCAGAAAGCAGCATATGATCAAGAACCACTGATACTGAAGGAAGAAGTACAAGTGGCACTGAAGGCATTGATGAAAAACAAGGTTCCAGGAACTGATAAAATACCAACTGAGACACTTCAACAAATGTAATGCTGGAAGCACTTCTTTATCTTTGTCAAGAAATTTGGAAGACAGCTGCCTGGCCAACCAACTGGAAGTGATTCACATTTGTGCCCATTCCAGAGAAAGTAGATCAAATGGAATTTGAAACTTATAGAATGACATGATTAATATTGCATGTTAGCAAAATTTTGATAAAGATAATTAAAAACTGGTTGAAGCTGTACACTGACAGCGACCTGCCAGAAGTTCAAGCTGGATTCAGAGGAGAACATGGAACAAAGGATGATTGCTCATGTTAGATGAGTCTTGCCCCAAAGCAGAGAATACCAGAAAGATGTCTACCTGTGTTTTACTGACTATGCAAAGGCATTAAACTGTGTGGATCATAACAAATTATGAATAACATTATCATTATGAAGAATGGGAATTCCAGAACACCTAATTGTGCTCATGTGGAAACTGTTAATGGATCAAGAGACAGTCGTTTAAACAGAACAAGGTGAACATCTCAAGGTCACAAGAAGAAGGATGTATGGGTGCTTTTTCAGTGCCTGCACTCTGAGCAGCTCTTTCCTTAGCAACCTAGTACATCATTACGCAGCCTTGCAGTTATTTCCCTCCCAGCCAGAACCAGCACCAGTGGAGACCCTTGCTCTAGGTGCAATGTTGAAGGAGCAGCATGCTGGTAGGCGGAGGAGCACAGAGGGCCAGCTCCCTCTTCCTGCGCCTCGCCGGGGAACAATGGCAGGATCCAGTTGCTTATCTGCCTGCTTCTCTCCAGTGCGCAGTGGGTGTCTGGGACCCCACAGGACAGGAGAGCCCTCAGCACAGCAGTGACCTTCTGTCCTGACAGCCGGACTCAACCAGGCTGGGCATTAGAGCAGTCAAACTCCCAAATTTCTTGTCAACCCCCAAACCTCTTGTAAACCACTTCATTCTGCCAAACTCGGCTTCCTCACTTGAAGAGTAGGAAGGAAAATAAGCCAACTTACACCAGCGAGTGAGGCACACAAACAGTGTTCAGAGAATATCATCACGCATAGCAGTCCTGTGGACTCAGGCTTGCAGGGCCAGCACTTCCCACTCTCAGTGACCTGCTGTGGACACTGAAATACCTGTAGGTATGTGTGGTGAGGGGACACTGGGCTTCTTCCCAGAACCAGGTAGCAAGATCCACTTTCTGCTTCCTGCTGTCCAGGTTTAAACACACATCATCTCCAAACCTCAGGTTTCTCACTATAAATGGGACTCATCGTACTCATTTCACAGGGATGAATGTGAGAATGGGTAAAGTAACTCATATGAGAGTCCTGACACCCCCAGAAAGCACTGGATGAGTCAGAATCCACAATTTAGAACGTGGGGTAGGAGGGTTGGCTCCACTGATGGGTCAGGTTATCTGGCCAGGAGAGGGAGAAGAGCTTAAACTGACTGAGAACACAGTGGGTTCTGAGTGTCTGGACATAGAGGACGGTGGAGGCTGCCCAGAAGCTCCTGGAAGCTGAGTTATGCACATGGTAGGTGGGCTTGGGGGCCAGGTGTGCATAAGATGACTGGTAGCCCATCTACCCTCTCATATACACCATCCCGCCCTCTGAGCTGCTGCATTACCCAGACATACTGGCAAGTCCTGAGTCATTGAACATGTGCATGGCCTGCGTGGAATGTCTTCCTTCTCTCACACCTTCACCCTCCACCCCAATTGACTCCTACTCATCCTTCAAAACCCAGCTCTGCCATCTACTCTTCCAGGAAAGTTCTCCTACAACCATCCCACTAAAACCAAAATCAAACCCACTGCTGTCAGGTCAGTTCTGACTCATAGCGATCCTATAGGACAGAGTAGAATTGCCCCATGGGGTTTCCAAGGCTGTAAATCTTTATGGAAGCAGATTGCAACATCTTTTTCCTGCTGAGTGGCTGGTGAGTTCAACCAGCCAACTTTTTGGTTAGCAGCCAAGTGCTTTAACCATTGCGCCACCAGAGCTCTTTAAATTTCCCACTACAAACACTGAAAGTTTCCTTCTCTTGGTCATCCCTCCCACAGCCAGGAAAAGCAGTGGGTCTGTGCCCATGGCCCAGAAGGAAGGAAGGCAGGTGTGAGGTGTCCAGACCCTCTGCGAGGGCACAAGAGAACATGTCTAGAGGCCTGCTCAGTGGTGGTCTCGTTACCTGGGGCTTGTAAGCTTCCACTGGCATCACAGTGATGAGAAGACGCAATAAGCTAAGGACGGAGGACCTCCTTCACTTTTACATTGTATCCTCTTCTTTCTAGATAAAACCGTATTGATCATCTCTGGAAAGGGTGTCCCAAGTGTCTCCATCTGCATATTGGCAGCCACTGGACAAACCTTCCCAAGGAAATGGCCAAGTAATGGTGAGGGTAAGAGCACAGCAAGACTGTGGCAGCTGCTGCCAGGCTGGGTGTAGGACTTGGTGCATGCCTTTTTTCTCCTCACCCAGTCCCCTTCCTTGTTGTCTCCCCCAAAGCCTGGCCCACATGCTGTGTGTCGTGACTCCCTCTCTGCACTTGGTGAGGTGATGACTGTCCTGCTGAGAACCACTCAGAAGGCCAGCCCCCCGGGAGACCCAGACCAGACCTTGCAAGGAAGGCAAGAGGTATACTCTTCTTCACGGGCCTGGGAAAGTTCCACAGAGCAGATCCAGCCCCTCGGTATCAGGGCAACCCCCTTGTCCCCTGTTAGTGGAATTCCCAGTCCTGGGGGTAACTGAGGACAACCATTTTCCTGGAGAAGGAGGCCCTCACCATGGACAGGACAAATGCAGCAGCTACAGTTAATCAGATAAGAGCACCCTTTACCAGATTAACATGGGCCACAGAAGCTTCACCCACGTGCTTGTTAAAGGAAAAGGAAAGAGAGCAGGATTCCACCTGAGGTCACTCAGGACCAAACAGCTGGGGCCGGTGGGGTGGGGGGTGGTCATTAACTCACCATGCAAGTGGATAAAAGCCGGGCTTCACACCATTTGAACCGGTTCAGTTATGGCCAACAAAGTGAAACTGGAAGAGACACGAATTGTTACCATTTGGGGGATCCAGAACAATAACTGGAATGGGAAAAATTATGGATCAAAGCCCTGGAATGAGAAAGATGGAAGGGGTGCAATGATCCCTTTAAGGAGCCTGATGTGTAAGACTGGATTATTGGCAGGGCTACACAGAGCAACACACATTCAAAGAGGCGCAGTCAGCCTCCATCTTTGAGAAGGGCACCACTGTTTCCGACTCTGCTCAAAAGCTGACAGGCAAGGGATTTGGTTGCAATGCAAGCAAACACTGCCCTTGTTTATTAAGCAGGAGATTAAGTTTCTAGTAGGGCTTTCACCTGTAATTTTTCCCATTCTGGTTATTCCTTCCGGTTCACCCAAGTTTTTAAAAATTTGGGTCGGTTCCGGATTCACTTCCTTGTCCATGACTGAACTGTGGAGACCTGAAGCCCTGGATGAAAGAGAAACCTCTGGGGCATAGGCCCCGCTGTCTCTTCTCCACAGGTGGGCCACTCACCCCTCCCTCCTGCATCTTGAGTTCAGTTCTGCTCCCCTTGACAGGAATCCACTGCAATAAAGAAACATCTGGAAATGCAACTTACTGTCCACTCCATGAACCGGAGTGTGTGAAGGTGTACTGGTTGAGGGCCTATTGTTTTCCTCCACAGATTTTCTTTGGCTAACTCGTGATGCTTTTCTGAAGTTCTTACCTAACTTTCCCCTTGTCTTCCTATGACCCAGCAAGTTTTTCTTTTCTGTCCTTTTTGATGCCTTGGCTTTATTCTCAAATCACTAACAGTCACTGTCATTTTCTAGAAGATGGGTAACTCCATTTATGCAGCACTGACATTGGGCCAAGGGCTTGCAGGTGAGGAGAGCCTTGAGGTTCAGTAACAATGTTCCCATTATTCAGGTGGGGAAACTGAGACCCTGCAAGGTTAGTGATAAAGCAAGTAAATGGTGTGGGTTTTGCCTCAAAGTCTATGCTCTTTCCCCACAGCAGGTGGCCTCAGGAGGCTCCCAGACTTCTACAATGTTGAGAAATGCTGATCTACAGGACAACCAGAGAGGCTGATAACACCACCACTTCCTTGGCTGTTGCCTTCCTGCCTCACAGGGACTTTCAGAGCTGTCCTGGGTTACCTCACCCCACCAGACAGCGAGGAAGGCAGTGATTGTATGCATCTTACAGTGAGAAGACTAGGGAATTGCCAGGGAAAGCTGCCTGAGGCCCCCCAGTTGTCACGTCAGAGTTGGGCCTGACTGGGCCTCCCATCTCACTGCCAACTCTGCACCCTGCCACACTCACCGCCAGGACAGAGGAGGCCTTGGCTCCATCCACTACACTGCACAGGCGCATGCTGGAGGCTCCGATTCTATTTCCATGTTCTCAAGTGAATCGCCAATCTAATGCCAAACAGATTCTTAGCACCTGCAGGTGGATACCATTGGGTTGTGGTGGCATGAAAAATGAGTGACTGTGTCCACAGACTTGATGATCCAAGTAAAAAGACAGAAGTGCCCAGGGAACTCTGCGCTGTGTGTGGCCTCTTTGGGCACAAGTAAGCCTCTGCTCACAGAGGGGACACATGACACACAAGGGCTCAGATGCAGCAGACCCACCCTCATGAGGGACAGAGCCAAGGTCTTTGGGACGAGATGCAGGACAGAGCTGGTGGGGACTCTCCTGGTAGTGGGAAAAGAAGGAGCTGGAAGGTGCTCTTAAAACAGTCAGGGAAGCCAAAGAACACAGAAAATGGGCTGTATGAGCTCAGGCTAAGTCCTTACATCTTGGTGTGGGTTCCCCAGAAGCTGACCTGAGACAAGGACTGGGTTGGATGTGGGGCAATCCCAAGAAGCAGGAGGGGAGGACTGGGTGAGTCGGAGGGAACAGGAAAACCCAGTGGATCAATGATGGGGGTCGCCGCTTTGGGCAGGGGCGGTGGTGAGGGGGCCTCCCATGGGTAGGGACAGTGGTAAGGAGGGCCTTCCATCGGCAGGGGTCCAGTCTGGTCAGACATCTGAGGAAGGAGGTAGAATGCACCTCAATTTTGATCCATGAGAGAAGGACAAGTTGGTCTCATCCACTCTTCCCTGTCCCTCTGGTTGGGCATTCCCCAGGGTACTTTGGGCTGAGCTAGCTCAGGTGCTGCCAGGGAAAGCAGGGAAAAGAAGCCCAGAAAAAGACACCGAAGCACCCCAGGAATTCTGACAGGATATCACCACCGCTCTTACCAGCTGACACCTGTGGGCTCCTTTCCACCTCTGAAGCCAGAGAGATGAGCAGAGTGACATCTTGTTTCCTTAGATTTCCCACTTCACACGTCTCCTTCTTCCTGCCTGGCTGCCATGTGTGGTCTGTGTGTGGGGGATGGTGGTGGTGTATGTGGTTTGTGTGTGTGTGTGTCTGTGTGTGTGTGTGGTTTGTGAGTGTAAGTATGTATGGATTTGTGTGGGGGGTGCATCAGTGTGTGTGTGTTTGTGTGGTGTGCAGTGGTATGTTTGTGTCATGGATTGAATTATGTCCCCCAAAAAATGTGTCTATCAATTTGGCTGGGCCATGATTCCCAGTATTGTGTGATTTTCCTACATGTTGTAAATCCTGCCTCTATGATGTTAATGAGGGAGGATGGGCGGCAGTTGTGTTAGTGAGGCAGGTCTCAATCTACAAGATATTGTGTCCTGAGGCAATCTCTTGAGATATAAAAGACAGAAGTGAGCAGAGAGACATGCGGACCTCATACCACCAAGAAAGCAGTGCCAGGAGCAGAGCGTGTCCTTTGGACCTAGGTTCCCTGTGCAGAGAAGCTCCTAGTCCGGGGGAACACTGATGAGAAGAAGGCCGACAGAGAAAGACTTCCCCTGTAGCTGATGCTCTGAATTTGGACTTTTAGCCTACTTTACTGTCAGGAAATAAAATTCTCTTTGTTAAAGCCATCCGCTTGAGGTATTTCTGTTATAGCAGCACTAGATGACTAAGACAGTTTGTGTGTGGTGTCTGTGTATATGTGTGTGTGCGCATGTGTGGTTTGTGAGGGTGCGCAGTAACTCTACCCTATATGTGGCTTCTTCAGAGCATTTTTTAAAATGTCTCTGCCATTAGTAGTCTTGGTTATTAAATTTAGGAAATAGTGTTATTTTTAGGTGCTGCCAAGTTTGTTCCAACTTAACTGACCCTATGTATGACAGAACAAAACACTGCCTGGTCCTGGCCATCCTCACAGTAGTTGTTATGCTTGAGCCCATTGTTGCAAAACCACTGTGTCAATCCATTTCATTAAGGGTCTTCCTGTTTTTTGCTGACCATCTACTTTACCAAGCATGATGTCCTTGTCCAGTGACTGGTCCCTCCTGATAACATGTCCAACATATGTGAGATGAAGTCTCACGCTAAGGAGCGTTCTGGTTATACTTCTTCCAAGACAGATATGTTTCTTCTTCTGGAAGTCCATGGTACATTCAGTATTGTTTGCCAACACCATAATTCAAAGGCATCAATTCTTCTGTGGTCTTCCTTATTCATTGTCCAGCTTTCACATGCATATGAAGTGACTGAAAACATCATGGCTTGGGTCAGGCGCACCTTAGTCCTTAAAGTGACATCTTCACTTTTTATCCCCTTAAAGAGGTCTTTTGCGGCAGATTTGCCCAATGTAATGCATTGTTTGATTTCTTGAATGCTGCTTCAGTGGGTGTTGATTGTGGATCCAAAGTAAAATGAAATCCCTGACAACTTCAATACTTTCTCCATTTATTATGATATTACTTATTAATCCAGTTGTGAGGATTTTTGTTTTCTTTATGTTGAGGTGTAAGCCATACTGAAGGCTGTGGTCTTTGATCTTCATCAGTAAGTGCTTCAAGTCCTCTTCACTTTCAACAAGCAAGGTTGTTGTCATCTGCATATCGCAGGTTCTTAATAAGCCTTCCTCCAATCCTGATGCCCTGTTCTTCTTCATATAGTCCAGCTTCTCGGATTATTTGCTCAGCATACATACTGAATAGGTATGGTGAAAGGATGCAACCCTGACGCACACCTTTCCTGACTTTAAACCACACAGTATCCCCTTGCTCTGTTCGAACACCTACCTCTTGGTCTATATACAGGAAATAGTAGAGCGATTAAAATGACCTGAACAAAGCAAGTGTCCTTATGGCCTGAGGAGGAAGGGGGCAAACAAAAACAGGGACTGAGAGGGAGGTTCAGGGCTATGAGTGTTTGGTTTGGGGTTGTGTGTGCATGTTTTGGTTTTTCCTTTTACTATCTCCCGCAACCAAAATATGTAGCAAAGAAAAACATAGACTGCAAGAGCAAAACTTTCCAAATGATGAGGTTTATTGAATTATGGCCTGAGATCTGAATTCACTTACTAAAAAACCATGCTCAGGATTCCTCATACTAACATCTGCCTAGACCCAAAAAGAACTCTTGTTTTGTCCAGAGTTATAACTGTCTCATCACCAGGTAGTTTAGATACCATCTGTCTGCAGACCAGAAAGGAGACCTGTGGCCAGTGGCATTGTCCAGCAACACTGCCCACTCTCACCCTCCAGGCTCAGGGAAGGACCTCGCCCCTGGGTGAGTGGGCCCAAGAGGCCAATGCTGGACAATGACTCATTGTAGAAGTGTCATGTGCCATTTCCAGGCCAGAGCATTTTCCTGCCTCCAGAACTCTCCTTCCCTCTACAACAGTAACCAGCCATGTTCCAAGAAGGGGTTACTCCATCATCCTAGATCCCAGAGTAAGACCGCCATGGAACAGAGTCCCAAATGACTGTGGTAGAGAACAAGTATTGTGTATAAGGAATCAACTTTTGTTGTTTACATTCACTAAGAGTGAATTTTCATAGCACAACCAAGCTTATCCCAACTGATAAACAAAATGTATTTCCTTCTGAGCTGCCCAATGGCAAAAATTCAGTAATTAGATGAATGAAAGAATAAATGTATAGATGGATGGATGGATGGACGGATGGATGGATGGATGCATGGATGCATGGATGCAATGGATGCATGGATGGATGGAGTTGATAGATATGGTTCTTTGTCTATAAATTTCAACTACATATCTTGTCATTCTTTCAGCATACAAACTTATAGAGGGCAGGAATCTATGAATGTTGTTAAAGTGAGAGGCCCATTAGAAACCAAGACAGACTGATTTTTACTTCCGGTTTAAGAAAACTTGGTGCCATTATGTACAAATTTTGTGCCCTGAAGACACAAAAGTACCCTCTATGTGCACTCGGGCAGGAAGTCCTTCAGCCTAGGGGAGAGTCTGTGCAGGGTAGGGACTCAGGTTATCTAAACTCCAACCAAGCGTGGACAATAACTCTTGTTGCTTCTACAGTCTCAGCAAAAACACAAAACAAATATGCTTTGATAAAAGCAGTGCATAAGAATGGAAAGAAGTTGTGTTAGAGTTAGAAGAAAGTGAGGTTAGCTCCTGTTTCCATTAAATTCTGGCTGTAGAATCTTGGGTATATCACATAGCTTCTCTATACTTCATTTTCCTTAACTCTGAGATAGAAATGTCACTAGGCCTGCCTATCTCATAAGACTGGTGGGACAATCATTTTGACCATGCATTTCAGTTGGGGTTGCCTGAAGTAAATTTGATGTAACCTCTCAGCACACTGTAATGTTTAAGTAAGACTCTGTTGTGCTTGGTACCAAGAGATGCTTAATAACTAATTGCTATTGTTGTTACTTGTCATGGTTTGAATTATGTCCCCGCAAAAATGTGTGTATCAATTTGTCTAGGACATGATTCCTAGTGTCTGTGTATATGTGTGTGTGCGCATGTGTGGTTCGTGAGGGTGCCCGGTAACTCTACCCTATATGTGGCTTCTTCAAGCTTATTCATGCCACTGTGAGAACTGGAAGTTCTCTGCTGCTGGGAGAGTGTGGCTTAGTCCACTAGACTCCTGAAAGGGGCTGGCCCTGGAGAAAGGGGAATGTCGGCAAAATGTGCCCCAATGACCTTCTGCTAGCCCTCAAATCCCTCCCCTGTTCTGTGTCCCCTTCCCCAAGTCTTCCTCTTCAAAGCATCCCAAACCAGAGAAACAACATAGCAAATGACTAACACGGTGAGTTCAGTTCCAGACCCGAGGCCTGGGATATATTTTTGGTGGAAAGTGCTTTCCTTTTTTCTGTTACTCAGGAGATGTTGACTGACAGCGGAGTCTACCTAAAGGCTGCAAAATCTAGCTACTAACAACACTTGGATGTGAAAATATCATAGAACGTAGGTTTCTCAGCCCTGTAAATACCAGGCAGCCTCCCATCAATTTATAGTTCAGATGTAAGAACCAGGGTTCACTGGCTTGCTTATCTTTTCTAGTGTTCAAATCGGTGACAAGGCCCAGGCCCGGTGTTGCTGGGGCAGGCAAGCAGATGCTCTTAGATGCTGCTGTCAGAAGATGGATTTGCAAAATCTTTCTGGAAAGCAAATGGCAAGGAGCTTCCCAAACCTTGAACATGTGCACACACTGCATCCCAACTGTCCTGATTCTAGGAATGTATGAGTTAAACGCAAATATGTATGTCCAAGAATGTTTATCACTGCTTTATTTAATTTAGAATTGGAAAAATTTGGAAACAACTATAGTTGTTAAATGAACGTTGGTTCCATATACAATGAAATACTAAATCCATTGCTGTCAATTCCGACTCATAGTGACCCTATAGGACAGAGTAGAACTGCCCCACAGAGTTTCCAAGGCTGTTATCTTTATGGAAGCAGACTGCCACATCTGTCTCCCATGGAGCAGCTGGTGGGTTCAAACCACCAACCTTTCTGTTAGCAGCTGAGTGCTTAACCACTGCACCACCAGGACTCCTCAATAGAATGCTAGGCATCTATTAAAAACTGCATTTGAGAAAAATATTTTGTGCCATAGGAAAATAGTCACTATGTGGTAAGATTTTTTAAGGTGATACAACAGTATATTCTGTGTGAGTCTGTTACAGCTTAGTTGTTTACATCCATAGGTGAGCACGTGGAAAAACACCTCAGTGCTGTTAACAGCAACACACTCTGAGAGAGGCAATGCGAGATTTTCACGCACTTCCCAGTACTTGTCTGTATTTTGAAATTTTCTACTATGAACATCTGCTCCCCCAGGAATCAGAAAAGGTGTGCAACTTTTTTTTAACCTATAGTAAAAACCTGGAATGATAGGAACTAACGGTTTTGACAGCTCTTATTATTAATAATTAATAAATAATTAATTGATTATTATCAATTAATTAATTAATACTGTCAATATGTAGTAACTCTTTTCAATGATGTGAGTTTACAAAACATCACTGTGCATCCAGATCTATTTCCTCCAGTGTAAAGGCTCTACAATGGCTAAAACGCTGTGGAGACTTGGCTGAAAGAGTCAAATCACTTTATGGAGGAAGAAACAAAACCACAGGGCCGGGGGTGCCTTTTTTTAAATTAGTAATTGATCGCTGATGGAGCATGGAATTTAGAGGTTTTTGTGGTGGGAAAAGAAGAGTTTTCAAAATAGGCTTTGGTGTGGCCCTGCTTGGGGTCAAGCTGGATGAAATGACCATTTCTAAATTATTTGCCAAACTCACTTAGCAGACTGAGCATTAGGGACTCCAGACCACGTGGCTTTGTTCCTCAGCCAGCACACGGGGAGCCCCTCCGGCAGCTGTGCAGAAATCATGAACTTTTAACACTCAGCCCAGGGTTGCTCACCCTGCCCTCCCTCTCCCACCCAGTGGCCCACCCCACTGTCCAGACATAAAGCCAAATGCATGGAATAAACTGGTGTCTGTTGTCCCTCCCTGGGCTCCAGGCAAAGTGGCCCACACAGCCCGCCCATCACTCTGCCGCTGGAGACACTAGCTGGGTTCCTGCTTCTGGGTGATAAGACTGGAGAATGCGAACATTATGAGAAGATTGCCTGTCATTTATTCGCTGTGACAGGAGCCAGCTGACCACATACAATCCTTAATTAAACAGCTTATCTCCTTGGGCCGCATGACATGACGTCATCAGAGGCGGAACTTTTTTACAGGCTCATGTCGTTGAGGTTTTGAACCACAGTCGCCACCCTCACCCTCTCCACGGAGATATTAACCCCCTTAGGAAAAAACAAGGAAGTAGTTCGGGTCACCAGTGTTATCCAAAAATTGTCCTTACTCTGAAGACTAAACCAGTTGCCATCTTGTTGACTCCCATATGTGTTGAGCAGAACTGTGTTCCACAGAGTTTTCCATGGCTAATTTTTCAGAAGTAGATTATCAGGCCTTTCTTCAGAGGAGCCTCTGGGTAGACACAAACCTCCAACCTTTAGATTAGCAGCTGAGTGTGTTGACCACCAGGGATTCTTAACCCAGAAGACTATGGAGGGTAAATTTTCAGGCCAAACTGAAAGCGATGCTTGTTGTGGTTGTCTTTTGTTCTGGTTGGTTTGTTTTTCTTGTCCTTCTTCGATTCTAGTCAATCTATTTCAGGCGTCCTCCTTAGCAGGCCAGTCAGAGCATCTGGGGAAGCTGTGATGATATGTGATCAGAATCAGTGCTGGGAGGAGGTTTGGATCAGAGACAGCATGCCTGCAGAGAAGCTGGCGGCCCTGCCGGCTCCGCAGAGCTGCAGAAGAGCTGTGAGTGAGATGATGACAATAACAATGCAGATATGCTCAAAGCTACTGTTTATTTACGGCTTA
Organism: Trichechus manatus latirostris; assembly: GCF_000243295.1. NCBI lineage: Eukaryota > Metazoa > Chordata > Mammalia > Sirenia > Trichechidae > Trichechus > Trichechus manatus. The sequence continues at coordinate 3,649,794 of NW_004443978.1, read as the reverse complement.
GGCTGTGTCCAGCTCTCCTCTAAGAACTTTACATAATTCATGTCATTGAAGGGTCTGAACAAATAGGGGAAGACAAGAAGCCCTTGTTCTATGCCCCCCCAACTCAGAGGGTGGTCCCAGAACTGGCAGTGTAGACACAAACTGGGAGTCCAGAGACCCCACCCCACACCTACTGAATCACAATCTGCACTTTAAGGAGATACCCAGTGATTCATAAGCACAATAAAACTAGAAAAGTGCTGTTCTGTGCCATTGGGTAACGCCAGAACCCCCTAAAAGACATGCGAACACACACATGGGGGCCCACGCCCAGCATTTCTGTTTCAGCAGGTGCATTTCCAACAAGTTTCCCCGTGCTTTGGATGTCGGGAGGTGGGATGTTGTTAAGAGACCCACTTAAAGTACCACTAGACCAGTGGTTCCCAAACTTTGCTGCATATCGTAATCACCTGGGGAGCCGTTAATAATCTCAGTGCCCAGGTTAAACCCCAGGATGAATACTTTCTACAGATCTCCAAGTGATTCCAATGCGCAACAAGTTTGGGGACCACAGCTCTAGACCTAAATGTGCCACTAATTAGCCGTGGGGCCACTTCACCTTTCTGAGCCTCAACTTCCCCATCCAATGTGAGGTCCTGTGAGGAAACAGGGTTGTGATGCAAGAGTGTAGGCTTTGAGTCTTTAGGGCTGTTGTTCAAGCCCCAGACCCACCACTCAGGGCCAACACAGGATTAACCACAGATCCTCCGGTGCTCTCAGAAGGGCCCAGGGCACCACCCCAAGCACAGATGCCTTCCACAGGTTGGACAAGACAGGCTCAAGGCCCCTTCCAGCTCTGAGACCCTAAGGTAGTGCCCAGATTTCAGACCAGGGCTATAGAAGCAAGCTCTTTTCACACGTCTCAGACTCCTATACAACCCTGAAGGCAATCTTCTGATTTTTTAAAATTTGGTTCACCAGGGTTAATAAATGACAGCAGCCCATCTGCATCTTATCTGACCCACTGACCATTCTCAGACCACAGTCCCTCTAGTGCAGGACATCCAAAGAGCAGCTGCAGCTGTGATTCCGGCCTCCACTGCACAATGGAATCTTTCAGACGCTTAAGAAATGCTAATGCCTGGGCCCCTCTCCCAGAGACTCTGGTGTGATTGGCCTGGGGTGTAGCCTAAGCATTGGAATTTTTAAAGCTCCCGACCAAGAGTTGGTAGAGAACTAGTCTTATACACAGCGATTCTCCTCCCAGCCTGCAGGGAAGCAAAGAATCTCCATTTGCTGATTTGCTACTAGGGAAGAATTCTAGCTGGGGCCAGCTTTCAGTAAAACTTATTGTTGTTAGATGCCACATAGTTGACTCCAACTCGTGGAGACCTTATGCATAACAAAACAAAATGTTGCCTGGTCCTGTGCTATCTTCATGATCGTCGATATGTTTGAGTCCACTGTTGCTGCCATTGTGTCAATCCATCACATTGAGGGTCTCCTTTGCTTTCACTGGCCCTCCAGTTTAACAAACATGTCGTCCTTCTCCAGAGATCGGTCCCTTCTAATGACACATCAAAAGTAAGTGAGTCAAAGTCTTGAACAATATTCTGTGATCCACAGGGTTTTCATTGGCTAATTTTCAAAAGTAGAAATTACCAGGCCTTTCTTCCTAGTCTGTCATAGTCTACAAATTCCCATGAAACAACCTGTCCACCATGAGTGGCACTACTGGTATTTCAAATACTGGTGGCATAGCTTCCAGCACCATGGCAACATGCAAGACACCACAGTACAACACAATGACAAACGAGTGGTGGCAGCAAATGTTATAAGTAGAGAATGTCTCTTCATCACCACTCCCTCTTTAAGTCCTTTTCTCCTTTCTTTCAACAACTTCTCTCTCCATCTCCAAGCACTCAGCACCTCACACTTTGGGCACATATCCTGTTGTAGGTAGGGACCCCTTCTCTAGCCTTCCTCTGGCCCCTGTTCTGGATACTTTCCCTTAGGGTCTGTCCTGGGTTCTGTGGCAGAATCAGCCCATCCTGGGGCACTGTGAGAGCCAACTGAGGAGAGTGGCTACATGCCAGAGAGAGGTGTAACTAGGGTATGGCAGGTATGGTAGGCATTGCACTGGCCCTGGGTACGTGGTGCCACTGAGCAGCTTTTATTAACCCCACATGAATATATGGAAAATGGTGCCTATGGCAAGCACTGAAATCGCTTCTCTGTCCAAATATCTGGCACCCTTCCTTCAGAGAACTTCACTATAATATCAGCTCACAAATGCAAGTCAATCTCATTAATCTTTTAATTAACACATTACTGTGCTTGAGGAAGGACGTTGGGCCCAACTGAGTTAATAGAAACTGCTCAGTGGCAACTACCACGTGCCCAGGGCTGGTGCAATACCCCAGATACAACACTGATAATATCATTTGCATTTATGAGGTCGCGAAGAGTGAGTGTGATAACATATCTTCATATATTTCTCCCCTATACTGTTTCTCCCCTCAGCCAAACTTCAAAAAGAAGTTTCATACTGTCTTCAAAAGGAGCCCTGGTGTCGAAGTGGTTTAGCGCTAGACTGCTTCTCGAAAGGTCCTCAGTTTGAACCCACAGTTGCTCCGTGGGAGAAAGATGTGTGTGTGTGTGTGTGTGTGTGGCAGTCTGCTTCTGTAGAGATTACAGCCTTGGAAACCCTATGGGGAAGTTCTACTCTGTTTTACAGAGTCACTATGAGGAATCGATTCAATGGCAATGGGTATACTGTCTCCATTTTCTTAGGTCCCACCCACTCTCCCCAATTCTGCTCCCCACCCCCACAATACCATGGAACCACCCCTTGACCAGGTCATCCGCAGCCCCCAGTTGTCATCTCCAGGGGGCATTTTTATCACCTCATTTCATCTCTTTGTGAGATGGTCTTTTCCTTCGGCCACACAGCACCTCATCCTCCTGGCTTTCTTTCCATTCACATTGTCCTTTCTTCCTTACCCCTTTGCCGATGCCCCTTCTTTACCTGGCCTCTTAAAATCACAGCTCCTCAGAGTTCCATCCTGACCCCCTTCTCTCACATGACCCCCTCCGTTGTTGTGGACTTCAACACCTTCTATGTGAGAATCCCTCTTACATTCATACCTCCAGTGACACTTATCCTTCTAGCTCTAGATGGTTATAGGGCACTTCCTGTTAGACATTTCTACCTGCATATCTGAGGTGCCACTCACCAAGTCCAAACCAAACCCCACCATACCCTCTACCTCGTGCTCTTCCAATGAATGCACAAACTTCCAAACACAGCCCTTGCATCATCCTTCACCCACACTCTCCCGCCTTAGCCTCTATTCAACCCACTGCCAAGTGCCATCAATTCCACCTCCACAGTATCCTTCAAGTCTATCTACTTCTCTCCATCTCCACGACCTCAGTCCCAGCCATCATCATCTCTCATCTGGTCTAGCACTAATGTCCCTACACTGGTATCACTCACTGCCCAGTGCTCTGGAAGCTAGCACAGTATTTGGCACATTTTGGATACTCAGTAAAAATGTGCTGAAAGAGAAAATTCAGTGGCAGCTCAGCAGGATCTACAGTGCTCCCCAAAACACAATGAAAATGTCATCAATGACTGACTTACACAAGACCAGCATCTCCAACAAACAACACTCATGGTACTTCTCAAAGACCACAATTTCTGCATTGTCAGTATATTTTCCAAGTCCCAGAAAAAGAAGAAAATGCCATCTTCTTCTACTATAGACAAAGGCCACAAAGAAGCTGGAGCTTATGAGAGTATGGGTGCAGCTCTGGTGGGACAGGGTACAGGGCGTACCTCCCCCTGAGAACAGAAAATAGAAAACTAATAAAATCAGCCAGTCTTTCTCCTGGAAGCCAGAAATGGGTAAAATAATCCCCAGACCAGAGACAGAAGACAGAGGTTCTATATCGTCCTCATTTTATGCCCTTGGGCATGACATTTCACCAATGCAAGCCTTAGCTTTTCCATTCACAGCAGAGGGTTGTATGACAATCAAATGAGATAAGGCTGTGAAAGTGAAGGACATAGAATTGTTGCAATAGACTTCTTCCAGAGGTATTGTCTACCATTTTTTAAATCTCTCTAAGCAATACAATCTCAACTATTGTTATCCCGAGGCCTACCAGCCCAGAACACTGGGAGGCTTTCTAAACCAAGTCTTCAAGGAGATAACAACAATAAAAATATGTGAAGAGTGAGCTTACATCTAGGATGAGGACAATATACATGTCCATTATCTTTGTTTCAAGGATTTCATTTGACTTGGATCCACGATCAACACCCATGGAAGCAGAAGTCAAGAAATGAAAAGACGCATTGCATTGGGCAAATCTGCTGCAAAAGACCTCTTGAAAGTGTTGAAAAGCAAAGGTGTCACCTTGAAGACTAAGGTGCGCCTGACCCAAGCTATGGTATTTTCAATTGCATCATACACATGCAAAAGCTGGACAATGAATAAGGAAGACTTAAGAAGAATTGACGCCTTCGAATTGTGGTGTTGGTGAAGAATATTGAATATACCATGGACTGCCAAAAGAACAAACAAATCTGTCTTGGAATAAGTACAACCCAAATGCTGCTTAGAAGCAAGAATGGTGAGACTGCATCTTACATACTTTGAACATCTTATCAGGAGGGATCAGTCCCTGGAGAAAGACACCATGCTTGGTAAAGAAGAGGGTCAGCGAAGAAGAGGAAGAACCCTCAATGAGATGGATTAACACAGTGGCTGCAACAATGGGCTCAAGTATAATAATGATTGTGAGCATGGTGCAGGACTGGGCAGTGTTTCGCTCTTGTAGTACATAGGGTTGCTATGAGTCAGAACTGACTCTATGGCACCTAACAACAACAACATCATTTGCCATATTTAAGCACCACTTACACTATTATGCACTCAATTTTAATCTTAAAGTTGGAACTAAATCAACTCATGTTATTTTATTTAACCTCATTTATGGAATACTATCCATGAATTTGTGTGTTTTGTGTGTAAAGTATATTTAAATATACATTAAAATAAATAAATAACTATTTTAAAAAGTTTTTTTAAGTATATCAATGTACTTCAAATGAATTGGACATGTGCCACATTTAGGGAAAATCTGTGTCATATTTTGAAATAGATAACATTCTGAATATCATTTACAGGTATCTGATGACTGCCAGCGCCTCCGATGAGGACCAGCAGTGACCCAGGGTACAGATGCTACTGGTGCCTGGCCCATATGTCCTCATCTGAGGCGTTCTTCACACAGACTCCTAGACGTCCCTGGGGAGACTGAGTCCCAGGTACTCAAACCTACAACATGTCCACTAACACACTTTTTATTGGCTTCCTTCTCTTCCCTCGACTTTTCCTCCAATACTTCACTATCAGAGCTTCCTAGGATCACCTCCCAAATAAACTATTTACACTGGAATCCCTCTCAAGGTCTGCTTTTGGGGAACTCCAAGCTAAGACCCTCCAGAAGGAGCAAGAGTAAAGTCCCAGTCTGACCTTGATCTGGCCCAGTTTTCCTTCCCCTGCTCTCTAGGTTGGCTGTCCTCCTCAGTAGGTCCTCTAGGTTTCTTGCCTGGGGCCTTCTGTGATAAAATTACTGCCCAGTGTTCAGACCCTGTCCATGGACATAATTTAAGTGCCATCTTCTTCATCTGTGCACTGCCATGGGAACCATAGAAAGGATCAGCTGGGCCAATCTCCAGTGTGCTGTTCCCGTGGCTTATTAGCCAAGGATGGCCTGGTGTCTACTTGCCCAGTCCTGGACTCTAACTCTAATCCTGTGTTCTCTGCCATGAGAGAGATCTCTGCAGACCTGGGAAACCTGCTGACCTTCAGAAGCTCCCTGCTCCCTCCAGCAGAAAGAGTCAAATCCTGGTTGAAATCCTAACTGGAAACAAATTCTCCCATCACACAGCCCTCCACAAAGTCTTCTAACACCATTGAAGACCATTTTGAAGAGGTGGCTACTAAAAACCATCCCATGCTCACTCCTTGTGGCCTACACAAGCACTTTAAGAAAAATGATATATAACATAATGTAGGATATCATTGTTATAGTGGTATTATAAATCGCAAGAGCCAATTTCAAGTTCTAAATCCAGATGAGTTGGCTGACAGCAGGACCCCCACATAGACTAATTTCAAGTGTGAAATTGAGAAGAAAACCCACCAACATGAGGAAAGCAACTGGAAGAGGTTCAGACTGTTAACACAGGATCCAGGCTGCTCTGGATCCCACATTGCCCCCTCGCTCACTATCAGATGAAGAGGAGTTGGCTCAATTCTCTGGACCTTGGGTTACTATGTGAAATGGGGCTGATCACAGTAGTTGCATCCTACGATCAGTATGAGAATTAAATGAGGTGACATTCAAGAAGGGCTCTGAGCATTGTGACTGACAGACAGGAAGCAGTCAGCAGCCAGGGAAGGAAGGGGGAGTGCAGGTCTGTGCAAGTGGCTGGAAGACGCCAATAGGACATTCATGTGCAGCTATCTCGTGGAATACATCTAGAAGTAGTCTTTCATGACTAACGATTGAAAACTCCAGAGATTTCATGTCTAGAGGTCTTTGGATTTGATAAGATCCACATAAGACTTGTGGATCAACTGAACGTTCAGAAAGAAAAATAACCCCATCTGTTTTCAATGTAATCAGATGCTATCCCTGTTGAAATATTTATTTGGAAATTCTACCAAAACTCAGGAACATACCCATGGGTCTTTGTTTGGTTTTTTTTTCCTTCTTTTTTTAATTGTTGTGCTTTAAGTGAAAATTTGCAATTCAAGTTAGTCTCTCATACAAAAATTTATACATACTTTGTTGTGTGACCCTAGCTGCTCTCCCTATATTATGACAGCACACTCTTCCTTTGCACCTCAGATTCCCGTGTCCATTTAACCAGCTCCTGACCCTCTCTGCCTTCTCATCTTGCCTCTGGACAACAGCTGCCCATTTAGTCTCATGTATCAAGCACATGCTTCATGAGTATCATTTTATGTCCCATAGTCCAGTCTAATCTTTGTCTGAAGAGTTGGCCTCGGGAACGGTTTTAGTTTTGGGCTAACAGAGATTCCGGGGGCCATGTCTTCCAGGGTCCCTCCAGTCTCAATAAACCATTAAATATGGTCCTTTTACTAGAATTTGAGTTCTGCACCCTACTTTTCTCCTGCTCTGTCAGGAACTCTCTGTGGTGTCCCCTGTCAGGGCGGTCATTGGTGGTAGCCAGGCACCATTTAGTTCTTCTGGTCTCAGGCTGATGAAGTCTCTGGTTTATGTGGCCCTTTCTGTCTCTTAGGCTAATACTTTCCTTGTGTCTTTGGTGTTCTTCATGCTCCTTTACTCCAGGTGGGTTGGGACCAATTGATGCATCTTAGGTGGCCGCTCGATAGCTTTTAAGACCCCAGATGCCACTCACCAAAGCGGGATGAAGAACATTTTCTTAATAAATTTTTAATGACAATTGACCTAAATGTCCCCTGAAAGCATGGTCCCCAGACCGCCGCCCCTGCTACTCTGTTCCTCAAAGTGTTTGGTTGTATTCAGGAAATTTCTTAGCTTTTGTTTAGTCCAGTTGTGCTGACTTCCCCTGTAGTGTGTGCTGTCCTTCCCTTCAGCTAAGATAATTCGTGTCTACTATCTAGCTCTCTCCCCACCCTCATAACCATCAAAGAATGTTTTCTGTGTTTAAACCTTTTCTTGAGTTCTTATAACAGTGGTCTTATACAATATTTGTCCTTTTGCGACAGACTAAATTCATTCAGCAGAATGCCTTCCAGATTTCTCCATGTTATAAGATGTTTCACAGATTCATCGTTGTTCTTTATCGTTGCGTAGTATTCCATTGTGTGAATATACCATAATTTGTTTATTCCTTTGTCCATTGATGGGCACCTAGGTTGTTTCCATATTTTTGCTATTGTGAACAGTCCTGCAATGAACATGGGTATGCATATATCTATTCATGTGATGGCTCTTATTTCTTTAGGATATATTCCAAGGAATGGGACTGCTGGATCGTAGGGTACTTCTACTAGCTTTTTAAGGAAGCGCCAAATCAATTTCTAAAGTGGTGTACCATTTTACATTCCCACCAGCAGTGTATAAGTGTTCTAGTCTCTCCACAACCTCTCCAACATTTATTATTTGGGGTTTTTTGGATTAATGCTTGCCTTGTTGGGGTGAGATGGTATCTCATTGTAGTTTTGATTTGCATTTCTCTAATGGCTAATGATAGTGAGCATTTCCTCATGTTTATCTGTTAGCCACCCGAATGTCTTCTTTGATGAAGTGTCTGTTCATATCCTTTGCCCATTTTTTAATTGGGTTATTTGTCTTTTTGTTGTTGAGGTTTTGCAGTATTTTGTAGATTTTAGGGATTAGACGCTGATTGGATTTGTCATAGCCAAAATTTTTTTTCCCAGTCTGTAGGTTGTCTTTTGACTCTTTTGGTGAAGTCTTTTGACGAATATAAGTGTTTGATTTTTAGGAGGTCCTAGTTATCTAGTTTCTCTTCTGGTGTTTGTGCATTGTTACTTATGGTTTATATCCTGTTTATGCCACGTATTAGGGCTCCTAGCTTTGTCCCTATTTTTTCTTCCATGATCTTTATCATTTTCGATTTTATATTTAGGTCTTTGATCAATTTTGAGTTGGTTTTTGTGCATGGTGTGAGGTATGGGTCTTGTTTCCATTTTTTGTTGATGGATATCCAGTTATTCCAGTACCAGTTGTTAAAGAGACTGTCTTTTCCCTAATTAATGGACTTTGGGCCTTTGTCAAATATCAGCTGCTCATAGGTGGATGAATTTATGTCTGGATTCTCACTTCTGTTCCATTGGTCTGTGTATCTGTTGTTGTACCAGTACCAGGCTATTTTGACTACCGTGGCAGTATAATAGGTTCTAAAATCAGGTAGTGTGAGGCCTCCCACTTTGTTCTTCTTCAGTGATGCTTTACTTATCTGGACCCCTTCCCTTTCCATACGAAGTTGGTGATTTGTTTCTCCATCTCAATAAAAAATGCTGTTGGAATTTGGATCGGGATTGTATTGTATCTGTAGATCATTTTATGTAGAAATGACATTTTCACAATGTTGAGTCTTCCTATCCATGAGCAAGGTATGTTTTTCCACTTATACAGGTCTCTTGGTTTCTTGCAGTAGTGTCTTCTAGTTTTCATTGTATAGGTCTTTTATGTCTCTGGTTAATTTATTCCTAAGTATTTTATCTTCTTGGGGGCTATCATAAATGGTATTGATTTGGCGATTTCCTCTTCGAGGTTCTCTTTGTTGGTGTAGAGGAATCCAACTGATTTTTGTATGTTTATCTTATATCCTGATACTTTGCTGAAATCTTCTATTAGTTCTGGTAATTTTCTTGTGGATTGTTGGGGGTTTTCTTTGTATAAGATCATATCATCTACAAATGAGATATTTTTACTTCTTCTTTACCAATTCAGATGACCTGTACTTCTTTTTCTATCCTAATTGCTCTGGCTAGGACCTCCAGCACAATGTTGAATAAGAGTGGTGATAAAGGGCATCCTTGTCTGGTTCCCCTTCTCAAGGGGGAAACCTTTCAGACTCTCTCCATTTCGGATGATGTTGGCTGTTGGCTTCGTGTAAATGCCATTTATTATGTTGAGGATTTTCCCTTCTATTCCTATTTTGCTGAGAGTTTTTATCATGAAAGGGTGTTGGACTTTGTCAAATGCCTTTTCTGCAACAATTGATAAGATCAAGTGGTTCTTGTCTTTTGTTTTATTTATGTGAAGGATTACATTGATTGTTTTTCTAATGGTGAACCATCCCTGCATACCTGGTATAAATCCCACTTGATCATGGTGAATTTTTTTTTTAATATGTTTCTGAATTCTGTTGGCTAGAATTTTGTTGAGGATTTTTGTGTCAATGTTCATGAGGTATATTTGTCTGTAATTTCCATTATTTGTGGTGTCTTTACCTGCTTTTGGTATCAGGGTTATGCTGGCTTTATAGAATGGTTTAGGAATATTCCATCCTTTCCTATGCTCTGAAATACTTTTAGTAGTAGTGGTATTATCTTCTCTGAAAATTTGGTAGAATTCTCTAGTGAAACCATCCGGGCCACAGCTTTTTTTTTTTTGTTGTTGGGAGTTTTCTAATTACCTTTTCAATCTCTTCTTTTGTTAGAGGTTAATTTAGTTGTTCTGCCTCTGTTTGTTTTAGTTTAGATAGGTAGTGATTTTCTAAAAATTTGCCCATTTTCTCTAGGTTTTCAAATTTGTTAGAGCACAGTTTTTCATAGTATTCTGTTATGATTCTTTTAATTTCAGTTGGGTCTGTTGCAATATCACCCATCTCATTTCTTATACAGGTTATTTGCTTCCTCTCCTGTTTTTCTTTTGTCAGTTTGGTCAATGGTTTATCAATTTTGTTGATTTTTTCAAAGAACCAGCTTTTGGTCTTGTTAACTCTTTCAATTGTTTTTC
>NW_004443978.1:3610747-3638306 GCF_000243295.1 Trichechus manatus latirostris | reverse complement strand
CATTTTTTAGTCCCTCTTTTTTGTTTTAATGTTGTCATCTTTTACATATTGACATCTCTGTTTCCCTATTTTCAGTGTTTTAGCATTGTTTTATTTTTGTGACTTTCCTATCTGGGTTGATATCTGGTTGCTCTATCCTGTACTCTGGTCTTGGGTTGTTATCTGATGTTATTGATTTTCTAACTGGAGGACTCCCTTTAGTATTTCTGTAATTTTGGTTTGGTTTTTGCAAATTCCCTAAATTTCTGTTTATCTGGAAATGCCCTAATTTCACCATTATATTTGAGAGAGAGTTATGATGGACATATTATTCTTGGCTGGCAATTTTTTTCCCTTCAAGGCTTTATGTATGTCATCCCATTACCTTCTTGCCTGCAGGGTTTCTGCTGAGTAGTCCAAGCTTATTCTTATTGACTCTCCTTTGTAGGTGATTTTTCGTTTATCCCTAGCCACTCTTAAAATTCTGTTTATCCTTGGTTTCGGCAAGTTTGATTATAATATGTCTTGGTGACTTTCTTTTGGGATCTACCTTATGTGGGGTTTGATGAGCATCTTGGATAGATATCTTCTCATCTTCCATGATATCAGGGAAGTTTTCTGCTAACAAATCTTCAAAAATTCTCTCTGTATTTTCTGTTATCCCCCCCTGTTCTGGTACTCCAATCACTCTTAGGTTATCCCTCTTGATAGAGTTCCACATAATTCTCAGGGTTTCTTCATTATTTTTAATCCTTTTATCTGATTTTTCCTCAAATAAGTTGGTATCAAGTGCTTCATCTTCAGTGTCACTAATTCTGACTTCTACTGCCTCAATTCTGCTCCTATAACTGTCTATTGAGTTGTCTAATTCTGAAATTTTATTGTTAATCTTCTGGATTTCTGATTACTATCTCTCTATGGATTCTTGCAGCCTATTAAATTTGTCATTATGCTCTTGAATAACCTTCTTATGTTCCTCTATTGCTTTGTCTGTGTGTTCCTTGTCATTTTCTGCATTTTGATTTACCTCCTTTCTGATCTCTTAAAGAGTTCTGTATATCAATCTTTTGTGTTCTGCCTCTGGTAATTCCAAGAAATTCTCTTTGATTCTTCTTTGATTCTTTATTTTGGGAGCTTGCTGAAGCCATCATGGTCTGCCTCTTTATGTGATTTGATATTGACTGTTGTCTCTTAGCCATCAATATATATATTTATAAATAAATATATATTATATTTATTTATTTATTTTATATTTGCTTACTTTGTCCTAGCTTCTTGTTTTGTTTTGTTTTGATATGCACAAATAGGCTGCTAGTGTGAGCTAGTTCGATTATTGGCACCTCTGAAGCTCTAACGTCCTGTCACCACACCAGGTGGTTAGATCTGTTACTAAGTATGTGAGCCCAGGAGTCCATTTACTTGTATGGATTCAGCTCAGGTGTCCAGGTATTCAGTTACCAAGTATGTGGTGCAGACTCTCACCTACAGTCCTAGACAGGCATGGGTGATTGGTGTAGGCACAGGTATCGGACTGTACTAGGGGGTCACGTGCTGAGAAAAGCAGGGGGCTGATGGCTGCCCCTCAGTGTCTGGAAAGAAAGCATGTCCCAGTTCCCCAGAGTGTGTAGGTGGGTGGGTTTTGCAGCCAGACTATGAGCACCCAATGCTGTTGGCTGTAAGGACTGGGGGGCACCACTTATTCTTGAACCCCTGTTGCAGGTGGCTAGGTGGCATGGGTGGAGCCACCAGTCCTCAGGCCCCTGATTTGGGCAAGTGAGGAACCTGCTTAATGGGCAGAGCAGTGTCAAATGTCACGAACCTGCCACTTCATAGCTGAAACCATTGAAGTTAGACTTCAGGTATATACCCTGTTGTACTGTGGTGATGAGAGCCTACACTGTTGAAATGGGCCCACACAAGTCTATGCAGGGGTGAAAGGCATTCAGAGTCTGTGGACCCCTTATACCTGTGTCTAGGCAAATGAGCTGTCCTACCCTGAATTCCTGGCTTAGGGGAGCCAGCAGATTATTTTTTCCCTGCAAAATTAAACACTTATGCTCATCAAAAGACTTCACCAAAAGAGTAAAAAGAGAACCTAAAGACTGAAAAAAAATTTTGGCTATGACATATCTGACAAAGCTCTAATCTCTAAAATCTATAGGAAAATTCAATACCTCTACAACAGAAATACAAATAATCCAATTAAAAAATGGGCAGACACTTCACCAAAAAGACATCCAGGTGGCTAACAGATATATGAGGAAATGCTCGAGATCAATAGCCATTAGAGAAATGCAAATCAAAACTACAATGAGATACCATCTCAACCCAACATTACTGGCATGATTAAAAAAACAGAAAATAACAAATGTTGGAGAGGCCGCAAAACTCTTACACACTGCTGGTGGGAATGCAAAATGGTACAACCATTTTGGAAAACGATATGGCACTTCTTTAAAAAGATATAAATAGAAATATCATATAATCCAGCAATCCCATTCCTACGAATATATCCTAGAGAAATAAGAGCCATCACACGAATAAACGTATGCACACCCGTGTTCATTGCAGCATTATTCGCAATAGCAAAAAGATGAAAACAACCTAAGTTGAATGGATAAACAAACTATGATACATACACGTAATGGAATACTATGCAACAATAAAGATCAATGATGAATCTGCAAAACAACTAACAGCATGGATGAATCTGGAGGGCATTATGCTGAGTGAAATAAGTCAATCACTAAAGGACAAATACTGTATGAGACTACTGTTATAAAAACTCATGAAAAGGTTTACACAACAGAAAGAAACAATCTTTGACGGTTACAAGGGAGGGGAGGGGTGAGGAGGGAAAAACACTAACTGGACAATAGATAAGTGGTAAGTTTGGGGAAGGGTAAGACAGTACACAATACTGGAGAAGCCAGCACAACTTGACCAAGGCAAAGTCATAGAGGCTTCATAGACATATTCAAACTCCCTCAGGAACCGAGTTACTGGGCTGAGGGCTGGGAACCATGGTTTGGGGGACATCTAACTCAGCTGGCATAACACAGTGTATAAAGGAAATGTTCTATATCCTATTTTGGTGAGTAGCATCTTGAGTCTTAAAAACTTGTGAGTGGTCACCTAAGATACATCTACCTGTCCCCACCCACCCACCCGCCTCGCAACCCCTGTCTGGAGCACATGAAGAAAACCAAAGACACAAGGGAAAGATTAGTCCAAAGGACTAATGAACCACAACTCTCACAGCCTCCACCAGACTGAGTCCAACACAAGTAGATGGTGACCGGTTACCATCGCTGACTGCTCTGACAGAGATCACAATAGAGTGTCCCGGACAGAGTTGGAGAAACATGTAGAACAAATTCAAACTCACAATAAAAGTTCAAGCTTGCTGGCCTAACAGAGACTGGAGAAACCTGAGAGTATGGCCCCTGGGCACCCTTTCAACTCAGTACCAAAGTCACACCTGAGGTTCACCATTCAGCCAAAGATTAGACAGTCCTATAAAACAAAACAAGACTAAATGGGCGCAACAGCCCAGCGGCAAGGACAATAAGGCAGGTGGGGACAGGAAAGCTGGACAAATGGAAATGGGGAACCCAAGATCAAGAGTGTTGACATGTCACAGTGTTGGCAACCAATGTCACAAAACAATATGTATATTAATTGTTTAATGGGAAACTAATTTGCTCTATAAACCTTCACCTAAAGACAATAAAAAGTATATAAACAATATCACCCATGAGTAAAGTGTTCCCTTAAACAATTAACTATATAAGACCAAACAGTAAACATTTACCCAAAAGCAAAGATGAGAAGGGAAGGAGTGGAAGGGAAGCTAGATCAAAGAAAGTGGAATAAACAGAGCTGAAATATTGAGGATGCAGACACATTGTGAAAATTGTAAATAATGACACAGAACAATTTGTATAAAAATTGCTAAATAGAAACCTATCTTGCTGTGTAAACTTTCACCTAAAACACAATACAATAAAAAAAATTTTTTTAAAAATGTTGTTCCACTGGCTTCTCACTTGGTTTGTTTCCAACAAGAAATTTGCTCTCACTCCTATTGTTGTTTTCTGTACATTATGTGTCTTTTTACTTGAGGTGATTTTAAGTTTCTCTATTACTGGCTTATGGCACAGTGGATAAGAGCTCGGCTTTTACCCCCAAATTCGGCAGTTCGAATCCACCACCTGCTCCTTGGAAACCCTATGAGGCAGTTCTACCCCATCCTATAGGGTCTCTATGAGTCAGAATCAACTCAATGGCAATGGCTTTGGATTATTTTTGTTTTTGTTTTGGTGTTACTGGCTTGAGACTTTGACGATGATGTATCTTTGTGTAGATGTCTTTATGTTTCTTGTGCTTGGGTTGTGTTGAACTTCTTGGTTATGTAAGTTTATGGTTTCATCATCAGATTTGGAAATTTTTCAGTCTTTATTTATTCAAATATTTTCCTGACCACTCCCTCCTTTTAAGGACTCCAATCACACATGTGTTAGGTTGTTTAAAGTTGTCCCACAGCTCATTAATGCTCTTTTTATTTTTGAAAGTTCCTTTTTCTCTGTGTGTTTCATTTTGTATAGTTTCCACTGCTATGGCTTTAAGCTCACTAATCTTTTCCTCTGTGTCCACATTACTTGGTGTGCCACAACAGGGCGGACTAAATGTTCACAGCAGTGGACCAGGGAGGGGTTTGTGGCAGCCCAGCCTCCTTGTGAATGGACCCACCAGAAGCCCACGTGCAGGGAGAGCCTTCTTTGCATTCACACTGGGTGGATGGAAGTCTGGGCTACCTGCTACACTGGGGAGGGCCAGGCAGGGTCTTCTTCGCACGGGGGTCAGAGCCATCCTTTCCAAGGCAGAAGCATCCGAGCCCCATGAGTAGACCCCATAACAAAGCCCCAGCTGCTGAAGAGCAAAGATAGGCTCAGTTCACCATGGCGTCGACACTGGGCAGTCCTGCGTGACCGCCAGGGACCCCAGCCTGAGTCTTACGGAAATCAGGAGTGATGTGATAAAACTGAAGAATCTATTTCACTCTAAAGTATTAGAATGTAATATATATCTTTTCTGGGCGCTATCCTCCAAGGGTGCCACTCAACAAGGAGAGCCTCAACTGGGGAACTATAGAGACTGTTCTCTCCGTGGAACAGCACCTGAAGCAGAGATCACAATACCTGGTAGAGATGCTGGGGCCCGGCAGCCAGGACCCAACCCAGAGAGGCCAGCACTGGTAGGGGTAGCAGCCAGGGGAACCCAAGGTACTCAGCAGATGCAAGGCAGAAACAATGACAAGTTTGTGGGTACATGTGAGGGACCCTCTGAGACCCACCAGAAATTCTGGAGGAAACTTTAAGGTATCCAAAATCCTACAAGAATAGGTGGGGAAGAACCAGCGGAATTGGGGTTACTCTTAATGGCAATTACCCCAGTAGGTGGGTGAGACTGATGTAACTGTAACTTAAATGTATCATCTAAACCAGCCTGGTCTTTGGAATGAGTCCATCCTCAAATCCCAATGTGCTGATTGCGAGCTGGATCACTGCTATGGGTAAGTCAGTCACTCTTCCTGAACCCCAGTTTCCCCACCTGTTGAGTGGAGACGAGTCATCTGAGAATTAAATGAAACACAATGTCGGGGACTTAGCGTAGCACCAGCACAAAGCACATTCTTGCCGTTGCAGTAGAAGCACCATCACTCAGAGTGATATGAACAGATACAAAACATGGGCATGGCGGGAAGGATGGCAGGCTAGCTGCTCACATGGGGTCAACAGGTCAGTCACAGATGGGCCCCAAATGTCCACAAGAGTTCATCAAGCTGACAAGAAGTGAATAATGATTTCAGGCAGGAGGAGGCATGCAGACTGAGTGGCAGGGAGTGGTGTGACGTTCACGAAGCTCCCAGCCTTCCGGTATGGGGAGATGTGTGTGTGTGTGTGCGTGTGTGTGTGTGTGTGCGTGCGGGGGGTGGGGCTCCTATCCACAAGACAAACAAAACATGAAAACAAACAAAACACTGGGCCTCCCACCTTGTTGGGGGAGAAGAGGTGAGGGCATCTCTCAGTACAGGCAACTCATTTATTGTGGAGCCCAGATATTGGCTCAGGCCCAAAGTCCCATGACCTCCCCAAGATTTCTGCCTATTCCAAGAGATTTACGTTTCCATGGGTACTTCGGCTGCTCCTGAGGAACTGGGCTCATTCATTCCTTCTTTGTATTATTATTATTCAAGAAATATTTATTAAGTGCCTACTATATACATCATGTTATATATTATAAACATAATTTCATATCAAATATAATTAAATAATGTTTATAATTATACATTAAATATATAGATCATTACATTATAAGTATATATGCAATATTCATATGTTATATATTTTAACAGTAATAATAAAACACTTTTTAAAATGTTTGCCCTCATAGAGCTTACTTATACTCCAGTTGGGGAAGGGGATGGGTAGACACAGACAACAAGCAAATAAATAAGCAAAATATATGGAATGTTGGATATTGTCAAGTGCCATGAGTTAAATAGCATGCCTGGGGAGGATGAATAAGCAAGAGATAAAGCTTTGAAACGCTCCTCTTCCTCCTCCCACGCTGGCTCGGTTGCCTGTCACCAGTGGAAGTACAACATGAAGTCTATTCTCTGCTCCATTTCTGTCACTTTGGTACTAATGACTCAATTCGTGTCATCTCTCCACACCACAAGCTCAGCCACTCTAGGGGAGTGTTGTTGTCTCGCATCGGTTTCCAAAACACACCTTCTCTATAACAGCATGGGCAATTAAATTGTTTAGACAATCTAAGGGTTTGCCGAGAACAAACATGCCGTGTTCCCATGTGAGCTGGAAATGTCACCCAAGGATTCCTGTTTCCCAAACGTCTAAGTCGGCTCATTCTCATTAGCATGCCTACTGCTACACGACAGCCAATGAAAGAGCAGAGATTGGAGGCAAAGCTGGAAGCAAGGCACAGCCGGGCTCACAACAAGCTTCTATTTACAGGCTGAGAAAAGCAGCTCTGGTGGCTTTAGGAAGTCTGGCCTCATCTGGTGTGCAAACAAGAGTTTCCCAGTCACGGAGGACTAATAACAGCCATTTGGCAGTAAACCTCGACATACCCTTAACACATTAGGTTGCTGATATCTTGTGTTGTTTAGCCCCCAGAAAAATATTTTTGTTTTGAAGCTTACTAAACTTTTCTCTGTGGGGTGATGTTAATAGAAACAGGCTCTTTCCCCCTTAATACTTTAAAGTTTACCAAAATGGTCCCTGTGGTAAATCTTGGTGCCCCAACAACAGAACAACATCCCCAGTGCTCTCCTGCCAGTGGCTGTGAAGCGACCTGCCCCACCATTACAGGTACTGAGAAGAAGCTTTGGTTTGGAGAGGCTTTGAACAGGTCAGCACATAAACAGGCCCTGTGTAAATCCTTGGGATTGTTAAGAAAAAAATATTTAAATTTTAGAAACAAGGTAACAAAAAAAGTGGGTGGCATGACTTTTTACTACCATATGGGGGCAATGCTTAACAAGACCACCTGGGGATTGTTTCATTATCTGGGGGAATGGACCTAATTTGACCTGCTATTTACTATTATTTGGGGCTCATTTTTGTTGTTGTTGTCAGTTGCCCTCGAGTCAGCTCCAGCTCATGGTGACCCCACGTACAACAGAAAGAAACATTGTCTGGCCCTGCGCCATCTTCACAGTCGTTGCTATGCCTAAGTCCATTGTTGTGGCCACTGTGCACTTGGAGTGCCTTCCAACTTAGGGGCTCATCTTCCAGCACTGTATCAGCCAATATTCTGTTGTGATCCATAAGGTTTTCACTGGCTAATTTTTGGAAGTAGATCGCCAGGCGTTTCTTCCTAGTCTGTCTTAGTCTGGAAGGTGCTCTGAAACCTGCCCACCATGGGTGACCTTGCTGGTATTTGAAATACCAGTGACATAGCTTCCAGCATCAATGCAACATTCAAGCCCCCGTAGTACTACAAACTGACAGACAAGTGGTAGACTTGGGGCTCAGATACTGTGAAATTACATGATACTTGATAGCCTTGTCCAATAGAGATGCATCTAATTTCTATTCTGTGGGAAAATAAGCCCAAACATTACAGTTTTATCAACCTGTAGGACATTAACCAGTGTTTTCTCTAAGTCAGCAAACTCATTTCAAGACACTTTTTCTGGCAGATGAAGCCCTATTTCTCTGCTTTACCATCTTACTGCTTTCCTTGCAAATGGGCTGAATAAAATATTTGACATGTGTTCATTCTGTATTTGTATGAGTCTTGTTTTTAACTTTTGAAAACTGTACATTGATGAGAAAGACAAATTATAAAGATACAACCATGCAACCTCTTTGGGGCGAGGGGCACTGACAGTATTGAACTTTATCTGAGCCTTGTGCTCCTGGAAAACAGTGGCAGTTTTCCTTTTGTTCCAGGAAACAGCTTAGTGCAAAAAAACATCCTTCCCCATAGGACTTAGTAAGACTCACAGATGCCTCCTTGTTTACCTGTGACAACTCCAGACACAAACCCTCCAAATTCCCACTCTTTGTCTCATAAACGATTAGCTGAACTGCTTGTCCCCACTGACCAATCTGCTAACTTGACTTGAATAAACTTTGGTTAAGCTTGTCTCCTCCCCCAATCCCCTGAACTTTGACCTACCCTTAGCCTAAGCCAGCATCTGAATGTGAAACAATCCCTCTTAAGGGCCCTGTCTTAGTCATCCAATGCTCCTAAAACAGAAATACCACAAGTGGATGGCTTTAGCAAAGAGAAATTTACTCTCACTGTCTAGGAGGCTAGAAGTCCAAATTCAGGTTGCCAGCTCCAGGGGAAGGCTTTCTCTCTGTGGGCTCTGGGGGAAGGGGAAGGTTCTTGTTATCAATTTTCCACTAGTCTAGGAGCGTCTCAGCCCAGGGACCCCAGGTCCAAAGGACACACGCTATGCTCCCAGCACTGCTTTCTTGGTGGTATGAGATCCCCCTGTTTCTCTGCTCACTTCTTTTATATCTCAAAAGAGATTGACCTAAGACAAAACCTAATCTTGTAGATTGAGTCCTGCCTCATTAACATCATAGAGGTAGGATTTACAACTCTTAGGAAAATCACATCAGATGACAAAATGGTGGACAATCATGCAATGCTGGGAATCATGGCCTAGTCAAGTTGCCACATATTTTGGGGGGACACAATTCAATACAAAACAGGCCCCTCCCAAGAAATGACTGACCACAGGGAAAGGCTTTCCCTGCTCAACTGCCCCATCACGCAACGCCCTCATCTCACTCCCTCATATCTGGTTCTTTCTAGCATTGTTTGTTGTTGTTTTTAAGTGCTATCAAGAAGGCTCCAACTCATAGTAACTTTGTGTATATCAGGAATAAACCTTGCCCTGTCCTGCATCATCCTCCCAATCTTTGCTATGTTTGAGCCCATTGTTGCAGACATTGCGTCAATTCATCTCATTGAAGATCTCCCTCTTTTTTGCTGACCGTCTACTTTACCAAGCATGATTTCCTTCTCCAGCGATTGGTCCTTCCTGATTACATGTCCAAAGTAAGTGATATGAAGTCTCACCATCCTTGCTTCTGAGGAGCGTTCTGGCTGTACTTCCTCCAAGATAGATTTGTTTGTTCTTCTAGCAATCCACAGTATATTCAATATTTTTCACCAACACCACGATTTGAATGCAATTCTTCTTTGGTCTTCTTTTTTCATTGTCCAGTTTATGCATGCATATGAGGTAATTGAAAATATCATGGCACCTTAGTCATAAAAGTGGTATCTTCTTAATACTTTAAAGAGGTCTTTTTAGCACGTCATTTGATTTCTTAACTGCTGCTTCCATGGCCATTGATTGTTGATCCAAGAAGAATGAAATCTCTGACAACTTCAATTTTTTTGCCATTTATCATAATACCGTTTACTGGTCCAATTGTGAGGATTTTCGTTTTCTCTATGTTCAGGTGTTGTCCAAATGAAGACTTTAGTCTTTTACCTTCGTCAGTAAGTGCTTCAAGTCATCTTTACTTTCAGCAAGCAAGGTTGTGTCATCTGCATCAAGCCAACTCCAAGTCATGGTGACCCCATGAACAAGAGAGCAAAATATAACCCAATCCTGCGTTATCTTCACAATTGTTGGGATGCTCAAGTCCATTGTTGTGGCCACTGTATATTTTGAGTGCCTTCCAACCTAGGGGGTTAATATTCCAGCACTGTATTGGACAATGTTCTGTTGTGATCCATAAGGTTTTCATTGTCTAATTTTTGGAAGTATATTGCCAGGTCTTTCTTCCTAGTCTCTCTTAGTTGGAAAGTTTTGCTGAAACCTGTCCACCATGGGTGGTATTTGAAATACCAGTGGCATAGCTTCCAGCATCACAGCAACATGCAAGCTACCACAGTACAACAAACTGACAGATGGGTAGTGGAGCCTTGCTCACCCCTCCCTATAAAAGAAAATTGTTTTCTGCCGTATGGTGAGAGAGTTCTCCCTATTGTGAAAGTCCCTTCCCTTTATTGCAATAGTCTTTTCCAATAAAGTATTGCCTTACCTAAATTCAGACTTGTTTTTATTTGACATCACTCTATACTGCAAACAGAAAGGAAACCTAACACCCTGATGTAACCTATTCTATCTCTCCCTTTTTCCTGTCTCCTACAGTGCCAGCTATGCGGACCACTAGACACCCACAAGTTACTGGCCACATGCCTGATTTTGGAGAGGTAATGCAGCCCTGCCTGCAAAATGTATTTTGTCATTTGTCCTCAATACATACTTAGTGGCATCCTGTGGAACTTGCTACCCAAAATGTGGTTCATGGACCACAGCTTCAAGGACACCTGTCCCCTTGTCAAAAATTCAGAATCTCATTTCCTGCCCCAGACCTACTGAAGCAGAATCTGCATTTTAACAAGTTTCCCAGGTTATTGGTGTGCACCTTAAGGTTTGAGAAGCACTGCTACAGAATTCAGGGCAGGGCGCTGGTCTTTCTCCCCAGGTCTCTAAGTCCTTGCTTTCCCCGTGGTTCTGTATCCAAGTGCAGTTTGCCTGAAATGCAAGAGTTGTTCAGTAGAGTTGATACCTCAGAGCTTCTGTTCTCTCTGCTTCTGGTGACTGGACTGGGAAAGCTCATCCTGAATGCAAACACTGCATAAATGTTGCTTTACATGCTAACAAACTTCCTCAGATCAAAGAGCCAGCTCTTTACAGGCCAGTTCTCCTTTAATTTTTATGAGAAATTATCACCATGGTACACTTAGTTATTCTCTGCAACTTCCTTTCCTCCTCACAGGAGAAACCTGAATTTCCAAAGCATTAAAAATGCACGTCCCCCCCAAGAGACAGAATGGGCCACACAAACCAGAGACTTCATCAGCCTAAGACCAGAAGAACTAGATGGTGCCCAGCTACCACCAATGAACGTCCTGACAGGGAACACAACAGAGGGTCCCTGATGGAGCAGTAGAACGATGGGATGCAGAACTTCTAGTAAGAAGACCAGACTTAATGGTCTGACTGAGACTGGAGGCACCCTGGAAAGCATGGCCCCTGGTCTCTCTATCACCCCAGAACTAAAACAATTTCCAAGGCCAACTCTTCAGACAAGGATTGGACTGGACTGTGGGAAATAAAGTGATATTTGTGAAGAATGTCTATCTTAGTCAAGTAGATACAAGAGACCAAAGGGGCAGCTTCTGTCCAGAGGTGAGATGGGATGGCAGAGAGAGTTAGGAGCTGGTTGAATGTTCATGGGGAATCAGGGGCAGAGGGGAGGAGCATACTGTCGCAGAATAGGGTGAGCGGTTGGGATCTCATAACAATGTATGTAAAAAAAAAAATCTGTATGGGAGACTAACTTGAAATGTAAACTTCATTTAATTACAACAATAAAAAAAAAAGCATGTCCCAGCTGCTTTCCATATTAAATTTGCAAGCATTTGACTTGGCAACATTCTGTTTTGGCTCTATGTGTTCTTGCAGCTGAGAATGAGACCCAGGGTCTGGCAATCAATCCCACCTGGGTCCTCTTTTTATTCAGTCCTCTTTTTATTCATTTGGTGGATCTGCCTCTGCTTTTTATCTTCTGCTCACCAGCTGAGCCTCAGCGTAAGGATTCATGCCTGCATAGATAAATCCTGGATAGAAATGATCATCAGCGCAACCCATCCTTGTTGTCCCAACACCTCAAAGTGACCAGGGGCCTATTACATATGTGTTGGGCCCTGAGCAGATTATAGAGAAAGGAAGCAGGATGGGCTATGCGAGAGCATTGACAGGAGACAGGCGGCCTGGACTCAGAGTCCAGCTCTGCCACTGGCTTGTTGTGTGACATGATCAAAGCCCTGTAACCTCCAGTCTTCAGTTGTCTCATCTATAAAATGGGGGAATGTGCTGAAGCAGTTGTTCAAAACTTGAGTGGGCATCAACATCCCCTGGAGGGCTAGACCCCCTCAATCCCTAGAGATTGATTGAGGAGGTCTGTGGTGGAGCCTGAGAATTTGCATTTCCAACAAGTTCCAAGGGGATGCTGATGGTCCTGGGACCTCACTTTGTGAACAGCTATACTAAATCAAGGTTCTCAGCCCAGCCTGCTCATTAGAACCCCCTATGGATCTTCTAAAGCATGTAGACCCCCTGGGCCCATCCCTGAGAATCTGATTTAATTTAACAGGGCAGCTGCCCAGGTGCTGGAATTTTTCAGAAGCTCTGCCAGCTAATCCTAACAAGCAGCCAGGGTTGAGAACCACTGGGATAGTGGGATGGCCCATTTAGCTCTGACCTTCTATGACACCATGATTCTGAAACATGGAGTGGCCCTTGCCTGCTGGATCTGACAGTGGAAACAAGGCAAGAGGCCATTGCATGCCAAGACCCTGTCCCATATCGAGATTTCTTTTTCTGAAACCTAGTAGTCATGTCATGTCCCCCCTTAGAGCAGTGGTTCTCAAGATGAGGTCACCAATGGCAGCACCAGCATACCCTGGGAACTCATTAGAGAAATGTGAGCTTTCAGCCCACCCAGGCCCCCTGATCAGAAACTCTGGGGCTGCGGTGCAGAAATCTGTGTTCTAACAAGTCCTCAAGGGGATTCAATGCAGCTCATGTTGGAGAACCCCTGGCTTCGAGAAAAGACAATTCTCCTATAACCAAAACCAAACCAAATTCTTTGCTGGGAACACTCAGTGTCATGATCATCAGTGGGTGAGTTGTCCCTCCAAGACCACATTTGAGCTTCCCAGGGGTCTTCAGGATCTTGGATCAAAAGCATATCTTAGGGTGGGCATTTTGGGCACTTTCACACTCTTCTGTGCTGGGATTTTTGGACAGAGGGTTTTCAATGCCTCACAACATAGTTCCACACTTGCTACACTGGCCTGTTCCACCAGCTGTGGCTGCACACCCAGCCAGAGTCCATGACCCAGATGTGACCCTGGCTCTCTCCTTGCCTCATTCTGTGCCCTAGATGCTGCTGCTGATGGACCTTCAGGTTTCACATCGTGGCCCTGAGAGCTGGATACTGACTCCTGGCAGTTGTAGTTCTGCAGTGAAGACATCAAGGGCTTGGCTACAAAGACAAACTCCTAGAAGATAATAACCATCATGACTGACATCTCACAAAAAGTGCCAAGAGATCAAAGCCACTCCCACCCTGGGATCAGATTTTATCATTTTATTTTTCCTTTTGGTTTATTTTATTTTTGTTTATTTATTGATGGATGGGTCTAGGACATTCCAGGAAGACTGGGAATGATGACATTTGTGCTGGAAGGATGGTATGAGTTTGGAATTCGTGCTGTCAAGGTAAATAGAAAATCCTCCACTATTTGATTATCCAGCAAGAAATTAATGGAGACCCATAAAATGTCTAATCAAATCATCTGTTTATTCTAGGAGCTACAGGAAAATTTTTGTTGTTGTTTGCTTTCCCCACCCTTGTGCTTGTTCTTCTCCTTAATGTGCAATGACTACCTGGTTTAATACAGTCATAACTTCACCCAGCCTGCTTGCCGCAGGTTCCTGTCTCCTTTCCTGCTGTAAGGCCCTCACAGAATCAAAACAGTGCACACACGGGTGAACACAAGCCTCAAAGAAAATAATAAATTGTTAGCAGTGCATTGCATTGACTTTTCCTGTTTTCCTTCTCTTTGGAGTCCTACAATCGGATAGATAGAGCTATCTGTGCTGGGGTGCCTGTGTTATGGAATGTCCATGTTAGAATGGAGATGCCAAGCACCATCTTCTTATATCTAAGAACCAAGATCAGACCCAAAAAATAACCACATGTAGTAGAATGAACTGGTCTATGGCCAGCCTTATGTTCTTAGCACCATGGAGGGAGCAGGGAAGGGATCCAGGAGAGTCCAGCAGCACTGAGGTATTGCCTGGGCTTTTTAGCTCAAAGCCCTTCAGGTAGTATCCACTTCACACCTTGACTTCTTTCCCATCTCCATTCCTTTTTTTACTCCATTTGAGATTTTTAGTACAAAGAAGGTTTTTTTGTGTGTGGGCTTTAGGTGAAAGTTTACGGCTCAAGTTAATTTCTCATTCAAAAATTTATACACATATTGTTTTGTGACATTGGTTGCAATCCCCACAATGTGACAACACATTTCCCCTTTCCACCCTGGGTTCCCTGTGTCCATTCATCCAATTCCTGTGTCCTTCTGTCTCCTTGTCCTGCTTTTGGACAGGAGCTGCCCATTTGGCCTCGTACCTTTGATTGAACTGAGAAGCACATTTCTCACATGTATTATTTTTTGTTTTATAGGCCTGTCTAATTTTTGTCTGAAAACTGGGCTTTAGGAATGGTTTCAGTTCTGGGTTAGCAGAGTGTCCAGGGGCCATAGTTTCGGGGGGAGGGTTTTTTTGTTTTATTTTTTGCTCAGAAAAAGTTATTTTCAATTGATTATACATGTATTTTTAATTGTAGTAACATATTTCATTTAACCCAATATATTTTAAAAATTATTATCTCAACATGTAATCAATGTATGAAATTACTGAGATATGTTATATATTTTTATGTTGTTTTAGAATCTAATGTGCATTTCACACTTAATGATATAGCCCAAGCTCGCCAGCCATATTTCAGATGCTGACTACCCACATATGGCTAGTGGCTACTGTACTGAGCAGCACAGTTCTTGACAACAGAAAAGGAAGAAAATTTCCCACCTCAAAAAGCATTGAAATCAAAATTATACAAGGTCAGTGAGAGAAGAGGACATTACAGGCCAATCCACTCATGAATAAAGATGCAAAAATAGAAATGAAGGAAGAGTGAAAGAAAGCAAGAAACCCTAAGCAAAATATTAGCAATCCAAATTCAGACAGCACACATAAAAAATATAAAAGACCATGTCAAAATTGTTATATTCTCAGAATCCAAGGTTGGTCTAACATTAGAAGGTGTATGTATTCACACATCGAAAGATTTATGGGAAGAACAGATGACATTCTCACAGACACTGAAAAATTCAAAGATCACTCATGAAAACTCAAAACTCTTATCAAACTAGGAAGAAAGTGTAGACTAACAATCTAAAACAACTCTTCTACTGTCGCAGTGGCGACGGTTGTCGGGACAGCAGAGACAGTAACCAAACACAACTCTTACAGAGAAGTGGGGCCAGGAGGGTCACTCTGAGGAGTTGGCCCTGGCTTCAGTCCCAGGAGTTTATTTATAGTCAATACAGCAAGCAGTGAAGCAAATAACAGAACAATGGTCTTTGGGTGGGGGCAAGGGAGAAGGAATTCAGGTAAAGAAGCCAATCAGTAAACGGACAATAGGTTTGGGAAAACAAGTCGTGACAAGTCTCAACATGTTGGGGACAAGTCTCAACATGCTGTGCAGCACAGAGGCCTGTGGGGGCTGCAGTTGTCAATAGTGCAGCCATGTTTAAATGGCATATATCCCCACATCATACTTAATGGGGAAATATTACTCCTTTAGGAGTAAGACATGGAAGTTCAGTGTAACCACATTAAACAACGTTCTGGAGTTTTCAAAAACACATCTAGCAAAAGTTGTTGCCACTGTACACTAATGTTCATTGTAGCACTATTCACAGTAGCAAAAAGGTAAAAACAACCTACATGACCATCAATGAATAGATAATCCAAATGTGGTACATACATACAATGGAATGTTATTCAGCCATAAGGAGAAACAAAGTCCTAATAGACGCCACTGCATGGATGAACCTTGAAGACACTATGCTGAGTGAAATAGTCATACATAAAAGAACAAATATTGTACGAGCCCACTCATATGAAATATCTAGAATAGGCAAATGCATAAAGACAAAAGTTTATTAGTGGTTACCAGGGACTGAAGGAGGGGAATGGGGAGTTATTGCATAAGGGGTAGTGAGTTTGTATTTAGGGTGATGGAAAACTTTTGGAAATAGATAGTGGTGATGGCTGCACATCATGGTGAATAAAACTAACATCACTGAATTGTACAATTAAAAATGGCTAAATGGCAAAAAAAATTGTTATCTATATTTTACCACAATTAAAAAAAAAAAACTATTGTCAATTACCCCAAAGGCTACAATTCCTACAACCATAATTCCAACCACCATATTCCTCAACCTGGACCTAAAAACTGAGGTAAGATAATGGAATTTAGGGTGGGCATGTAGACCAACCAGGTAGTCTTCTGCCAAAAGTTTACCTCAGGTTACATCATGCAAGGGTGATGGTTTCAGGTTGTTCCTCAAAATGCAGCTAAGCAAACGCTGCACATGGAATGTGCAGCCCAACAACTCCAGTGACCAGGTGAGGCTGTAACGGAGCAGCTGCCTCCCCGGAACACGGCCTCCTTTCTCAGCCTCCAGTCCATCATGAGGCATAGAGGGCCTCTGCGGAGAGAAGGTACCTGTGTTCTGCATGGGCTCCAGGCCTGGCCTGCACCAGAGGATGTAGAGGGTGCAGTGGGTCTGACCAGCAGGCCCCCTGCCAGATGTGAAGGCAGGGGCGGCATCACCTTCTGCTGAGAGGCCACTCTGAGGAGGCCAGAGTGGCCGGTCACAGCTGTGGAGGCCACGACCCACTGTCACCCTAGACACTCCAGTGCCTGGGGGCACCTGGGACCAGCACAGGACCAAACAGGTGGACACGGAGCATGCAGCCCTCGAGGCCAAGCAGTGGCCATGGACCCTGGTGCCAGCCGCCATCTTAGAGACTGCCGACCTGATTAAACTTCCCATAGATACGTAATTTACTAAAGATGCAAAATTTTTAAACCTGGGTTTTTTTTTCCTTAACCTTAAATTTTGACTTACAAGTATTATTCTACTTGTATTTCTGGTAAAACTTGTATATATACAAGTAGCCTTTCATCTCCTCTTTTCTTTATGTCAGGTAATTCCAGATTAACTGCTTAAATTCCCTTCAAAAATAAATCCCCTCTATAAGCTTGGTTGTTTCAGCTGTCTATTTCTGTGAAACAAACCACACCAAAACGTAGTAGCTCTAAACACAGCACTTTGCTATTTCTCACAATTCTGTGGGCTGACAATCTGGGAAATTCCACTGCTGGTCTCCCCTGAGCTCAGGCACACAGCTGCAGTCATTGATGGCTTGACTGGGGCTGGAGGGCCCAAGGCGGCCCCACTCACATGGCTGGCAGTTGGTGTCGGCTATTGGCTTGAACACCTTGGTTCTCCATGTGGGCTGTCCAGTAGGTAAGCCTGGGGTTCTCCACAACATGGCAGTCTCAGGGTTCCAGGAGAACGAGGGAAAAAGCTTCAGGTCATTTACTCTTTTACAGATGAGAAACCAGAGACTTGGAGGACACAGAAATAGGGCACCAGATTTAGGACCCAAGTCTTCAGAACCTAAGTCCCTGCATTCACCACTGCAACAAATTGCCTTACACTTTTCGTTTGAGATGAGTGCTGATATATTTTAAATTGTGTCACTTCAAATGGCCAGTGTCCTAAAATAGGTGGGAATGAAAGTTTCCATTTATTAGGAAAAATTTCATGTATTTCCAAGTGTATAACCAGTCTTCACCCTCAGGAAAAGTTGCAGTGCTTAGAAGCAATGCGAAGAAATTAAAAATTGGCTTGCTGTCCTTTAGTTTGAAGAAAGAGGACACCTGTGTCCGAATTTAAAAATCTATGTAGAAGTCTTTCAACTCACAACTGAGCCCTTATTTCACGGGAAGCAGGGAAACTGAGCCTTGCTCACACTTTCAGGGCATCAGCTCGGTGTTACATGTAAGAAGCGCTTGCTAAGTGTTTCTCAGTTTGAAGCTACTTCTGTGGGAACAGGAGTTAGGGAAAAAGTGGGCCTGCTATTGCTATTAATTTTTATTATTCATTAAGTTTGTTTCCAAGCACCCCTAGATATTGTGGGGTACAGGGCACCCCTATGATCATCAAAGAATTTTTTGGAAGCTCTCTCTCCCTTCTCCTCAAACACGAGCTACTTTTCTTTCTGCTTCTCTCCTCTTCTCCCTCTCTCCACCTGTCTGGAAGCATCCCAAGGGTGCTTTGGGTTGAGACCACCTGGGAGCAGACAAGGATGGCAGGTGAGCAGTCAGAGAATGCTACTGAGGTGACACCCCCAGGGCAGCCATAGGACTGACCCCTTGGCCTCAGCCTCCCACTCCCCTACCCCAGAAAGATCCCATAGTTAACTCTTTCTCCACCTCACTTTCTTGCTGGTTGGCTCACCCAGACTCATCGCTGTGCTACAACCCTTCAGTGCCCAGCCTCTGTGGGACCACTCCCTTCTTCTCTCCTCAAAGGGCCTTCCCCGAATCTCACCTTCCCAGGCCCAGACCTGCAGGGCTTCCCATCCTGGCCCTAAAGTGAAGATTCTCAGGCTTTCTGCCTGCCGATTCTGACTCAGTGACAAGGAGGACCAGCTGAGAACCAGCTTGTCGGCAAGTATCCAGGGAGATTCCGGCACAGCAGATCCGGAGCCACACTTTGACAACACTGCTCTGAGGACTATTCTCCCAAAGATGAGCAGATACAGAAAGAACCAAGCCCAAGATAATTTTCTTTGGTCCCACTGGGCTGGACCAACTCAAGACATCCCCAGAGACGAGACAGCCAAGCCGTGGACATCAGGGACAATGCCACAGCTCAGCCAGAATCGGGAGACTGTCCAGTTTCTGTACATTGTTATCAGAATCCCCTGGCCTCCCGCAGGTATGAAAGGGTCCAGAACTCAGGTGATTGTAGAGACTGACCTGATTAGGTCAGGGCCAATCCTACTGACTCTTGCTCTGTTCTTGTGGGTTAATCCTTACTAGGCCAGGAAGGGAGACATGAGGAAGTACTTCCTAGTTCTGAGGACCTTATGAACCTATAGTGTTTTGACTACTCTCATGTTAAGCCTTAAATACCAGAAAATATACTGTTATGGGGTTGGAGGGTGAGAGCTGTTAAGATCTGACTTTATGTCCTTGAAGACTTACAACCTTGTAAACCTGTTTTCCCATCTCTTTTCCTACTTGTGTCAAGTGCTCTTAACAATGGTCTCTAGAGACAGATAGCCTGGGCTCGAGTCCTGGCTCTGCCACTTAAAGGCAGTGTGATGGCAAGTCACTTAGCCTGCATGTCCTCAGTTTCCTTATCTGTAAAATGGGCCTAATGATAGTACTACCTCATGGGGTTGCTATAAGGACTGAGTGAGTTAAATAAAGAAGTAATGTTCTTAAGTAATGGTGGATACATGAAATTATACATTTATCAAAATCCACAGAACTACATAACACAAAGAGTGAGCATTAATGTAAACTATGGACTTTAGTTAATAATAATATATTAATATTGGCTCACTAACTGTAACAAACACACTAACGCAAGGCATCACTAATAATGGAAATTGTGTGTGTAGGGGGTGATATGGGAACTCTGTACTATGTGTTCGATAAAAACAAAGAAACCATTTTTTAAAAAATCTGGATAAGAAGTAACGCATTTAGGATAGGGCCTGGTTTGGAGTTGGTACTCACTGGGCGATGATCAGAGCCCTGGAGGCACAGTGGTTCAAAGTTCGGCTGCTAATCAGAAGGTTGGCAGTTTGAACCCACCAGCCACTCCTTGGAAACCCTATGCAGCAGTTCTACCCCGTCCTATAAGCTCACTGTGAGTCGAAATCAACTCGACGGCAACGGGTTTGGGTTTTTTGTTTTTTCAGGCAATGGATAGATAGATAGCTGCTGTCAAGTCACTCTGACACACGACAACTCACATACAACAGAAGCAGCTGCCCTGCCCTGCATCATCCTATGATCACTAGCATGTTCTAGCACATCTTTGTGGCCACTGTGCCAGTCCAGCTCACTAAGGATCTCCCTTGCCCTTGCTGGCCCTCTACTCCACCAAACATGATGTCCTCCTCCAGAGATGTATCCCTCCTGATGACAAGTCCAAAGTAAGCGAGTCCAACAATGTACCTGTTGTGATCCATAAAATTTTCATAGGCTAATGTCCAAAAGTAGATTGCCAGGCCTTTCTTCCCAGGCATTAGCTGCTATTAGTATTACTTATGGTACATCTCAACTGGCTGGTGGCTATGATGGGAGGACATACCCTCCATCCTTCCATCCCTGTCCTTGGCTGTTATTTGCTCAATGGTGGGAGGAGCCTGGCCTAAGAATGTATTCTGGATATTTCAAAGGAAATGTCTTCATTGAAGAGCACCTGCCAATTACTCCACAGCTGAGAGGGCAACTGGAAAGGAGGCCTCTGGGTGAGCCTGTCAGTCCTAAAATTAAGCAGGAGATGGGTTTGGGGGAAGGAGCAGGGAGGAAGCTAAACTGCTCTCCTTAAAAACTTAATAGGAATCGGAGGTTGTAGGCTGGCAGCTGGGACGAGGAGAAAGAGAGAGGGCCAAGCAATAGGGCAGGGTGTGGAGGTAAGCCCCAGTGGGGAGGGGGCCAGACCAAGGTAACACAGTGGCAGGAATATTGGGTGAGTATGCCTAATGGTTTAAGACTGACACTGCAGAAGACAAATCGCTCCCTGAGGATGGGCCATCTGACTCTGGGACACAGAGCCCTCAGGGGGCCAGGAAGGAAGTAGGGGCAGACACTGGGGAGATATCCTGCAGCAGGCCTCTGGGAGGGGAACTCAGCCTGGACTGGGAGCTGGTCCTCTCAGTGATGCTTGCGTGGAAGAGAGCTTCCAATCCTGCCCTTCCAACCTTCCCTGCTTTCTTTGAGAAACCCCAGCATCCTTCCAATAAATTCCTTTTGGTTTCAACTGGCTGAAGTTGCATTTTTTTTGCCTGCAGAACAAGAGACGGATTTGATGCAAACTCTTACTTCTCATGCATCCTTAAGTTCCTCCCTTTCTATTCACAGCAGCTATGTGCAGCAGAGACCATGACAGGGAGGCACAGGCTGGGAGCCAGGCTGAGTTCTGACCTCTAGCTAAAGCTTCCCCACTATGATCTTGGAGGCCTTCTCCGGCATCCCTTTCTTCTCAGGACTGTCAGGAGGTGGATCTCTGCCTTCCTGTCTCCCTCCTCCCCTCCCTCCTTCCTTTCTTTCCTCCCTCCTCCTTCTCTCCCTCCCTCCCAGGTCCAACAGGTCCGGATTTTAGGGCAATGCCAAGTTTTTGACAGCCGCAAATACAAACCCTGGGTGGGAATGAAGACAGGGTAGAGAATGTTATTTAAAATGAACATCCCATGAATGCCAACCCTAGAAATTGTATTTAGATGATATAATTAACCACTGAAGAAATTAAAATATTAAAATTAGGTCCAGTAATTTTTCCAGATACTTTCCCACTCAGCAAAACCCAGGACGTGCTTTTCTAGGCCCTTTCTTCTGGAATGTGTGTATTTTGAAGGAAACGTAGTCCTTATGTTGCTTACTCATGTTTCATGCAAAACGCTCTTGGAGAATATTTGCTCAAGGTCCAAAGTGACCTCCATTTGTTAATGTTTTTAAAGAAACTTCTTGGACTTAAAAACAAGAAATCCTAGTTGGCTGAGTAGATATGAACTATATGTTCTAAAGGTTTTCGATAGTTGGGGAGTTGGCATCCATGATGACATTGCTGTTGTTAGTTGCCCAGGTCTGACTCGTGGCTACCCCATGCACAACAAAAAGTAATGTCGCCCAGTGCTGCACCATCTTCATGATCATTGGTATGCTGAAGTCCATTGTTGCAGCCATGATGAGACAGGAAGGGCTTTTCAGGTTAATGGAAGTGCATTGACTCACCTCGAGCTTTGTTGACAAGCCAGAGACAAGCCCCATGAAAGTAGTGCAGCTGTGCTTGCCGATGGCAATGACCTGGGGGAAGCTGAGGAAGGGACAAGACTCTGTTAAAAGTCATCTTCGATCCATAGCCCCAGGGAAGGCCTTGCCCCTGCAGAGCCCATGTCTTCTCTCCTGGTCTTGTGTGGCAAGGGTCGGGACATTTTGGAATGAGCGCTAGCTAGCAAGCTTAGGATGGTGTTTCCCTGCAGAGAAGAGTGAGAAAATTCTACCTTGGCAGGAGTCCCTCTCCGCCTGCCAATTGCAATGGGAGCAGGGCAGGTGAGAGGGTGGTAAGAGAGTGGCATTTAGAGGCAGACAAACTTGCATTTGACTTTCTGTCCCTGCCATTCTCTAGCTCAAGACCTCAAGCCTTCTGAGGCTCAGTCCTATCATCTGTAAAATGGGGATAATGTGCTTGCCTTACCAAGATACCAGGATCAGAAATACACGTCTCAACTGCCCAGCACAGTACCTAGTGGTTTATAAATGGGAGCCCTTAGCAGACAGTAGAGAGGAGTTCTGGAAGGCTTACTCCTTGTTGGCATGATAGTGGTGGTCACACCTGTCCTGCTCAGTGTGTTGTGAAGTTACTGGGTCAGTTTTTGGAAATATCTGTGCAGGTGGTGGCTCAGGCTTGAAGTGGATTCCTGTCAGCATATAGCCTGGATCAGGAGTCTCCAAAGCAGGGTGTATGACCCCAGGGATGTACAAGGTGACCCAGTGAGACAAGGGAAGGATACACAAGGCTGCTGCTTGCATTTATTTCACCTGAACATAAGAAAGAATACTTCCTAAGATTCAGTGCAAAGATGGACTCTGCCTGGCCAAGCCCATGAGCTATCCTGCAGAAGAGTGGGGATTCCCCAGCAGGGAGTCAGGAAATCTCTTTCCACATAGTGTGCAGCTTGTATGTGCCTGGCTATGTGGATTTACCCAAATAGAAGACTCTTGGTAATATTTTGAAGTGAAACGGGGAAAGCTTTGTCCCACATGAATCCCTGAGTCACTGATACACTCAGACAGTGATTCTAAAGGTGAGTTCGGTGATTCTTTTTTACAAAAAAGCTTCACATTGCCCAAAATGTCCTCTGCTACAAGGGATCATCATTACTGTGCAACCTTGCAGTGCCTGTGAAAAGATAATTGCATTTAAACTCTTTTCAACATAAAGGTCATGTTTTCATGCTGGATGAGAAAGGAATTGCTTTTCAAAAGAAACTCATCCTATGGAGAGAGCATTTTGAAAAATGATGTCTGGAACTTTTTCCATCCTTATGCCATTTTGTTATAACATGCACTTATAAATACCTTCGTGTGTGCACAGTGAAAACCTACCTTGCCAACAGAATTTTCTAAGCTGCTTAAAATCTTCCAAATTATTTCAGTGCATTTTGAGACTACTTGTTTAAAAAATGTAAAAATGCAACACCTTGTAAACAACGCAAGTAGACGTCCAAAATAGATGGCATTTAGTAGCAACCTGGGCCTTCACATTGTTGATGAAGGGGACTGAAAGGGTGACACGCACTTGTTCCCTTTGGAGCACATGTGTCGAGGTGGGGTCCTCTTCAGCCCCAGATACCAAAGTGTACCAAACCTGGAAATTTGAATGGCTGCATCAGCAACTATGACCCAAGATTTGTAAAATCCGTGAAGCATAGTCAATCATATTAGTGATACCTCTGATACTACTTGTTATAGGTTCAGTTATGTCCACCAAAATATGTGTTGGAATCCTAACCTCTATACCTATGGACAGAAACCCCAGTGGCATAGTGGTTAAGAGTTCATCTGCTAACCAAAAGGTCAGCAGTTCGAATCTACCAGGTGCTCCTTGGGAACCCTATGGGGCAGTTCTACCCTGTCCTAGGGTCACTATGAGTCAGAATCGACTCAATGGCAATGGATTTCGTTTTTCTGGTATACCTGTGGACAGGCCTGGTGGTGCAGTGATTAAGAGCTTGGCCGCTAACCAAATGGTCAGCAGTTTGTATTCACCAGCCATTCCTTGGAAACCCTATGGGGCATTTCTACTCTGTCCATTGGGGTTGCTATGAGTCGGAATCAACTCCACGCCAACGGGATTGGTTTTGTTTGTTTGGTATACCTATGGATATAATCTTGTTTCGGAATAGGGCTTTCTTTGTTATGTTAATGAGGCACATCAGTGCAGGATGTGTCTTGAACCTAATCATGCCTGAGTATAAACAGATCCGTTTAGACACCAAAACAAGCACAAACAAGGGGGAAGATAGACGTCACGTGAAGATTGCAGAGGGACCAAGGAATGCCAGGGCTACAGAAGATGAAACAAGAATCCTCCCCAGAGTCAACAGAGAGAGCCTTCCTCTAAAGCTGGTGCCCTGAATTCCGACTTCCAGCCTCCTGAACTGAAAGAAAATAAATTTCTATTCTTTAAAGCCACCCATTTGTGGTATTGGTGCTATAGCAGCTCTAGGTAACTATGACACTAGTAAAGAAAAAAGAGATTGTACCCATAATAATAATAAAAAAATTATTCAAGTAAGTATTCTTTATTTCACCTGTTTTACTTTTTTATGTTTTTATTTTTATGCATGTTCTATAATCCAGGTAATATACTAGTTTAGTGTCGTGAGTATAAAGTATATGTGTATATTGGGGATGAGTGTGCAATGGATTTTCAGGTATTGCGGTGGCCAGACAACCTCACTGAGTGATGACCCCAAGATGCCCAGGATTGAACCCAGGTTTCCCACAGTAATCCCACTTATTTGTTAACATCTCCTCCTCCCCTATTTTGGCTTTTTCCCCTTCTCTCTTGCTCCCCCGCTCCCTCACTCCTGCTTCCAGAGAGCACCTCCCAGGTGCACCCCTGCCCCCAACACCTTGTCCCAAGGACTGCTTTCAAGATGACCCATATTAGACACACGCCCTTGGGCCCAGTGAGAGAAGCAAAAAAATGGCTCCACCTCTCGTCCAGAGGCACTTCAAGGTATGGTCTGTATGGACCAAGTACCTTTCTTCTTCCAATAATCAAAGCATGTGGTCTGTGTGGCTTCCCAGTCACTTGCATCAGATTTTCTGGAAGAATATGTTCCAGAGCTGAGAAGGTAGGATTTTATCAGCAAGGAGGCCAGATGTCATTAGAAATGATCACCTGCCTGTACATGCAGCATTAGTGCCATCAGCTCCAGAATGCTCCAAAGGGTGGGGGAGGGGAAGCACTTACCTGCCCCAGACAGGAAATGTTTCCACCTCATCTATGAGACAGAACTCCCTATCCACCCAGCCTCACACCTGTGAGCACCTGGTAGCATGCCCAGTGCCAGGGGCGTGTTTTGAACTCCCAGTCTTTTGGTCTTGGTGCAAGTACATTGTTTGTTGCTAGTTACTGGGGCAAACCTGCTCTCCAATCACCATGACTTTCCTGTGACCCCTCCATCCCAGAAAAAACTCTGCTCTCTATACTCTCCACTGCCCCAAAGGAAGAGGAAATCCAAACATCTAAGATTCCTGAAACTGAGACATCAGCATGGTCATAGCCCGAGCCACCTGGGCTTTTCAGTCAACCTCCCAGACACCCACTATGCTTTCCCCTTCCTGGCCAGTCACCTTCATGCAAGAATAAAGAAAGGGCCTCAGTGGATAAG
The DNA here is from genome assembly GCF_000243295.1 of Trichechus manatus latirostris. NCBI lineage: Eukaryota > Metazoa > Chordata > Mammalia > Sirenia > Trichechidae > Trichechus > Trichechus manatus. Next base: position 3,612,400 of record NW_004443978.1, on the reverse strand, counting down.
GCGAGGTATCCAGTCATCTCAGCACTGAGGCACCTCTTGCCTCCACCATCCTTCCCCATCTCTGTTTCACAGCGACCTGCAACAAAGCTGTCAATCAACCAGGTATCTATATGACTGCAACTCCAGTGTCACCTTCAAAGCTTTCAGCTCAAAGATCTCACCATTTCTGGCTTCATCAATGGCAAAGGGCTCTAACTGGCATCCCTGCCTCAGCTTGGGCAAACTCCCAATCTGCCATCCTCCACAGCTACCAGACTGAGCTTTCTAACAGACTGATCCAATGGTTGGTTAAAGGGCCTGCTCAGATTAGAAGGAGCCACAAGACAGCATCAGCCTAGCATGTAAGGCACATTCCAGCCAGCCCCAGCCTGTCCTTCTGGCCAAGCAATTAGCACCTAGATATGCTGAGCTACCTGCATTCACCAAGCATACCATTGTCAAGAAAAAGTATCCAGAGCATGGAAGTAAGTCAAAAGGTGACTACAGCACTGTCTGTCAGGCCTGCCTGAGGGCCATCAGACCTTCCAGGGGAGGCAGTGTGGTGGTTTTAGCGGTACAGGTAGTCCCTGACTTATGACGGGGTTCCATTCTGACGACTCCACAGTAAGTTGGTTCTGACATAAGTCTAATACCTCTTTTTTTTTTTTAGTTTTCATTATTATTGCCTTTTATTATCAATAGCCTTATATGAATGTCATAGAGTAATCTCCCATACCTTGATTAAAGTAAAACTGAGAGATTTATTGAAAGTAAAAAGAGACAGTTCGAGCCAAAGAGACTGAATTCCATGTGTTGGAACCCACTAATCCAATATGGTAACTCAATAGTGACATTTTATAAGGGGTGGGGAACAAAAGACATGAAACACATTAGTGGATTGTATTTACAAACTTAGATCATCGAAAAACGTTACTTGATTTTGTAGTAGATCATTATAAAGCAGGACTTCCTGTATTGGAAGCTCGTAAGACAATTGGCTTAAAAGGATATAAGTATCTTTCTTAGACTGGTTACAATGTGGTAATTACAAGGGTATATGACAGGGGCAGGGGACCACATCATCATTACCAGACATTTTTTAGTTTCATGATTATGTCTGCATGGAAGATAGCTGTTGCTAGGGTGAAAACAGAGCTAGTAACAAACGAGTCACACCTAAACCTCAAGCTGGCTGTCTTAGTTACTTAGTGCTGCTATAACAGAAAAACCACAAGTGGATGGCTTTAACAAAAAGAAGTTTATTCTCTCATTGTCTAGTAGGCTACAAGTCCAAATTCAGGGTGTCACCTCCAGAGGAAGGCTTTCTGTCTCTGTCGGCTCTGAAGAAAGGTCCTTGTCATCAGTCTTCCCTTGGTCTGGGAGCATCTCAGCACAGGAACCTCAGGTCCGAAGGACACGTTCTGCTCCCAGTGCTGCTTTCTTGGTGGTACAAGGTCCCCATGTGTCCCTGCTCGCTTCTCTCTTTTATGTCTCAAAAGAGATTGGCTTAAGACATTATCTAATCTTGTAGACCTCATCAGTATAACTGCTGCTAATCCATCTTATTACATCATAGTGTTAGAGTTTACAACACATAAGGAAATCACATCAGATTACAAAATGGTACACAATCATACAATACTGGGAATCATGACCCAGCCAAGTTGACAGATA
>NW_004443978.1:3533508-3610647 GCF_000243295.1 Trichechus manatus latirostris | reverse complement strand
AAGTCAGTTCTGACATAAGTCTAATACCTCTTTTTTTTTTTTTAGTTTTCATTATTATTGCCTTTTATTATCAATAGCCTTATATGAATGTCATAGAGTAATCTCCCATACCTTGATTAAAGTAAAACTGAGAGATTTATTGAAAGTAAAAAGAGACAGTTCGAGCCAAAGAGACTGAATTCCATGTGTTGGAACCCACTAATCCAATATGGTAACTCAATAGTGACATTTTATAAGGGGTGGGGAACAAAAGACATGAAACACATTAGTGGATTGTATTTACAAACTTAGATCATCGAAAAACGTTACTTGATTTTGTAGTAGATCATTATAAAGCAGGACTTCCTGTATTGGAAGCTCGTAAGACAATTGGCTTAAAAGGATATAAGTATCTTTCTTAGACTGGTTACAATGTGGTAATTACAAGGGTATATGACAGGGGCAGGGGACCACATCATCATTACCAGACATTTTTTAGTTTCATGATTATGTCTGCATGGAAGATAGCTGTTGCTAGGGTGAAAACAGAGCTAGTAACAAACGAGTCACACCTAAACCTCAAGCTGGCTGTCTTAGTTACTTAGTGCTGCTATAACAGAAAAACCACAAGTGGATGGCTTTAACAAAAAGAAGTTTATTCTCTCATTGTCTAGTAGGCTACAAGTCCAAATTCAGGGTGTCACCTCCAGAGGAAGGCTTTCTGTCTCTGTCGGCTCTGAAGAAAGGTCCTTGTCATCAGTCTTCCCTTGGTCTGGGAGCATCTCAGCACAGGAACCTCAGGTCCGAAGGACACGTTCTGCTCCCAGTGCTGCTTTCTTGGTGGTACAAGGTCCCCATGTGTCCCTGCTCGCTTCTCTCTTTTATGTCTCAAAAGAGATTGGCTTAAGACATTATCTAATCTTGTAGACCTCATCAGTATAACTGCTGCTAATCCATCTTATTACATCATAGTGTTAGAGTTTACAACACATAAGGAAATCACATCAGATTACAAAATGGTACACAATCATACAATACTGGGAATCATGACCCAGCCAAGTTGACAGATATTTTTGGGGGACACAATTCAATCCACCACACGCCACCCTTCGGTCCCCAAAAACTCATGCCCTTCCCATGTGTAAAACATATTCATCCCATCACATCATAGCAAAAGTCTTACCTTCAAGTCCAAAATCCAAAAATTCCTCTTCATCTGTGAAATCTAGAATACAGGTTATCTTCTTCCAAAGGTACAATGGCAGAACAGGCACAAGCCAGACATTTCCACTACAAATGGGCGAAACTGGAGGAAAAGAACAGGCACCAAACAATTCAGCAGAACACATTACATTCGCCCTCAAGGCTTTGAAAATAATCCTCTGTTCTCTGAGACAATTTACACAATGGCTCCACAATCCAGACTCTATGTATTGGCCACTTTCTCCAGATTCTGAGTGGAGGCTTCTCAGCCCTGGGCTTCAGCTCTACCTTCCAGGCCCACTGGGACAGCAACTGTGCTCCCTCAACTTTAGGCGCACCATTCTCCCAGTCCCTCTGAGTAGCGACTCCACCCTTAGAAACACCAGAGGTCATGGCTCCACCGTTTGAAACCCCAGAGGTCATGGGCATACCTTTTGAGACTGAGGCAGCTCGGCTTCTTGTGTCCCTTGTATCTTCAGTTTCTGTTTCCTGGTTTCTTGGCCTCTCGGCTCCTCAGGCCTGCCAACATCTGCCCTGCTGGGGCAAGTGTGCCAAAGCTCTGTAGCTCCACCGATAAGTGCCCAGAGGTACCCCACTCCGCCAGGAAGCCTCCTGCACATAGACACTCAGCTCTCTTACTCCGTGCGTCAGCTCCAGCGCTGTCTTGCACTGTCTCCTGGTTCTGCTGCTGCTGGTTCTCTGCTGCTGCCGCTTCTCTGCTGCTGCAGGTTCTCTGCCACTGCCACTCTGTCCATTCACAGTTTCAAAACCACTTCCACATTTTCGGTATCTGTTACAGCAGCACCCCACTCTCTCAGTACCAAATTCTGCTTTAGTCATCTAGTGCTGCTATAAGAGAGATACCACAAGTGGATGGCTTTAACAAAGAGAAGTTTATTCTCTCATTGTCTAGCAGGCTATAAGTCCAAATTCAGGGCATCACCTCCAGAGGAAGGCTTTCTCTCTCTGTCGGCTCTGGAGAAAGTTCTTTGTCATCAGTCTTCCCTTGGTCTGGGAGCATCTCAGCACAGGAACCTCAGGTCCATAGGACACGCCTTGTTCCCAGTGCTGCTTTCTTGGTGGTACAAGGTCCCCATGTGTCTCTGCTCACTTCTCTCTTTTATATCTTGAAAGACATTGGCTTAAGACACTAATCTTGTAGACCTCATCAGTATAACTGCTGCTAATCCATCTTATTACATCATAGTGATAGAGTTTACAACACATGAGGAAATCACACCAGATTACAAAATGGTACACAATCATACAATACTGGGAATCATGACCCAGCCAAGTTGACAGATATTTTGGGGGGACACAATTCAATCCATGACACTGGCCATTTCCCATTTTCTCAGATATCTCAAATTTTAAATTCCCTTACACAAAATCTGATCTTTATTGGTCTTTGGGGGTTGGAAACATTACATATAAACTTACAGATATATTTTACTACATCCAAGAAGAAAAAATAAAACCATTGCTGTTGAGTCGATTCTGACTCATAGCGACTCTGTAGATAGAGTAGAACTGCCCCACAGGGTTTCCAGGAGCGACTGGTGGATTCCAACTGCCGACCTTTTGGTTAGCATCCAAGCTCTTAACCATTGCACCACCAGGGCTCCATTTTAATACATACATACATTAAAAAAATACATAAATCATAAAAATTTCTCAAATGATAAAGACTTGGACAGCATTGACATTTTATCACTTGTGGAAGGTTCTGGATCATCTGGATTATCCTTGGGAATAGGAATGGCACTTTTAGTCAGAAAATTAGTGAGTTGTCTGGTTGGCCCTTTTCTTTTTTTCTTCATATTTTCACAGTAGCATCTCATTGCTTCCCGAATCTGCCTAGCATCTTTAGCAAAGTGATCAGCGTTTGGGTCCATGTTTTCAAGCAACTGAAGCCCCTGATTTAGTTTAGAAAAAATCCAGTTAATCCTTCCACTGTAATTTTTTGACGACTTCTCTCCTTCTTCTTCCTCATTATTTCTTTCTTACTCAGCATTTCTTTCCTCTTCAAAATCCATTAAGTCCTGATCTGTCTGTTCTCCTTCTTTGCAATCTATGAGCTGTTTCACATCGGTGATATCAAGTTCTAAATTCAGCGTTCTTGCCATATGGACAATTTTTCCACTGATCTCTTTCATCCTATTATCCTGATCAGATGCTTGGAGAGTGTTCCCATAACTCAGCAATTTTTTCAATACCCCCTCCATGCATTTTCCATTAACTTCCTCCTAGGAAGATCCAATGTTCCTGATACACTGATGGTCAAAAGTGTGGTTTGTCGTTAACGCAAGTATGTCATAAGTCAGGGACTGCTTGCATGGCCACAAATTCTTGATCTCTTCCTCTCAAGAGTGAAGTTTAATTCCTCTCCCCATAAGCATAGGCTGGACTTGGTGACTCACTTCTAACAAATAGAATACAGCAGAAGTGAAGATCTGTCACTCCCAAGATTAGATTATAAAAAGACTGCAGCTCTTGTGTTCTCTCCCCTCCTTTTCTCTCTCTCTACCTTTTTCCGATCACACTCTCAGGAACATCTGCTGTCATGTCATCAGCAGCCCTGTGGAGAGGCCCACATGGTGAGGAGTTGAAGTCTCTGTCAACAGCCGCCAGAATAAGTGTGGAAGTGATTCTCCAGTACCTTCAGAGACTGCAGCCCCTGCCAGCAAACTAGACAGCAACCACATGAGAGACCTGAGCCAGGACCACCCAGCTAAGCTGCTCCTAGATCTGTTACACTCAGAAACTGTGCACAGTAAATAAATGTTTGTTGTTTAGGCTGCTAAATTTTGGGGTGATTGATTTGTTATTAATAGATAACTAGTTTGTTTGACTTGCATTTATTATTAAGGACTAGACTGTATAAAGTTAGATGTTAACTTGTTGAATATGATAAGTTGCAAGTTATTTCTGCTGGCAGAGTAGATAACCTCGAAGCTAATGGCTTAATTGCCCTATAGAGCATTAACTAGTTTTATATTTAACTTTATAATTTTATGCCAACGTTCCTTTATTCACTGACTATATATCAGTTCTTCAGATCTCTCTTTGAACGAGCTTTATCATCCTGCTGCTTCCCTCCTTAAAGAAATAAATATTAGACAGCAAAATATTTTTGAGGATCATGTTTTTAACTTTTTAGAAATTATCCTTTGCCACCATGTACTTTTGTACCTCTGCACTTTGCTCATGTTGTGCCTGCAGGTGGGAACACCCTTCCTGGTTCAAATGGTACTTGTCCTGCCAGACCAACTTCCGAGGTCCCCTCACAGGGAGCCCTCCCTGACCTCTGAGGAGGAAGCCATCTCTCCCTCCCCCATGTTCCACAGCCCTTTGCTCCTGTTGGAAGGGAGGATTTGTCAGACAATATGAGCCATTTCCAGGTCCAACCCCAACATCAGGCTGTCCTCCAGAACTTTACTTAGGAAGTGAGGGCAGGTTGGGTGAGGACCATCCTCGGAAGAGGTGTTGGTGATCTTAGAGGTTTTCTATATTAAGATGGGTCATTTCCCCAGGACTTGTCTATGCACATTCCAGGCCAAAGAGGAGAGATGGACATTGAGCCAGGGAAGAAAGTGTGGCAGGTAGCCAACTCAGGGCAGTATCCAGTGGGGCAGCTGTGACTTTCTTGAGGGCACAGAGAATACTTTATTTATCTGAATTATCTTTATTTATTTGAATACATTCCTCATTCCTCTCACATGGCACATAAATGCTTGTTAATTAATAAGTTCACCAGTATATTAATGACTAATTGTTACTGATGCTTAAGAAGGACATGCAGATAAATTTTTTAAAAATAGGTGTGTTGTAAAATATTTTCATCTTCATCAAAATGTCTAATAAAATATTATTTTTTGGTACCTCTATACCTGCACGCTCCCAATCCATATTAGTACCGTCCCTTTTCTCTGTTTCTTCTTCTAAAGCTTCCATAAGGTTACAAACATATGTGTACCAGGCAGCTATTGCTGTGTAACAAACCACCTCAAAGTTTAGTGACTGTATGCATTTTCTATGGTTGCTGTAACAAATTACCACAAATTAGCAGCTTCAAACTACACAAATTCATTTTTTTACAGTCCTGGAGGTCAGAAATATGAAATTAATCTTATGGGACTAAAATCAAGGTGTCCACAAGGCTGATTCATTCTGGTTCCTTCTGGAGGCTCCAGAATCTGTTCCTTGCCTCTTCTAGCTTTTAGAGGCACTAACATTCTTGGGCTCATGGCCATATTGCTCCAATCTCTGCTTCCATCATCACATCGCCTTCTCTTCTGTTTCACCTTCCTATGTACCTCTATGAAAGTCTTGTGATTATATTTGGCTCATCTGGATAATCCAGGATAATCTCCCCATCTCAAGATCACTAACAATTACCTCTGCAAAGTCTCTCTTACCATGTAAAGTGACATATTCACAGGTTCTAGGAATCAATATGTGGACTTTTTTTGCAGGGGGCAATATTCAGCCAACTACAGTGACTTAGAACCACCACCATGTATTCATCTTTCAGTTTGGGCTGAGCTCAGCTGGGCATTTCTTCTGATCTCAGCTAGGCTTACTTATGCGTCTGCAGTCAGCTGTGGGGTCAGGCAGGGGCCGGCTGGTCTAAGATGGCCTCAGCTTAGACAATTCATCTGTGCTGCCTATGGCCCCCCACCCTCCCACAGGTAGCATGAGCGTGTTTGTGTAGGAGTTGGGCAGGGCTCCAAGCAGAAGATGCAAGGCCTCCAAGGCCTCGGCTCAGAGCTGGCACAATATCACTTCCACCTCATTCTATTGGCCAGAGCAAGTCACAGGGTCAGCTCAGGTTCAAGGGGAGGAAATACAGAGTTGCAAAATTATCTTGCAAAGCTCATGGATACAGGAAGGGGTGAAGGATTGTGGCCTTATTGTGCACTTACTATGAGCTCAGCTCACACAGAGGCCAACAAACCCCAGAACCCAATTTACCAAAGACCCCGAATAAGCCCCCCTGTGAGAATTAGAATTCTCTGCTCCTGACCGTCACATGTTCCAGGCTCTTCCATACCCACTGATCCGCACACAGCAGGGACTCTGCCTCTGTGTTCTTCCCAGTCTTACCCCCACCCCCGCCCCAACCAAATCCTGCCGGTCCATCCAGGCCAGAACTACTTGACATCACGAAGCCTTGTCACATCTCCCCAGGACATCCACCTCTCCCTCCTTTCTACGTCACAGTGCATTTACACATCAGCCTTCCTTCTAAATCCAAGGCAGCCCCGCAGGGGTCTGAAGCAGGCTGGACCAACACAGCCCCACAGCAGATCAGAATATGTAAACTGCATCCTCAACAGCGACACCGTGTGTCAGGAAGAAAGAACGGTAGTGTAGGCTGAGCAGATGTAGTTCCTCCGTATATGGATGTGGAATAAGACTGACCTTCCCCTCCCCCCGCCCCGCCCCGCCTTTGTCTTTAAGCTCGGTAGTGGCTCAAGAAGGAGGTGCTTTTCTTGCTGCCCTTAAGACACTATGGCAAATAGGGACAATAAATATGTAGTGGATTCGACGGCAACGGGTATGGTTTGGTGGTTTGGGCTGAAAATAAATGACAAGGTAATATTTGCCCCCTATTTTGTTGAAATAGGTCATCCTGGTTATAAAACCACAAAAAAAAGAAAACCCAAGCCCTTTGCCATCGAGTCGATTTTGACTCATTGCGACCCTATAGGATAAAGTAGAACTGACCCACAGGGTTTCCCAGGAGCCGCTGGTGGATTTGAACTGCCGACCTTTTGGTTAGCAGCCAAGCTCTTAGCCACTGCGCCACCAGGGCTCCAAATATGCCTTTTATTTGCTTTCTCTATGACACGCTTTTTTTTTTTTTTTTTTTTTGGTAACTTTTTCCTTTGACATCATTTCAAACTTGAACATTTCAAGAATAGTACAAATATTCTGCCCTAAAGAGAAATGAAGCTCTGATACATGCTACAACATGGATGAACCCTGAAAACATGCTGAGTGAAATGTCAGACACCAAAGGCAAAAATATTGGATGATCCCACTTATATGAAATACCTAGAATAGGCAAATGCATAGAGACCAAAGTTTGTCAGTGGTTACAGGGGCTGGCAAGAGGGCATAATGGGGAGTTATTGCTGACAGGATACTGGGTTTCTGTTTAGGGTGATTAAAAACATTTGAAAATCGATAGTGGTGATGGTTGCACAATACTGTGAATGTGATTAATGTCACTGAATTGTACACTTCAGAATGGTTAAAATGGCAAATGTATTGTTATAGATATTTTGCCAGATCAAGTAAAAAATATAAACAAATACCATTTGTCTTGGTCATCTAGCACCGCTATAACAGAAATACCACAAGTGGATGGCTTTAACAAAGAGTTTACTCTCTCACAGTCCAGTAGGCTAGAAGTCTGAATTCAGGGTGCCGGCTCCAGGGGAAAAGCATTTCTCTCCCTGTCGGGTCTGGAGGAAGGTCCGTGTCATCAGTCTTCCCTTGGTCTAGGAGCTTCTCTGAGCAGGAACCTCAGGTCCAAAGGACACGCTCTGCTCCTGGCACTGCTTTCTTGGTGATATGAGGTTCCATGTCTCTCTGTTCACTTCTGTCTTTTGTATCTCAAAAGAGATTGGCTGAAGACACTATCTAATCTTGTAGCTCTCATCAATATAACTGCCACTAATCCATCTCATTACATCATACTGATAGGATTTACAACACATAGAGAAATCACATCTGAGGACAAAATGGTAGACAATCATACAATACTGGGAATCATAACCTAGCCAAGTTGATAGACATGTTTTTGGGGGACACAATTCAATCCATGATGCCATTTAATAAAATTTTATTAAACAACCCAAAAAAAGAGTGGTACAAGGAATTCTCCTTTTCCCAGACTTACCAAGTAATTTCATATTACTCTATTTCCTTTATCATTCTCTCTGTATATATTTATATGTATACGGATTTTTTCCTGGACTATGTGAGAGTGAGTTGGAGATACTGTCTCCTAATTTTCCCCTAATTAATATGTAGTTCCTGAGAACAACTGTTCCTACATAACCAGAGTACAATTATCAAAATCAGAAAAAATTACATTGATACAATAATATTATCTAATCTATAGTCCATATTTAAATTCCATTTGTCCTTATAATGTCACTTATAGCAATATTGTTTCCAGTAACATACCTTTTTAAATCCTTAGTAACTAAATAAATTCAGTTGACAGAATATTATAAGCAATTGATTAACAAGTTGAAACCATTCACATTTTTTATATAGCAGTACATAGAAGCATAGACTTTAGCAAGTTATATAGTCAGCTGAAAGAGGCATGGGTGTTCAAGTGATAATACCAGCTTATTGACCTGGTGATAAGTCAAATGGAGAAAGGTGATGAACCATTTTTTTTCACTGTTAACCCTTTTTTTTGCAAGCTTGAAGTCCCCCTCCTGAGTGTCTCCCAGGCAACAGAGAAAGATCCAGGTAAACTCACAAGAGACACAGTTTCAGAAAAATTATATCTGGCCATGGCAACCACAGGGCACAAACAGAGACAAGGACAAATCACACCAAGAACATTGCCCTCATCTGTCATCACCAACGTGACGGCTTTAAAGCAAAAATAAGTTTCCATCACCGTTCTGCTAAGTCAGGAGAAAGCCGGCAGAGTTAAAGGTGAAAGAGGTAGCTGGGCTGGGTTTCCAGTATGCCTCAGGGGTGATGAAGTGTTTCGCACATAGTCCAGGAAATGTGTTATCTATCTCTGGATTTGCCACCTACAGCATGTCATATTATTTGACTTACGAATACGAAGTCATTGTTCAAAGATAAAAAATGGAACGAACAGGGAAGGTCTTATTCAGCCACAAATGGCATCTTGCACATGACATTCCATGAATTATAAATAGAGAAAAAACAAAATCTATCCACCAAGGGTTATACATAGTACAGACTGGAAATTATACCAATTCAGCGGGAAGCCTGCCAGCCCAGGGAGTCTCTGTTGCTCAAGACAGTATTTTATTTCTGCCTTCCTCCCTGTAAGTTCTGTAGACAAGACATTCTAATTACAATCCCCGCATGATAAACTACGGCTTGTAAAATTCAGAGCATGGGTTATGACAAAGAGGAGAATGTGCACGCAGCCCTCCAGTCCAACTTTATTAGACTTGGGATAAAACAGCATCATTTGTCGACCAAGTCACTTCACTGAGCTTCAGCGTCCTACTGGATTATAGCCACTTACCAGGGTCTGACACAGAGCAGGTGCTTGATAAATATCTACTGCCTGATCACAGAAAAGGAAAAACTACATACATTTAAGCCTCATATTTCTAACATTTTCAATGAAAAATTACTAATTTGCCTTAGCAGTTCATAATTACTCCACAATAAATGGGTCTATCCAGACTTGTAAAACCCTAATGTGATGAGAAATAAAACAGGAATGCACTGAGCCATCACAAAAGGAGAGGTAATCTCAGTAACTTCTTCCAGAAGGTCAAAGAATAAGGTGCTGTGATTTATAAAGTCAGCCTATCAGCCACTCCTAGATTACATGCTTTCAACGAGTTTGAGTAAAACAAAATGCTTTGCTTAATTGAAACCAACTAACAAATATTTAATGAGCACCTAACATATACCCAGCACTTGTCAGGTACTCTCAGAGCTAAGAGGCAACATAAGATGGTTTTCTTCACCACAGGTTGTTTATACCCCAAGTTGGCAAGGTAATATAAATGCTATTTTGCCATAAACAACCGTTGCCGTCGAGTCAATTCCGACTCATAGCCACCCTATAGGACAGAGTAGAACTACCCCATAGTGTTTCCAAGGAGCGGCTGGTAGATTTGAACTGCTGATCTTTTGGTTAGCAGCAGAGCTCTTACCCACTGCACCACCAGGGCTCCATTGTGATCCAAATCAGAGACAAATCATGCAATATAATTCAATCAGATAACATAGACTAAGCACGTTGCTAATCATGTGGCAGGTCAATAGACATAAAACATTAGTGACATGAGAAAGCAAAATGAACTGGAGTTATCAGAAAACGATTTCTTTTTTGTGCTTTAGGTGAAAGTTTACAGCTCAAGTTAATTTCTCATTCAAAAATTCATACACATATTGTTTTGTGACATTGGTTGCAATCCCCACAATGTGACAGCATGCTCCCCCTTTCCACCTTGGGTTCCCTGTGTCCCTTCATCCAGATCCTGTCCCTTCCAGCCTTGTCATCCTGCTTTTGGACAGGAGCTGCCCATTGGTCTTGTATATTTGATTGAACTAAGAAGCACGTTCCTCGTGTGTGTTACTGTTTTATAGGCCTGTCCAATCCTTGTCTTAAAAGTGAGCTTTGGGAGTGGTTTCAGTTCTGGGTTGAGTGTCCAGGGGCCATGGTTTCAGGGGTTTCTCCACTCTCTGTCAGACTAGTAAGTCTGGTCTTTTTTCGTGAATTTGAATTCTGTTCTACATTTTTCTCCCACTCTGTCCAGGACTCTGTTGTGGTCCCTGTCAGGGTGGTCATTGGTGGCAGCTGGGCATCATCTAGTTCTTCTAGGCTCAGGCTGGTGGAGTCTCTGGTTCATGTGGTCCTTTAGTCCTTTGGGGTAATATTTTCCTTGTTTCTTTGGTTTTCTTCATTTTCCTTTGCTTTGGATGGGATGTGATTAATAGACGTATCTTAGATAGCTGCTTGCAAGTTTCTAAGACCCCGGAGACTACTCACCAAAGTGGGATATAGAGTGTTTTCTTTATGGACTATGTTATGTTAATTGACCTAGATGTCCCCTGAGACTATGGTCACCAGCCCCCAGCACCAGCTACTCTGTCCTTCAAGGTGTTTGGATGTGTCTAGGAAGCTTTTGCTTTGGTCCAGTTGTGCTAACTTCCCCTATATTGTGTGTCATCCTTCCTTCACCAAAGGTGACCCTTGTCTACTGTCTAGCTAGTGATCCCCACCCCTCATAATCATCAAAGAATGCTTTTTTCTGTGTGTAGACCTTCTCTTGAGTTCTTCTAACAGAGGTCTCATACAATATTTGTCCTTTTGTGACTGACTTATTTCACTCAGCATAATGTCCTCCACTTTCATCCATGTTATCAGATGGTTCACAGATTCATTGTTGTTCTTTCTCATTGCATAGTACTCCACTGTGTACCATAATTTGTTTATCCATTCATCTGTTGATAGGCATTTAGCTTGTTTCCATTTTTTGCGATTGTGAATAGTGCTGTAATGATGACTCTTCTTTCTCCAGGGTATATTCTTAGGAGTAGGATTGCTGGATTTTGTGGTATTTCATTTTTAGCTTTTAAAAGAAGCGTCATATCATTTTCCAAAGTGGTTGTACCATTTCACATTCCCACCAGCGTGCATAAGAGTTCTAATTTCTCCACAACCTCTCCAACATTTGTTATTTTGTGTTTTTTGGATTAGTGCCAGTATTATCGGGGGTGAGATGGTATCTCAATGTAGTTTTGATTTGCATTTCTCTAATTGTTAATGATCGCAAGCATTTCCTCATGTGTCTGTTAGCTGCCAGAATATCTTCCTTACCAATTGTTAGTTATTGTTAGTTATGGATGCCTTTTATTTCTTTTTCTTGCCTTATTGCTGCTAGGACCTCCAGCACAATGTTGAATAATAGTGGTGATAAAGGGCATCCTTGTCTTGTTCCCGTTCTCAAGAGGAATGTTTTCTGTCTCTCTCCATCTAGAATGATGTTGGCTGTTGGCTTTGTATAAATGCCATTTATTATGCTGAGGAATTTTCCTTCTATTCCTATTTTGCTGAGAGTTTTTTATCAGGAATGGGTGTTGGACTTTGTCAAATGCCTTTTCTGCATCAACCGATAAGATCATATGGTTCTTTTGTTTTATTTATGTAGTGTATTATGTTCATTGATTTTCTAATGTTGAACCATGCCTGCATAACTGGTATGAATCCTTCTTGGTCATGGTGCATTTTCTTTTTCTTTTTTTTTTGATATGCTGTTGAATTCTATTGGCTAGAATTTTGTTGAGAATTTTTGCGTTTGTGTTCATGAGGGATGCTGATCTGTAGTTTTCTTTTTTTGTGGTGTATTTGCCTGGCTTTGGTATCAGGGTTATGCTGCCTTCATAAAATTGAGTTCTGAAGTATTCCTTCCTTTCCTATGCTCTGAAATAGCTTAAGTAGTATTGGTGTTAGCCCTTCTCTGAGAGATTGGTCAAATTCTCCAGTGAATTCATCTAGGTCAGGGTTTTTTTTTGTTGTTGTTGTTGTTGCAAGGTTGTTTTTTGTTTGTGTGTTTGTTTATTTTTTTTACCTCTTCAATTTATTATTTTGTTATGGGTCTCTTTAGGTTTCTACCTCAGTTTGTGTTAGTTTAGGTACGTAGTGTGTTTCTAGAAATTTTTCCATTTCTGCTAGGTTTTCAAATTTGTTAGAGTACAATTTTTCATAGTATTCTGTTACGATCCTTTTTATTTCAGTTGGGTCTGTTGTGCTATTACCCATCCTATTTCTTATTCAGGTTATTTGCTTCCTCTCTTGTTTTTCTTTTGTAAGTTTGGTCAATGGTTTGTGGATTTTGTTGATCTTTTCAAAGAACCAACTTTTGATCTTGTTGAAATTGAGAATAGAAAAGCTATTCTCTCAAACAATTGTTTTTCTACTCTCTATTACATTTATTTCTGCTGTAATCTTTATTATTTCCTTTCTTCTAGTGCATGAGGGCTTCTTTTGCTGCTCTGTTTCTATTTGTTCAAGTTGTAGGGTTAATGTTTTGATTTTGGCCCTTTCTTCTTTTCTGATGTGTGTGTTTATTGCTATAAATTGACCTCTAAGCACTGCTTTCCCTGGGACCCAAAGGTTTTGGTAAGATGTGTTTTCATTCTCATTTGATCCTATGAATTTTTTTAATTCTATCCTTGATTTCTTCTATTACCCAGTAGTTTTTAAGCAAGGTGTTGCTCATTTTCCATGTATTTGATTTTTTTCCTTGCTATTTCTGTTACTGGTTTCTACTTTTATGGCATTGTGATCAGAGAAGATGCTTTGTACTATTTTGATGTTTTGGATTTTGTAAAGGCTTGTTTTGTGGCCTAAAATGTAGTCTATTCTGAAGAGTGTTCCATGTGCATTGGAAAAGAATGTATATTTTGCTGCTGTTGGGTGGAGTGTTCTGTATATGTCTATGAGGTCAAGTTGGTTAATTGTAGCATTTAGATCTTCTGTATCTTTATTGAGTTTCTTTCTAGATGTTCTGTCCTTCACCAAGAGTGGTGTGTTGAAGTCTCCTACTATTATTGTGGAACAGTCTATTTCTCTTTTCAATGCCGTTAGAGTTTGTTTTATGTATTTTGGAGCTTTGTCATTGGGTGTGTATATATTTATTATGGTTATATCCTCCTGACATATTGACCCTTTAATCATCATATACTGTCCTTCCTTTTCTTTTATGGTGGATTTTGCTTTAAAGTCTGTTTTGTCAGAGATTAATATTGCCACTCCTGCTCTTTTTTGGTTACTGTTTTCTTGATATATCATTTTCCATCCTTTGAGTTTTACTTTGTTTATGTATTTGTGTCTAAGGTGTGTCTCTTGTACACAGCATATAGATGGATTGTGTTTTTTATCCATTCTGTCACTCTCTCTTTACTGGTGCATTTAGGCAAATTACATTCAGTGTAATTATTGATAGGTATGAGTTTACTACTGTCATTTTGATGATTTTTGTGTGTGCGGTGTTGACAGTGTCTTTGTTCTGCTTAATTTTCTGTGCTGAGTTCTTCTAACGTATTTTCTTTTCATCTCTTTCATTATTGTTGGTTTTGTGTTTGCTGAATCTTCATGATTTTCTTATTTTTTATTTTGATGGGTAGGTTTGTTAGCTTCCTTTGTGGTTACCTTGAAATTTACCTTTATTTTTCTAAGTTTAAACCAGTCTTTTACTTCTTGATATTGCCTTGACTTCCTCTCCATGTGGAAGTTCTATGACTACACGGCTTATTCCCTCTTTTTTGTTTTGACATTGTCGTTGTTTACATATTGATGTCTCTGGTTCCCTATTTTCAGTTTTAGCTTTGATTTGTTTCTGTGAACTCCCTCTCTGGGTTTGTATCTGGTTGATCAGTCCTGTGTCCTAGTCTTGGATTGTTGTCTAATGTTTGGATTGTTGTCTAATGTCGTTGGTTCTCTAACCGAAGGACTCCCTTTAATATTTCCTGTAATTTTGTTCTGGTTTTTACAAATTCCCTTAATTTCTGCCTATCTGGAAATGACCTAATGTCAGCATTAAGAGACAATTTTTCTGGATATACAATTCTTGGCCGGCAATTTTTTTCCTTCAAGGCTTTATATATGTCATCCCATTGCCTACTTGCCTGTATGGTTTCTGCTGAGTAATCTGAGTTTAGTCTTATTGGTTCTCCTTTGTAGGTTACTTTTTGTTTATCCCTAGCTGCTCTGAGAATTCTTTGTCTTTGGATTTGGCAAGTTTGATTATGATACGTCTTGGTGACTTTCTGTTAGGGTCTATCCTGCATGGGGTTTGTTGAGCTTCTTGGATAGATATCTTCTTATCTTTCATAATATTAGGGAAGTTTTCTTCCAGCAAATCTTCAACAGTTCTCTCTGTGTTTTCCATTATTCTCCACCCCCCTGCTCATTCTTGTACTACAGTCACTCATAGGTTTTTCTTCTTGATACTATCCCACATAATTCTTAGGCTTTCTTCATTTTTATTCATTATTTTTCTGATTTTCCCTCAAACAAATTGGTGTCAAGGGATTTATCTTCAATCTTACTAATTCTGGCTTCCATTGTCTCAATTCTCCTCCTATGACCTTCTATTGAGTTGCCTAATCCTGAAATTTTATTGTTAGTCTTTTGGATTTCTAGTTGCTATTTCTGTATGGTTTCTAGCAGCTTGTTTATCCTGTCATTTTGTTCTTGTATCATTTTCCTGAATTATTCTATTGCTTTGTCTATATGTTCCTTAGTTTGGTCTGTGTTTTGCCTGATCTCCTTTCTGATCTCTTATCTCTTTATCAGGTAGTTCCATTGCCTTATCTACTTCAGGAAAGTTTTCTGGTTCTTCATTTTGGTCGCTTGTTAGAGTCATCTTGTCCTGCTTCTTTATACAATTTGATATTGACTATTGTCTCTAAGGCATCAATAAGTTATTATATTTATTTATTTATTGTATTTTTGTTTACTGCATCTTGTATTTTTGTTTCGTTTTGATATGACCAAGTGTGTGCTCTGGTCGTTGGCATTGTTGAAGCACTAACCTTCTGTCTCCAGGTGGTTAGAGCAGCTACTATGTGTGTGAGCCCAAGAGTCTGTTCACCGTTCTTGTGGGAGTGCAGTTGTTTGGGTCACAGGTGCCTGGTTCATCGGTCACTGAGTGTGTGCTGTGGAGACTCTCAACTACAGTCCTATGGGAGCAGGCCTGTGTGGGGGTGTTTGGAGAAGGCACAGGTCTCTGGCTGCAGTGGGGATGATGAGATGAGCAAGGCAGGCGGCTGTCAGCTGCCCCCAGGTGCCCGGATGGAGGGCGTACTCCTGTCTGCTACAGTGCATAGTTGGGGGGTAGTGCAGCCAGTCCTTGGCACCCAGTGCCATTGGCTGGAGGAATTGGGAGGCATCACTAATTCTCAGGCCCCTGTCATGGGTGGCTAGATGGTGTGGGTGGTACCTCTAGCCTTCAGGCCCCAGTGTAGGTGGGTGAGGCTCCTTCTTAGGGGGCAGGGCAGTGTACAATGTCACAAATATGCAGCTCTCACTTGGCTGCTGCAGGTGAAAATGGGCTTCAGGTGGATGCCCTGCAATTTTTGTTCTAATGAAGGTGTGTGGTGTTGGATCAGCCTGCAAGGCACTGGGGCAAGGGTGAAGGGTGAGGGCGAAGGGTGCTTCTAGTCCGCGGACCCCCTACACCACTGGCTGGGCAAAGGAGTGGGTGTCTCTGGACCTAGCCATGAGTTCCCAGCTTAGAGGGCATGGCGTTGTTGAATGCTGCAGGACTGGTGTTGGAGAGGGAAGGGGGATGGGTGAGGGGAAGGGAGGGCTCCTCGGCCATGGAGCTCTGGTTGAGGGAAGGGTTATGGTGCCAGTGTACGTAGTGGGTTGGAAGCTTGCACTTAACTTTCGCAGGTCTGGTGTTGCTCCTGTTTGGTTCTGGAGGTATGTGCAGATTCGCTGCTGCTTGACTGCACCAGATGGGTTAGGTTTCAGCTTGGAATGTTGCTACTTGCCGCAACCTGTGTGCAGCGTGCAGATTCAGCTAGTCCTGCAGTCCATAATTCCCTGCTTCTGCCATTTTTGAATTGTCTCTCCTTCCACCTGCTGCTTAGTCCAATTCTTCAGTTTTGTCTTGGATGATTAGGGTTCCTAGACTGTCATATATATCCTATCCACTTGTTTTTTTAGGTCTTTGTTGTAAGAGGGATGACATGAAGTGTCTGACTATTCTGCTGTCTTGGCTCTGCCTCTCAAGACTCCTTGTAAAAGGGAGAACTTAAACTGATCTTTGGGAGAAATTGAGAGGGCATCTTAGTTGAGTTCCTCCAGAAGCCAGATCTAGATTAAGGATCCAAGTACAAGTTTATTTGGAAGATGAGTCCAAGAAGCATAGGTAGGGGAATGCCAAATTGATTCAAAAAAGGGCAGGCAGCAGACAGTGTAGAACACACATCTCAATTATCCCATTAAAGGAATGAGGGAGCTGGGGTAGTAATACACCCGCTCCCTTCAAGCATTGGTTAAGAACTGCTTCTGGGCACTTCCAGCCTGCCTGTGGCAGCAAAGCTGTGTCAGGTAGCCAGAGAAAGTCCTCAAGCAAAGAAATGCCAACACAGTCAATTGGAAGACTGGTGTGCACTGAAGTCTAAATGGTAAGGGGATATGGGCAGAGCAACAACAGTCTGCTGCAGTAATATTTAAACACCATATTTCATCCTATGTAACATTAAATCATGCAGTGTACACACGTATAACAACACAGTGTCACATACAGTAAGTTGCTATGGTGCAATCAGTCAAAAAATATATAAAAAGTTAGATGTGTGAAAAGAATATGGACTACCGTTATCAGGGAGGGTTCCCGGTAAGAGACGAATTTTAAACTAGTATTTGGAGGAAATATGAAATGACTAAAGTTGTTTATCAACTCAGGAGGATGCACATGTTATATATTAACCTGGTTAAGCCCTGAGGGTCTTATGCGCCAATTAATGGAGATTTCCATTACATAGAATACCAGATAAGCCAGCCTATGCTGTAATGGGTCAATACACATGTAAGAGCAGAATGCAGCGATTCTGAGCTTGTGGGTCACACTGCTTCCCTCAGAGCACATTCTAGATGTTTCCACAAAGCAGGACCAACCCATACAAAATGGAGGATAAGGCCCACAGGGTCACCATTTCAGGAGGATATGGAGCACACTGGGCAACAGTAACTGCAGGGTGTGCGGGATCTTTGCAGGGAAGCACTTCACATACAACCTCCAATGAGATAAGAAAATGTGGTAACCCAAGTAGCCATCAACAGATAAATGGTTAAACCTAGTGTGGTACATATGTACAATATAATATTGTTGTTATGTTGTTAGATGCTGTCGAGTCGGTTTCAACTCATAGTGGCCCTATGTACAACAAAATGAAACACTGCCCGGTCCTGTGCCATCCTCACAATTGTTACTATGTTTGAGCCATTGTTGCAGCCACTGTGTCAGTCCATCTCATTGAGGGTCTTCCTCTTTTTCACTGACCCTCTACTTTATTAAGTATGATGTCCTTGTCCAGGGACTGGTCCCTTCTGATAACATGTCCAAAGTACGTAAGATGAAGTCTTACCATCTTTGCTTTCAAGGAGCACTCTGGCTGTATTGCAAGACAGACTTGTTCATTCTTCTGGAAGTTCATAGGACAGTCAATATTCTTCACCAACACCATAATTCAAAGGCATTCAATTCTTTTTAGATCTTAATTAATTTCTATTCATTGTCCATCTTTCACATGCATAGGAAGCAACTGAAAATATCATGGCATGGATCAGGCGCACCTTACTCCTCAAAGTGACATCTTTGCTTTTTAATAGTTTAAAGAGGTCTTTTGCAGCAGATTTGCCCAGTGCACTATGTCATTTGATTTCTTGACTGCTGCTTCCATGGATGTTTATTGTGGATCCAAGTAAAATGAAATCCTTGCCAATGTCAATCTTTTCTCCATTTATTATGATGTTGCTTATTGCTCCAGTTGTGAGGATTTTTGTTTTCTTTATATTGAGGTGTAATCCATACTGAAGGCTATAGTCTTTGATCTTCATCAGTAAGTGCTTCAAGTCCCCTTCACTTTCACAAGCAAGGTTGTGTCATCTGCTTATCACAGGTTGTTAATGAGTCTTCCTCCAATCCTGATGCCCCATTCTTCTTCATATAGTCCAGCTTCTCAGGTTATTTGCTCAGCATACATATCGAACAAGTATGGCACAAGAATACAACCCTGATGCACACCTTTACTGATTTTAAATTATGCAGTGTTACCTTATTCTGTTTGACAAAAATATTTCATTTTTATGAGGTCCCATCTATCTATTTTGTCTTTTGCTGCTGAAGCTGTTGTTATCATATCTGATAATCTATTGTTAAACACTAGGTCTCACAGCCTCGGCCCTACATTTCTTCTAAGAATTTCATAATTTTAGTTTTCAAATTTAGGTCCTTGATCCATTTTGAGTTGGTTTTTTGGTATGGTGTGAGGCATGGATCCTGATTCATTCTTCTACATGTGGAAGTCCAATTTTCCCAGCATCATTTTTGAAGACACTCTTCCTTCCTCATTGAATAGACTTAGCACTCTTATCAAAAATCAGTTGACCATAGTTGCATGTGTTTCTTTCTGGACTTTTAACTCTATTTCGTTGGTTTATATATCTATGATTATACCAGCACCAGGCTATTTTAATTTCTGTAGCTTTGTAGTATGTGTTGAAATCAGGAAGTCCTACACTTACTCTTTATGCCCCACTTCATCCCTCAAAGGGTTTCAATAAACCAAACCTGTTGCCCTCGAGTTGATTCCAACCCATAGCAACCCTATAGAACAGAGTAGAACCACCCCATAGGGTTTCCAAGGAGAAGCTGGTGGATTCAAACTGCAAACCTTTTGGTTAGCAGCCAAGCTCTTAACCACTGTCCCATCAGGGCTTCAACCTCATCTCTCAAAGGGTTTCAATATTTTGCATTAAAAATATATATATATATCAAAAAGGTAAAACATTCAAAGATAAAATCAGCACCCCCAAGCAAGAAGAAAGAGAATCAAAACAGTGGAAAATGAAAACACAGTTATGGCAGTCATGGAGAACTCTTAACTACTCTATTAATTAGTTAACATAATATTTTTAAATTTAAGAGTGAATGAAATCTTGTGATGATTCCTTTAATAATGGAAATCATCCCTGGAAAATGTGAATAATAATTTCATGATTTTATATATACACCCACTCCTCACTTATGACATGGTTAGGTTTCAAAGACCAAGTCCTTATGCAAAAATCAGCATTATGAAAAAATGGAGGATAACCTTATCAGATCACAAAATGGAGGATGACTACATTATTACACAACTGCCAAATTACATCATTACACAACCACCGCACCACTGAGAATCATGGCCCAGCCAAGACGACACATAACCTCAACCACCACAGCCAGCATTACTCTTGCCTTGCACCTTGGTGTTACTGCCAGACATACATCATTAATGCACAAAACAGTCAGACAGTAGATTTTTTACTATTGTCACGTCATAGGAGAAGCAGAAAACCAAATTTCCACATCGTTAAAAGTGAAAGTAAAGAGCTTTATTGAGAAATAAAGCAACTGCAGTTGCAGTAGCATAAAACAACTGCAGTTGAGGTAGCACAAGGAAGTGCTCCCAAGTCTGAAAGGGGAGAGGAATTTTCATAAGGAGGGCTGGAGGTTACACATGAATCACAAGTAAACCTATCACAATAGCAGTTACACAAACTTCGCATAAGCAATTTCCTGAGAACAATCTTACATAAACATCTTTTTGGGGAACATTCGTCATTCTTTTTCCAAAACATCTTTATCATTTGTTTAAGAAACTATAACTTTGTCATACATTCTTTTTGAGAACAGAACATTTTTATGATCATAGGTAAGCATAGTTGTTCATTCAAGGGTGGGTACACATATCTTGAAAGCAAAAGCAGGGATTTAGGGCAAAAGGAGAGTCTGATTCATACCTGTATCAGTCATTTAGTCATGCCAGGCATCTCATTTAAAGTGACCTTACACAGTCATAAATGAACAACGTCAGATAACGAAATAGTCGGTAAGTGAGCCATAAATGTGAAATGTCAGATAATGAGATAATTGATATGGTTGGGTTTCAAAGATCAGATCATTATGCAAAAATTGATGTTATGTGAAAATAGAGGATGATAACATCAGATCACAAAATGGAGGATGACTACAACATTACATAACTGCCAAATTACATCATTACATAATTGCCAAGTTACATTACTACATAACTGCCAAATCACTGAGAATCATGTTGACACATAATTTGACACATATGTCAAATTGACACTTAACCTTCACCATCACAGCCAGTGTTACTCTTGCCTCACACCTCAGCATTTGTTACTGCCAGACATACATTGTTAATGCACAAAATAGTCAGATAGTAGATTCTTTACTATTATCGTAAATGCAAAATACTGGATAATGAGATGGCCAGTAAGTGAAAAGTAGGTGTATGTGTGTATATATGAGTAAGAAGCCACTTGACAGCAACAGGTTTGGTTTTATATATATGTATATATATATTGCTCATAAAATTTGTTTATAATAATTACCAGCATTTACTGAGTACTCATTGTTTCTTAAAATAAATCTAAGAAGAAGGTATCATGGTATCCAATATACAGATTAGTAAAGTTCAGCAGTCTTAACAGCATACCCAGGGAGCCAGAGCTATTTGGGGGCAAAACTACTTTATCTGACATGACTGATGATCAGTGGAATCCTAGACTTCTAGACACCCCAAAATCCTAAACAGGCTGTGCTGGGCTAGCTGAAACAGGTCGGCTTAAGGTCAGGAACAAGAAACCTCCCTTAAAGCAAAATTCCTTGATAGTTAAATTTCTAGACGTCCTTGGATATATCGCAGGTCCTTAATGACTCTTTTTAAAACTGATCCTGAGACCCTGTAAGTGTTCTCATTCTATCTCCTGACAAACCAACATGAAAGGAATTTATAATGACCTTCACGAGATTACCCTGCCCAGACCCTGATACTTTAAATTCTTAAGAACTGACCACTTTGAGGATCAATGCACATGATTCTTGACAAACAAATGCTGTAATGCTATATCCAAAGATCACTCAATGAAAATCGGTTACCTATATAACCTGCTTTCACTATCCCCTCTTCACTATCCCCTATACTTTTGGTTTGATGCTACCCAATTTGAATCATATCTACTCACAATAAATATATTCAGTTACACTAATTTCTGGTGCTTCTTTGTACATTTAGGTTTTTGACAGACTTAATAAATACAGAAAATATGGGAACTTGACATTTGATAGATATAGTATACATCTGGTGGAAACAATGGATGCTCCATTAACCAATGTTGACACAATTGTCTTGCCATAAAAATAAAAATAAGATCCCTTCCTCACACCATACGCAAAGGCAAATTTCAACTGAATTAGAGATTTAAATGTGAAAAATAATACTACAAATTATTAAGATAAAATGTAGGAGAATATAATTTTGACAGTAAGATGCAAAAAGATTCCTTTAAAAAAGCCACAGATAGTGCAGAACATAAAAGAAAATACCAATAAACTCAACTACATTAAAATTTTTTAAACTGCACAATAAAAGATTTATAAGCAAAATTGAAAGAGAAATAATAGAATAGTAAAAAGAAAATACATTTCCAATGACCATAAATGACAAAGGACTAGTATTCAAAGTACTAATTACCCAGCAGATACGAGGACACAGGAAATAAGTAGGCACTTGGAAGAAGAGAAAATCTGAATGACCAATAAACATATGAAAAGATGACGTAACTCACTAGAAATCAGAGAAATTCACATTAAAATGTCAAATTACATTTTCACTCCCAGTAAGTAGGCAAAAATTAAGTCTAACAAAAACCACGTGTGTGTAATGGGGAATTGTGTACCCCTACACACTACTGAATAGAAGTATGAACGTGAATGACGACTTTGAAGAGTAAGCCAGCGATGTTCAGTGAAGTTGAAAACTGGATTTACCCCATGACTAAGAAATTCACTCTAGATAATAAAGATATGGACTTCTGAAACACATGTATGAAAAGATATGCACAGTGGGCTGGAAATGGCCTACACATCCACTAGTTATTGTTGTTAGCTGCCATCAAGTCGGCCCCCGACTCATGGCGACCCCATGCACAACTGAATGAAATGCTGTCCAGTCCTGCACCATCCCCATAATTGGTTGTAGATCAGACCATTGTAACCCATAGGGTTTTCACTGGCTGATTTTTGGAAGTAGATTGCCAGGCCTTTCTTACTAGTCTGTCTTAATCTGGAAACTCCACTGGGACCTGTTCAGCATTGTAGTGATACAAAAGCCTCCACTTGCAGACAGGTGGTAGCTGCACATGGGGTGCACTGGCCAAGAATCAAACCCAAGTTTCACACATAGAAGGTGAGAATTCTACCACTGAACCACCACTACCCACTATAACTAGTGATATATCCATACAGTGGCACATGATATTGCTACATGTACATCATCAACAAGGATAATTCTTAAGAAACTAATGGTTGGTTGTTAAAATATTTAATGTACTTATCTGTATGTTTGAAATACTTCATAATATAAATGAATGAATGAATAAGCAAACAGATAGCTAAGTAGATAGAGACGTGATAGATAAAAAGAGAACATTAAAATAGCATTTCTAACCCCAACTCACCTGTAGAAAATCCTCGAGGTAAGCAAGCATTTTTTAAGACACAGTTATTGGAGAGCTCACAGCCTTAACTCTCTCATGTAATGAGCTCCCTATCCACTGGTTCTTCTCACCAACCAGCTCATGACACTTCACCCACAGGAATGGTGCTGTCAAGGGCAGGAATGTGGGTGGTAGAAGTTGGGTCTCGGGTGCCTTTCAGAGGGTGGACGGGAATGGTGGGATTGACAGGTGTCTGAGGGGAGCGCTAAGAGCAGTGGAGGAAAGGGAGGGATAAGCCCCACTCGGCTCAACTCTCCCTTACCTGGCACACAGTTACCCAATTAGCAAAGTAAGCATGTGCTTAGGGCATCAACAAAATAGGGGCACCAGTTGTCCAAAGCAGAGACCCATAGTTGCCAAGCAGACAGGACATGAGGAAAAGCAAGCACCACGGTGGAAGGGAACTGGCAGAGCACCAAATGAAACTAATATGAGCTCCAGTGCGTGAGAATGTGCCAGTCGGAAATAAAGTTCATGCTAGATCATGAGGGTACCCATGCGCAAGGTTGTTTAAGCTATGAAGCCCCTACCACTTCAACACCTTCATTGACATCTGTCTCCTACAGTCCCCTCCCTTGTAATTGAAACTTCTTATCTCAGCGAGTCTCTTGGGAGTATACTATTTCTTTCTAATAAACAAGAGGTGGGGGTGCTGTCAAGTCTAATCTTGCTACATTCACCCAATATGCAACTACTTCTAATATGAGCGGTTACTGGGCAAGGACAGATTATATTAATAGATAACAGGTTTCCAATCTACTTTAAGAGAACCGTCTTGTAAATCCTCGTCTGCTGATCCAGCACCTCCAGCCAGGAAGACCATCAATATATAAACATATATATAACTCACATATCCTGTTTGAATGTGTGAGTGAACAGAGGAGGGGGTACCACAGATTATTAGTGCTAAGGGCCCTCACATGCCTTAATCTGGCTCTGCCTGGTGGGCTTGTCCTCGACAGGGCTGTGAGAGTCATATGTGTGGTCCTTCATGGCCTGGGCTTTCATTACTCGAGGACCAAATGCCATTACAGAAATGCCCCCTCAACTCACTGACCACCAAAAGGCCTACATGATTTTCCTTGCTCTGAGGCTTTCGTAAAATAGTGAGGAAAATGTCTAACAATGAATTCAAGATTTATGCGGCCATTCTGCTTCTCAGAAAGATCTCCATGGCGTAGGCTTTGCCCAAAGAATTCCTTAGAAACTACCAGGTGGACACTCTTACTGGGCTAGGGAGGATGGCGCCTGATCACACGCATTCCTTTCTGGGGCTTCTCTTTTGCACCCTCCCCACTCAGCTTTGAGACTTTCCCATCGTGCTTGATTGTGGAAAGGAAACAGCTCAATGAGGGC
The DNA here is from genome assembly GCF_000243295.1 of Trichechus manatus latirostris. NCBI lineage: Eukaryota > Metazoa > Chordata > Mammalia > Sirenia > Trichechidae > Trichechus > Trichechus manatus. Next base: position 3,586,049 of record NW_004443978.1, on the reverse strand, counting down.
AGAATCAGAGGCAGCACCCCACTCACGAACAGGCACATGGGCACCCTGCCTGACCCTCGGGGTGGACCTGAGGTCCTTGCTGAGCAGCTCACAGTCTAAGCCAGGGGCCAGCACATTTTCTGTAAAGGGCCAGATAGCAAATATTGCAGGCTTTGCACGTCATTCAGTCTTTGTCACAAAGACTCCACTCCGCCATTATAGCTTGAAAGCAGTTGTACATAATATAGAAACAAATAGTGTGGCTGTGTAAGAACGGCATGGGGGCAGTGTCTGACCTTCTTTAACTTCACAACTGGGAAGGAAAATCAAGGGCAACAGCCCAAGGCTGACTTCCATGAGGTGGAGGGCAGACAAGCCTCCTCTCTCCACCATCTTTACCAACTCTGACACCGACCGTCCTCCCATGGTACTCTCTACTTTTCTGCTGAATTTGATAATTCATTGCAATGGCACATAGAACTCAAAGACCATACTCACAATTATGAGGTTTATTATAAGGGAAATAACAGTTACAATTCAGGCTCAGGAACACGCAGGATACAGTTCTTTCATCAGGACAGCCTCTCCACAGCTGTGCTCACAGGCACGCCTCTCCCTGGTCCTTGGCTGCTGCCCAAAGGCACTCAGCTTTCTCTCTCTGTGGACCAGGAAGCCCACTGCACCATCTCCTGCTGTCAGGTCTCTGCTGCCGGATCTCTCCTGCTCATCTCTCCTCCCTTGTGGTGGGCTCCTCCTCTCTGTTCTGGAATTTGCTCTCTTTTAAGGCAAAACTGACCAATCCCTTTGGTGGGCCACAATTACCCTATCACATAGTCCTGCCCAGTCACCTGGGTGGGAGTTACAAGACCATGGCTAGAAAGGTCACACACAGAAGTAATTAACTGCACTGCAGGCTGTGCTCCAATAAGATTTTATTTATGAACACTGAACTTCATATTTGTGATGGTTAACGGTGTGGGTCAACTTGGCTGGCCATGAATCTCAGTGGTTTGGTAGTTATGTAATGATGTAGTTTGGTAGTTATGTAACAATGTAGTCATCCTCCATGTTATGATTTGATGTGACCAGCCAATCAGTTGTAACGGGAGTATCTTAGGCTGGTAGACCCTACTCCTTGTACCAAATGTCTTAGGCTGGGTTCTCTAAACAAGTAAAACCAGTAAAGTGTATAAATATATAGAGAGAGATTTGTATCAAGGAAACAGCTCACACAATTGTAGAGGCTAGAACGTCCCAAGTCCGTGGATCAGGGTAGAGGTCTCTTCCAATTCATGCAGCCATAGAAACTGGCAAGCCCAAGTTCGGCAGGTCAGAGAGCAGGGCTTCTGTTCACAGGCTGTGAAGGTCGACGAATTCCAAGATTGGCAGGCAAGACCACAAGGTTTCTCCTGATTCATGTAGCTGCAGGGGCTGGTGAATCCAAGATTGGCAGGTCAGAGAGCAGGGGTCCACTCACAGGCTGTGAAGATCGACGAATCCCAAGTTCGGCAGATAAGCTGACAGCTCAAGTCCCAAGAACCAGAGGTCAGATGAACAAGAGGCAGCCACAGGATCCAGAGCGAGCAAAAAGCCAGAACATATGCTTATATTCAGATGCAGACCATACCCCCAGGGAAACTCCCTTTCTACTGATGGGCCACTCACAGCATATTCAATCATGGGAGTGATATAAGCACTGAGAATCATGGCCCAGCCAAGTTGACATGCAATCTTAATCATCACAGGGAGTTTCCTTGGGGGTGTGGCCTGCATCCACTATGTGTATGGACATTCTGGTGAAGCTCACTTGCTTGCTTTGGATCTTGCATCCAGCTGGTCATCATCTGACCTCTGGTTCTTAGAACTTGAGCCAGTGGCCTGCCATATTGCCTGCCGACTTGTCAGCCTCCACAGGCTGTGAGCCATTGGCCTGCTGTCTGACTTGCCAATCTTGGTCTGGTCAGCCCTTGCAGCTATGTGAGTCAGGAGAAGGTTCCAGCTTGACACTTGACCCATGGACTTGGGACTTGCCAGCCTCTACAACTGCGTAAGACATTTCCTTGAGATAAATCTCTCTCTCTGTCTCCCTATATATACATATAATTCACTGGTTTTGCTTCTCTAGAGCATGCAGCCTAAGACAGTATTTCACATAATTTTCATGTGTCACAGAATCTTTTTTTTTGGGCGGGGAAGGTGTTCAACCATCATCCAAAGATCTCCAAAGATGCCCTTTTCCATGCAGAATAAAAGTCAAAACTCTTATAAGGACCTACAATGTCCAAACAATCTCTCCCTCATGACTACCCTGGCCTCGCTACTTACTACTTCCACCCCTCATTGTCATCATTCCAGTCACACTGGCCACTTCTGCTCCATCAGTCAGCCAGGTATTCTCCCTGCCCCAGGATTATTGCACTGGCCATACCCTCTGCCTGGAATGATCTTCCCCCAGATGTCCACATGGCTCCCTCCTTCTCATCCTCATCCTCTATTCATCTGTCACTGCCCTGAGCTTCCAAACCTGTGTGGAGAAATACAAAGTCCTTCCCCAAAATGGCCAAGGACACTTCCTAGAAGCTACTTGGCCCCCATTTTCTCCCCCGAGGCACTGCGATACCTTTGTGTAAATGAAGCCCAATGTTCCCAGCTGCAGAGGTACACGTGGGGGTTGGAACCACATGATCAAGGAACCTTTATGTCAAATTTATACAGAAGCAGGCAGATCTGTGTCAACAGTGAAAATCAACAATGACACGAGGATCTGTCTTGAAGATTAAAAAGAAATGACCAGAAACAACACGATTGTCTTTCTCTTAGAACGTATTTCCATAGATGTTGGAATTCTGGTCTTGTTGAGTTTTTATTTGCTAAAGTTAGCATTGACTAGTAATGTTCCATTGTTTACTGCTATCAAAAATAAGACTTTTTACAGCCATTATAGAAAATAATGTGACAGTTCCTCAAAAAACTAAAAATAGAACTACCATATGACTCAGCAATTCCACTCCTAGGCATATATCCAAAAGATTTGAAGGCAGAGACTCAAAAAGAGACTTGTATACCTATGTTCATTGCAGCAATGTTCACAACAGCCCAAAAGTAGAAACAATCTAAATGCCCAGCAACAGATGAACAAAATGTGGCACATATATACAATGGAATACTACTCAGTCAGTAGGAAAAATGAAGTCTTGATACATGCTACAGTATGGATGGAGCTTGAAAATATTATGCTGAGGGAAAAAAGCCAATCACAAAAGGACAAATATTGTATAACTTCACTTATATAAAAACACAAGCAAGGCAAATGTACAGAGACCAAAGTTTATTAGTGGTTACCAGGGGTGGGACGGAGGGGAAAAAGGGGAACTAACCCTGAGGGAAAAATTGCATTGTTTAAGGTAGGGTTGCATAGCCGATTACTGTAATTACTATTAATAAGTTGTACATCTGTAAAAAGATGAATTGGCAAAAGTTGTGTGATAGATACATACACAACAACGATTATAAAAAAAAAAAGAGTAACTGCTGAGGTTGCTTATGTACGACCAAACACCTCATGGGATTTCATTCCTAGGTTTGAAGGTTTAGGGTCATGGTTTCATGGAACATCCCAGCTAATTGGCCTAAAAACATGTTTGGTGCTTCTGTTCTACCTGCTAGTTCGTTGCATAGTGTCTGGGGACTTAAAAGCTTGCAAGCAGCCATACAAGGCACAAAAATTGGTCTCTATTTACCTGCAGCAACAGAGGAAGAAGGAGAACCAGAAACAGGAGGAGGATACGGGATGCGTGTCTAATTGCCTCCATGAGCAACTGTCTCCGTCGCCATGAGACCAGAACTGGATGGTGCCCAGCTACGATTACTGAACGTTTTGATCAAAGATTCCATAGAAGAGTCTCACCCAAAAGGGGTAAAATGCAGAATAGAATTTCAAATTCTCGTGGACTCTAGACTTCCCAGAGCCATGGAGGGTGAATTAACCCCTGAAACTATTGCCCTGAGATGATCTTTAAACCTTAAACATTAAACCAAAAATATGTCCTAAAGTTGCCTTTAAACCAAACATTTAGCTTAACTAGTAAAGAATGTATGCCTTGAACATTTTGCTCTCTTAACATCTATTTATATGAGATCAAATTGACAACAGCAGCTTCAAAGATTAGACAGAAAACTTAGGGGCAGTGAGTTTATGTTAATGGGGAGGAACAATTCAGAAAAAGAGGGTGAAAATGGTTTCACAACTCAAAGAATGTAATTAGTGTCACTGAATTGTACATGTACAAATTGTTGAATTGGTATATGTTCTGCTGTGTATACTCTCAACAACAACAAAAAATAAAATAAACTTAAAAAAAAAGACTGAACACAAAATGTCCTAGCATCAATATTTCTAACACAGTCTGTCTGTGTAAAACCCCTAGTGGACTCAGGGGCCTCAAGCAGTTTTTTTAACCCATAATACTTCTCGTAATTTATCTCAAGACCCAAAAGAGAATGACTCCTTTCACGAATGCTGTAGTTGTGGTTTCTGACCTTCAGGAAAACCAGAGTCAGGGAGGCCTGTGCCTCATCTGCCTCAGCCAGGGAGTCCAGGAACAGGGGCTTCCAAGCCTCAGTTTCCCTTCTAAATCAATCCTCCTAGGAGGCTGGGTGGGATACCTGTCTGGCATGATGCTTTGATGCTCAGGAAAAAGTCACACCTAAGAGGGGTAGGGGCTGCTTTGTGCCCACAGCAACTGATACCGTGCATACCTCAGCCAGTCCCAGGGAGCCTATGCAGGGAGAAAGCGCCACCTTGTGCTGGATGCAGATCTGAGGGTTCCTCTGGGTTGTTGCAACTTCTGGTAAACCTGTGGCCAGACTTTGATCGAGTGACATATTCATCTTGGGAAATGTTTTCCTTCTTACCACAGTTTATGAGTCAAGGAGTGACTTTTAAACACATTTCTTTAGTTCTCTTTGTTGGCACACTGAGTGGCTCTTGGACACAGAACCTCAGAACCTCCTCACAACAGCTCTAGGAGGCAGTGGGAGTGATGTCTTCACCTCGAGGGAGTGACATGAGGTGGGAGAAGATGAGGAAACTTGCCCAAACGTGCCTGGCTGGGGGCAGCCAGAGGTGGACGTGGGCTGGTGGTTCTGACACCAGGTCCAGCACTCTGTTCCTGCTCACTGTGCGGTGTCATCCGCAGGAACATCCACCCAAGGGTAATGGTTTTGGCTTTGCTGTATTTAACAGAATCCACAGAGCCATTGGAAAGTCCCAGCATGTGGATTTGGGTGGAACCTGAGGGAAGCCAGGTGCAAGGTCCCCACCCAAGACCCAGCTTATTAGTGAAGGAATGAGGAGACGCCAAGCTCTGAAGAAACAGGAGCCACTAGGCAGGGAAGCAGGTCTGGATACACACAGGACTCCAGACCTCCCAGGATCCAGTGAGCCTCCTTCTCTCGTGCCTGCCCTATCTTTCCCTTACAGACCAGGCCATGAGTTCTGCCCAGAACTCCCTCACATCCAAGGCTCTGGGGTCTCTGACCATCAACCCCAGGTTGTTAGTGCAGTACCTGGGGGAAAAGAAAAAACCAAACCCGCTGCCATCAAGTCAATTGTGACTCATAGCCACCCTACAGGACACAGGAGAACGGCCCCATAGGGCTTCCAAGGCTGTAATCTTTTATGGAAGCAGACTGCCACTTCTTTCTCCCACGGAGCAGCTTGTGGGTTCAAACTGCCAACTTTTCGGTTAGCAACTGAATGCTTAACCACGGTGCTACCTGGGCTCCTGGAAGAAGAGGTCGTTAAAAATAGTATTGCATAAGTGACCTACATCTCTGTAGAAAAATTGGAAAATGCAGAGACACAAAACGAAAAAGTCTATGATCCCACTTCATTGAGATAGGTATCACTAAAGTTTTAACATGTTTCCTTCCAGTGTTCATTTCTGGTATGAATTACATATATGTAGTACACAAATGATTTTTTTTACAAAAGTAAGTTCATTCTGTAATCTATTTTTCTTACTCAGCAATTCCTTTTTTAATCAATACCTGAGTACACTGCAAAAGAATCAAACAATACAAAAATAAATGGAGTCCCCTTTCTCATGACCCTCACACTTGTCCATTCTACTGACTGTGGTTTCCATGCATGTGCTGTAGTAAACAATGCTGCAGTGAACATCTTCATACAAGCCTGCAGCACACACTTGTTTCTCTAGAGTGAACACAGAGAAGTGACATTGCTGGGTCAAAGTACATGCGTATTTTTAATTTTAATAAATACTGTCGAATTGCTCTCAAAATAGCTGTACTGATTTCTTTTCCCAGAATTGGAACAGCCATTTTCCCACATCTGCTAACACTTGCTAACATCATTAAGCAATTTAATGTTCGCCAACCTAATAGATGAAAAGTCTTATCTAATGGTTGTTTTAGTTTGGACTTCCCAGAACATTGGCAATGTTTACATTGGCTGCTGTGTTTCCTCTGCTGTGAACAACCTGGTTATACCCTCTGCGCCTTGTACTGTTTGTCTTTGAAAGTGATTTTAGAACTTCTTTCTCTATTCTGGTGTTAAACCCTTACATGTTACATGCATTGCAAACATTTTTCTCTCTGTTAAATGTCTTTTAACTTTGCTTATGATGCCTTTTATCATAGAGAAGGCTTTTTTTTAATTTTCTTTTACATAATCAAAGCTTTCAATCTTTTCTATAATAACTTTTGTGGGTTTTATTTACATTAATGTTAGATGCATAACATAGTTTTGGTGCTTATATTTTATTGTTTCTCAATAATAAATTTCAATAAAAATAATTATATGAGAGAGGGATCTAATTTTTTTCCAAAGGGATATCCAAGTATCACAAAACCCTTTATTGCATCAAAATTCCCCACATATTTAAAAGGCTATTTTTATCATATGATACATTTTTCTACTTACATGGCTAGTTTTGGGACTCTCAGTGGTGTTCTGTTGACCTATTTTTCTGTCCCTACACCAACATCTAACTGTTTTAACCACTATAGCCTTATAGCCTGTTTTGAAATCTGGGAGGAAAGTACCTCCTCGCTGTTCTTCTTTTTCAAAATTTCTCTGGCTCTTCTTGGGCATTTTTCTCTTCCGCACGGGCTTTAGGATCTCCCACTGATCCTTTCATGGATGCAGTGCTCTCCTATATCTAAGTGTATTGCTTGTGCATATGCTAAATGTTCTGTTTCTTCCAGGGTCATTTCCATCGGTTGAGTCCAATTCCTATCTTTCAAGGTGCTGATTTGCTCATCAATGTATTTGAAAATCCTTTTCATCTGCCTGTTTTCTTACCTTAGCCTACCACTGGGGATTGAGATAGAGCTGTTGAATGTGGTTGAGATGAAGACACTACCTTCCTCCCCATTTCTCCCAGAAGTCAGAAACCCCCGGTGCTCTACCCACCCCACTGGCTCCACTGCCATCCCATCTGCTGAGACTCAGATCCAGGTCTTGGCACCAGCAGGTGAGGAGAAAGAGGCTGGCCAGACAGGGCTTCCAGATCCAGCTTCCTAAATAAATCATCCTAAAGAATGTTTGGGACCTCTCCCTGCTTCCTGTACCCATGGCCTCCTGGCTTGACACCCCCAACTTTTCCCACCTCTGAGGTCTTGACCCAGCTAGGGCGTGGGGCTGCGGGTCCTCTGCTTCTGCTTTTCATAGATCGGATCCTCCTTGTTCTCGCTCCCTCTAGGAAATTCCTCAGAATTTCTGACCCAGTATAGTTCTTCTACATTGAGGGGTTATCCTTATCTGCCATTTCATTGGGTTTTGGATGATCTAGTCTTCTTATCACACTTCTAGAACAATAGCACTCACCATCATCATTCTAAATTGCTGCAGAGAATCCCAAGTGTGTCTTTTCTAAAATAAAGAGGGTGGGCCATATGTTGCTTCTAATTTTTAGTATTATAAATAATCACAATGAACATTATACACACATTCTAGATCATTGATTTCATATAATAAATTCCTAGAAGATTTATTGGGTCAAACTCTATGATCATTTGTAAGGTTTTTGATAGATATTGCCAATTCATCCTCCAGAACAGTTACATTCATTTTCACTCCTACCATGTGTAGAGAGAATGCATTTCTCACACCTTCACCACCCAATTAAGACAATTTCTGTTACTTGAATTTTTTTTCTGCCTAGTATGTTTCACTTTGGAATCTAATTAAGGACCTCTCAGCTCTTATTCTGAATTTGTCCCTCAGCCTTGCAATTGGCTTTGTCCAATAAACCTTCTAACACTGGGTTCTGTCATAAAATGGTCTCCGAACAGACAACTGTGCAGAAACACCAATGACCACACTCTTGGTCTGGTCTCTGCCGTGATCCTAGCTTGACCTGAAACACCAGGCCTGTCTCTATCAGACTTCCAGCTTCAGGAGACAGGAGGGACCATCTAGCTAGCAGTGTCTCTCTACATATCTACGAAATTGAAACTCTACCTTTGCCAGTGTAGCTCAGAAATACAAATCAAATGTGTTTAGGGGAATTAAAGGAGCGAAATATAACATAATACATGGTTATTTTAAAAAATCCCCAGTAAGAAATTGTCTGTCGTGTGCTAAGTGTTCACATGAGTCACGCCTTTGTGATCGTCTGTTTACCTGCATTCGCTTATTAAAGCCCCAATTACTCGAACAAGCAGACACTAGCATGACCACTCTGAGGGTGAGAAAATCACGTATTTGAGAACTTACATGATTTGCCTGAAGCAAACACAGTTCGGCTTCCTGCAAAGCCTGAATCACTATGTAGGTTGCCAAAGAGGTCCTGACAGCAGCCCACTTGGATCCCAATTCTCAACATTGATTGCTCAAACACTCATAAATTCTGATGAAAATGTGAGAAACAACCTCAGAGCTGACTGCCACGTTCCTTTGAGGGGGCTCTGAGGACCACCACTGTGCATGCTACTGAGAGAGCAGCTATTCACTGGTGTGTTTGGTGATGAGCCCACAGTGCCTAGAACAGTACCTGGCATACAGTAGGTGCTCAGAATATTTTTTAATAGATGAACAGATGCTTCTCAATTGTATCTGTTAACTTGCAAATGGAAGAAGAAAGACGAGTGGAACAAAATGACAAATACAAAAGAATAAAGTGTGTATGCATCTACTCCAAGAAGCACCATGCATCCACACACATTTCAATCAAACAGCAATTTGATTTACCTTCTCCACTGTGACTGTGCCCTCCTTTCACTGCCTAGTAAATCAAGGCCTTTTCAGCCAATGAGTTAGGTTAAAAGGATTCTTTCCTACTGGCCCTAGAAAGGGAAGATTTCTCAATTCCTTTAGGTTGGAGATGTATAAGCTTAGCCTGTGCATTTCTAAGGATGGGACACACACTATGGGAGCTCTGGGGAAACAGGACCCCATAGACAGTGAGTCCATGTGGGGGTGGGGTGACTCTGGAGAAAGGGCCCTGCAGTGTATGACCACAACTAGGGAACAGAAGTGAGAGACCCCAGTGAGAGACCACCCATGAACCCACAAGTACCACCGAGAATCAGTTGTGACTCCTGCCAAGACCAGAGAGGGCCTACCCCTGCTCGAAACAGCATAAATCAAATAAAGACTTTGCTGATACCCCATACCACCTACTGCCCAGTTCTGGAGGGGTCTGGACTGAAATGTGAAAGGCAGGAAGGAGAAAGAAGACAATGCTCTACTTCCCAGGCAGCCAGCAGCTTCAGGTCCAGAGAGGAAAGAGGAGCAAAGCTTTTGATTATTACAGTGGACCAGACACAGTAAGGACTAAACCAGATGGTGTTTTCTGACTTAGCATGTGTAGTTGTTGTTAGTTGCCAATGAGCTGGCTCCAACTCCTGGTGAGTCCTGTATAACAGAATGAAATGTTACCTGGTCCTGTGCCATCTTCATGATCCTTGGTGTGCTTGAATCCACTGTTGTGACCACTGTGCATTCTGAGTAACTTCCAACCTAGGGGGCTCATTGTCCAGCACTATATCAGGCATTGTTCTGTTGTGACCCACAGGGTTTCCGTTGGCTGATTTTCTGAAGTAGATCTCCAGGCTTTTCTTCCTAGTCTGTCTTAGTCTGAAACCTGTCCACCATGATGACCCTGCTGGTATTTGAAATACCAGTGGCATAGCTTCCAGCATCATAACAACATTTAAGACACTACAGTGTGACAAACTGACTAATGGGTGGCAGAACATGTGTAGAGGGCTTCTTTTTATAACCAGAGACGTCATTCTAGCCTACCAAAGAAATGTAAGAAGATAACTGGGATACAAACGTAAAGTTATAGTGTCTAGCTTGCTCAAGCCACACCTAGTCAGTGAATGACGACCCACATGTATCATTTCAATCATTCTTCACAGTCTGTGACAGGTTTTAGGACATTCTAGACTTACTGATTTCAATACACCAATGTTTTATTTGAATTCTTGACAAAAATTACTTTTAGGGGGTTGCCTAGTGGAATAAGCCATTGATAAAAAGGAAGGGACATATTTTTACTGGGGAAGAACTATGAACCCCAAACTCTCCCTTTGCCATGACAGCTGGTCTCTGGAGAACAGAAGCTCCCCCCTCTCCTGTGGAAGGAGAAAGGAGCCCCATAAGTGGAACCATTAGGACTTCCATGGCCAGGCAGGCAGGGCCAGTGGTGAATTGGCAACAACTAAGGACATCAACTCCAGGGAAGGCCAAGACACATATGCTGTAGGGACTCGGGACCCCATGAGAAAGGGGGTCATTAGGAAGGAGCGTTTACACCTGATAGAACTCGACAAGGTTGTCTCCAAAAACTCGTCAGTGTCTGGGTGCCCTCTGATGTCCAAGCAGGAGTCCACATACCAAGGAGTGGACATCTCAGCAGGAGGTGGCCAGACGCCCAGTACAGAATGAAACAACAACCACAGCAAAGCCTCAGAGTCAGACTGCCAGTTCAAATCCTGATAGCTATTAACTAGCTACCTTTGTCCAAGTTACCTGATGCCTCTAAACCTCAGCTGCCTCGTCTTAAAATAGAGGCTTTCACTTAGAACGCACAGAAAGCGGTGAGGCTTGTTACCTCACCTAGGCTAGGAAAAGAAGGACTCTACATAAAGACCCACAGGAGCACAGATCGCCAGGCCCTGTCTTTCCGCATTTGCAACTAACAACAAGAACAATGTAGGAAAGTATGTCTGGGAGTCTGGCCCTGGAGGGCTTATGCCAAGCATTCCCACCCCACTCTTCCAAACTGCTGAGCTTGCCCCAGTCACCACTGTTCCTTTAACGTCACCCTCGGCTGGTCAAACCCTAGAAGGTGCTGCTGGCCCTGGGAGCACAGACTTCACAGTGTCACCAGTGACACTGGGCAGATGAATGGGAGGAGACGGGCCCCCATTCCCTCCAGACCCTGTGCTCTCTCCTGGCTGGAAGATGAAGAGCAGCCTCCAAGATGAAGATGTTCTGCTTCTGCACCAGGTTCAAAGAGACCCCTTTTCTCACCCCACCATGAGGCAAGTGTGCCCCCCCTGCCCCCAGTCTCAGTCTGGGGAAATACTGATCCCTTTTTTCTCTGAGAGCAGAAAGGAAAACCCCATAACCTCTATGGGCAGCAAATACCACCAGCTACTTAAATAGCAGCCCCCTCTGGACTGGGCAGCTATGTCCTCGTGCCCACAGTGGGCAGTGCTGAGGGGGTTGGAAGTTGCAGGTGAAAAGATTCACACAGGGCTTTATGGTTTCCAAAAGTGCTTAGCAGACATCTTAGTCCATCTCGGTCCTCACAACCCCATGACCCTCCCTAGGTCAGCATTTCCATCCCCAGTCTGCAGATGAAAACACTGAGGCTCAGAGAAGTTAAGTGGCTTGCAAGTGTCGGTGCCTAGACTCCCACTAGGCCCTCCAACCCAGGCTCTGGACTCCCTGACCTGCTGAGCTGCCTTAAGGAACAGTACTTATTCTGTTTTATATGGCCTGAGGAGATGCAGTAGCTGTCACGTTGGTAAGGCCCCACTCCCATGTCCACCTTACAGAAGTCACCTTCCCAGGTTCTCAGAAACTCCCTCTTGTATTAGTGCATGTACTTGCCTCTGGACATCGCTGTGTGGTACAAACAAGTGCACTCGGCTGCTAACCAAAAGCGTGGAGGTCCAAGTCCACCCAGAGGCACCTTGGAAAAGGCCTGGTGATCTACTTAAAAATCAGCCACTAAAAACCCTATGGAGCACAGTTCTACTCTGATGCACATGGATAGCCATGAGTCTGAATCAACTCAATAGCAACTGGTTCCTTGCCTCTGAGGACAGGACCAGTGCAGCCCTAAAGCAAGCATTCACAGTCTCAGCCATTCACCATAGTGGGGGGATAAGTAGTACCTTCCAGCACAGAGGCGTAAATACGATATTGGTAAAGCTGGGCACCATACCTCACAGAGTGAGCCTTTATCAACAATCGCCATTATTAGCCCATCAGACTCTCAAAAAAGCTTTCTTCAGGGTAGAAAGAACAATGTCATCAATTGCACAGAGCAATGGCCTGAACTTAAGCAAATGCTCTGTTAGAAGTCTCAGTGTCTGATAATCCAAAATGCCACTTTGACAGGATCCTGGTCAGTCAACCTCCTATTTCTATGACCCTCTGCTTGCTCCTGGGCCACTTAAGCTGAGCAAGAGGGACTATCCTGGACAGCCGGGAGCAAAACTGTCAATAGCCCATTCATCTTTCAGCAGCCAACAAGAGGTTTGGCATTTCTCATTAAACCCAACAATTTAATGTCAGTAGAGACTGGGTGTTTTTAGCTCCGTGAGGCCATCATTGCTTTAGATATGTGGAAAATTCACTTGCAAGCACAGAACTTTTGGCATTTTGTGACTCACACCAGGAAATGACTCGATTTCCTCCAGGAACCAGGTGGTCACAGCTGGGAAGGGGACAGCTTTATCTGCCAAGATCAGGGGAACAAGGCAGCTGCTCCACAATCCACACCCCTAATCACAATACCCACCCCTAATCTGGCTCAAAAGGACCTGGGACTAAAAGACAGGAATTTTCAGGTTAAGCAAACCTTCCAAGAGTCTAGCACTTCAGATGAAAATAGACCCACACCAGGAAAAGCCTACACATTCTGGAAAGGAACCATAAAGATTTTATACAAAATACCAAGGATCACCTGGCCTCAAACATCTCCAAAGCAATGCTGGAAGCTAGAAGACAAAGCAAATGTCTCCTCAATTCTGAGAGTAAGTTAATGTCCCAGCAAGAATTCTATACCAGTCAATCAAGGATGAGGGTAGAATATAGACATTCTCAATGTGCAAGATCTCAGAAACTTTTAACTTCCCTTCTCTCTTTCTCAGAAAGCTGCTGGAGTCTGGCTTTACCAAATTGAGGGAATGAATCAAAGAACACGGATACATGGACTCCAAGGAGCAGAGAATCCAGCACAGGAGAGGAGAAGGGGATTCCAGACAAGTGCCAAGTGGAGATCCCAATGGCAGCTGTGTGCCAGGTCTAGATGCCAGTCCAGATCAGAGGAGTCAGAGGGCGCAAGGAGAGACTTCTTCAAAGAGAAGGAGAGGAAAGAATATCTTATGTGAATACCTTAAATACCTGGGAAAGAGTTTGAGGATAAGTTAGTGATTTGTATTTGACAAGTACAAACAAAAAAAAAAAACAATTATTAAGGCCAGGGAAAACAAAAAGTCTTGTAGGAAAAAAAAAGGCAATCGTAGTGCACTGCAGGACTCAGCTGTCAATGACAGAGACACGGTCACAAAATATAAACACCTAACAGGGGCCTCATCAAAACTGCAGTATAGTTGTGCATAGAAGGGAAGACAGAAGTGCGGCCTTGTGTGCCTGTGTGTGTGTGTGAGTGTATGTGTGTGTGAGAACATGTGTGTGAGTGTACATGTGAGTGTGTATATGAGAATGTGTGTGCATGTAAGTATATGTAAGAACACGTGTGTGAGTGCATGTGAGTGTGCCTGTGTGACAGTATGTGTAAGCATGTGTAACTATGTGTACATGTGAGCATGTGTGCCTATGAGTGAATGAATGTGTTTGGGGGGAGTACCTGTGTGTGTGAGTGCACGTGCGTATGAGAACATGTGTGTGGTGTGTGTGTGTATGCATGTGAGTGTGCCTGTGTGTATGAGCATGTATGAGTAAGCACGTGTGTCTGTGTGTACATGTGAGCATGTGTGCCTGTGTGCATATGAATGTGTATATGTATGTTTGTGCCTGTGTGTGCTACTGTGTCTGTATGTATAAAATGTTAATATTAGGCCTGCCTGAGAAAAAGGCCTCAGAGTCTGTCTTCTCGCAGCTTCCTTGGAAGTCAGAGCTAACAGAAATGAGGAATGGTGTGCCGACCTGGCTTCCTCGGGAAGCCCTGGTCTCTAGGGATGCCCCGGAGTGGGAAGGCTGTGAGCTGGCATGCCAGCCTTGAGCCTGTTGCGTCACGTCAGTGTAAAAGATGGGGGGAAACCGAGGCTGCGGCCCCTCCATGTCAAGGGGGCCCACCCCCACTGTGGCTCTTCTCTGTGGCAGCCATACAGGTCCCGTGTGGATGAGGAGGCAGAAGACAGGGTGGCTGCTGGGCACCTGGTGGCTTGAGGATGCTGTGCTTGCAGCATGTCCTGTGCTATACCCCAAGCGAGCCGAGGGAACACCATCATCAATTAAAGCTGCTGGGTCTGCCAAACCACTGCTGTTGGGGTACAGCATCACAGGAGTTAATGTCTGGCTTCCCAACAAGCAGTCAATAGACAGTGTCTAAGTCTGAAAAATCAAGATGCAGCAGTATAAGGCTGTGAGTTAGAGATGTGGAGATAGACAAGGAGAATCAGGACAGGAGATGAGGGGGTCTCCTCTGGGAGCAAGAAGTGGGTGTGGGCAGGAGAGGGCAGCTCGATCCAAGGCCAGGCCGGGTAAAGAGGTTTGACTTCATAAACTATGTGCCTGTGTGCATTTGATAAAAATAAATAGCACCTTTAAAAAGATGTTTTGAAGTCTGGAAGGAATATACAAAATTTTGTAGCCTCAGGTTCATGAGGCTTCCAGTGGCTTTTTTCCTCTTTGCAGTTTTCAGCGGTTGTTTCACATTCCTAATAAACATGTCTCGCTTTTAAATGAGGAACAAAACAAATCTGTTTGTAAGACTGACAAGAAGAAGATGGAGGTAGATCTTTGCAAACACCCTTCCTCTACAGGCCAACATTCCAAGCAAATTCAAAGCCTCTTTGCAAAATGGACATATCTTTTGAAACACATATTTAATTCTAGAGCCTTCAAAGACAAATTTTTTAAATGACTGTTCATTTATGATTATCATTATAATTACTATTAGAAAAAATCTGGATAATAGCCAGTGCAGATTAAGTCTGTGATCTATGCCAGGCATCGTAATAAATTCTTGACTTAAATTGTCTCATGCAAATTTTAGCAACAGTCTTCTGAGAACAGTGCCTTTATTATCCCCATTTTACGATGAGATACTCAGGGCACAGAGTTGAGCCCAGGTGCATGGCCATGTGGCCAGGACACAGACCTGGGTGGGCAGCAGCCTCCAGGCCAGACTCCCCCTGCCCTACCTTTGATTCGTATTGTGGCAGTACTAACAGCAAATGTTCCTTAGAAGTGGGGACGGCGAGACTTCGACTCACTTACTTTGGACCCATCATCAGGAAAGACCAATCACAAGAAAAGGACAACATGTTTGGTAAAGTAGAGAGTCGCAGAAGACAAGGGAAACCCCCAATGAGATGGGTTGATGCAACCGCCACAGTAACGCACTAAGACGTCCCAACAATCATGAAGGTGGTGCAGGACCAGGCAACATTTCGGTCTGGTATGCATGAAGTTGCCATGAGTCACAGCCAGCTTGGTGGTAACTGACAACAACAACAACACGTTCAATCCAATCTGCTCAGAATAAAGTGTTGTCAGCAGTATCGTTGCCCACACTTGCTTACTGAGACCAAATCACACCCAGCACTGATGTGGCCGCGATGAGCAATACGAAAGGTCTTAATGCTTCGCCCATCCCTGAGGAAAGCCAGGGCTAATAGTCTCTTTTCCACAACCGAAGGCTGGGAGAGAGGTCTTAGGGAAGTTCAGAAGTCCCACCTATATGATGGGAACACAAAAGTCCTGAGACCCATCCCTCCTAGTCTCCAGTCCATGATCCCAGCTCTCCAGGGGCCCCATTCGGGGCTGAGTCCCAGGTCACATGCCCTCAGGAGGCCCCTGGAGCCCTGTGGCTTGTAACTGGGCGACTGGCAAGTGCAGGAGTGTATGAGGAACCAGCGGGCGGCACCCTCAGAGAAGCTTCTGAGCCAGATACCAAGGTCTGCAGGTGTGACCCAGGGGCGGGGCCCTGGGCCAGCAGCAAGCACCCCTGGGAACTGTTAGACAGGCAGATTATCCACCCTAGCCATTTTACTGATTCAGGAAATCTGAGGTGGGGCCTGCCATCTGTGATCTAATCTGCCCCTGGCGGGGGGAGGATGGTTCTGAATTTGAGGGGTGGTCATTTCCTGGGAGAAGCCTGAAGGAACTGAACTCCCTTCTCCTTCTGGCTTAGACTGGAGCAAGAGAACACAACTCACCAACCAGAGACGTGGGTGCTGTCACGGGTGGCCGCACCTCAACTCCACACACATACCAGGTACAAAGCGAGAAGCAACTTTGCAGGATGTTTTAATGGCACCCAAAAAAACCCATTGCCATCGAGTCAAATCTGACTCATAGCAACCCTGTAAAGACAGAGTAGAACTGCGCCATAGGGTTTCCAAGGTTGTAAATCCTTACGGAAGCAGACTGCTGCATCTGCCGTGGAGCAAACCGCCAACCTTTCATTTAGCACTTTAACCACTGTGCCACCAGGGCTCCTAACAGTAACAGGGGAAACCCTGGCGGCGTAGTGGTTAAGTGCTACATCTGCTAACCAAGAGATCAGCAGTTCAAATCCACCAGGCGCTCCTTGGAAACTCTATGGGACAGGTCTACCCTGTCCTATAGGGTCGCTATGAGTTGGAACGGACTCTACAGCAGTGGATTTGGTCTGGATTTTAACAGTAACAGGAAGAGTCACTACTTATCCCTGTTGCTCAGAGGAGGTACCTGAGGGACATGAACCAGGCTTTGCCCGAGGCCCCACAGGAGGCTTGAGCCTGCAGGAAGAGTCCAAACACCATGCATCTCCACTCCCCTGTGCAGACCAGTACCCCAACTCTTAATACACACACACTCCCCAGAGAGCTTGTGAACAACGGTTTCTGACAGTGGGTCAGGGTGGGCCAGAGGCTCTGCATTTCCAACCAGCCCCCGGGGAGCCCCCGCTGCTGGCTGTCAGCCTTGGCTGTGTGAGCAGAACACATGGGGGCTCTGAAAGCCCCAGTCTGGGCCACACCCCACCAGTGGAATCTGAGATCCCAGAGGAGCAGCACACCAATGCTAGGTGTATTTGGATTCCCCCAAAAAAGCAGACCCTTAAACAAAAACGCGAGTGCAGAGCTTGTCTGGGAGGTGATCCCAGGAAGCACAGGGAGAGATATGGAAGTGAGACAGGGTAAGGAAAAAGCCAACAAAGGGTGTACTGATGAAAGGGTGACCCCTGGGGCAAGCGGGGCTCAGCCCACTGGGGACCCCTGAAGAACTGTGCAGAATGTGCCTCAGAATCCTCCCCTGAGAGCGGGAAGTGTGGTATTGGTCCACTCAGTGCTGCCCTCGGGGCTAAGGGTTGCTCTTGTGTGGGGAAACCCTCGGGCGAGAAGCCAGGACTCAGGCGGGTAGGTGGCATCTGTCCTCAGTGTAAGAACAGCCCACCTTGCTGCAGCTGCTCTAATCCCACGGCGCCCAGGGCTGTGTTGTCAGGGAAGCTTTATGAAGCATTCCACAGCACCATCTCATTCCCACCCCATTGCCCACTTGGAGGGCGGCTGAGCTCAGAGTCCCATCCCTGGTTTTTAAGATGGTAAAGGACTCACCGAGGGTACAGGTGAGGAGAGACAAAGCCAGGAGGTAAATTCTGCTTTTCTGACTCCTAAATCACATGCTTGGTGTAGACCTTACACTTGGGAAGTTTTCCCTGAGCCGTCCCACACACCCCACCCCCACCCCATCTCTTCACCTTAGTGAGGTTTTCGGGACTGGGAGGAACAAGAAACCACAGACATCTTATTTTCTAAAGTCCAGCATCTTCCTTTGCACTCTGTTTATATGAAGGCAATTTCACCTTTCAGTTGAGTCTCCTGCGTTGTTGTTTGCATTGGTGTGTTTTGTTTTTTGCCTTATTAACTGTCCACACTTAATACAAGATGAAGTTTTTATCTTAACGCAGCAATGAGTGACAGCACAGTTTAGACCAGAGTTCTGGAAAGCACTCCTGCCACAGGCACCCTGCCAGAACCTGACTCTCAGCATCCAGGTAGGTGTGCTAATGCAGGCAGGACCTCGGTGGCCAGCCCCTGAAGGCCAGGTGTGGAATCATAAATGGTCAAGGGTGCTGATGGTTAACTGAATCACAGCATCTACTTTGAAACTGAGTAATCGAGGCTCCAAGTTGACTTCCCAAGGTCATGCCCTTGGTGAGGAGCCCACTCCCTCTTTGCTGACCCCTCCTCCCACTCCAAGCATCCAGTCTCCCATGTTTGGAGAACCGACTCCTATCCAGAGGTTTCAGCTGCCTTTACTCCTTCCCTGTGGCAGCCAGGAGGCATCCTGCCCAAACACAGACCATCCTCTTTGCCGGCAGAAACCTCCCTGAGCGGGGTCCGCCGGCACTGCAGCAGGGCCCCTGACACCTCCCTTCTCCCTCTCTGCTCACCTCCCCAGATCTCAGCTGGCAGGACAAGCCTATGTCTTCATTAGAGAAATTAAAGTGGCTCATGTCAGAGCCAGGGACCCTGCTGGGACAGGACACTCACTCACCTGGCTTCTGTTAACATTAAACCAAGGATGCTTTTAGAGAAAAGGTTTAACTATTCACTGTAATCAGGCCCACCCGTAAGGTGTCTGCCCAGCAGGAAGCTCACTGTCCCTCAAGGCTGAAGCCCAGGTGGCCACACCTGGGTGTCTAGCGTGTTGTCCAGTACTGTTTCCTCAGCAATCATGGCCCGATCTCAACGGCTGCCTTTGGTTGAAAGGGATTCTGGGGCACTGTCAGTCCAAGCAGGCCTTTGCTTCCGAGCAGGGTGGAAGGTGGAGAAAGCCTCCTCTGAGCAGGACGGGGCTTTCTTAGAAACACTGCCCTCAAACTTACTCACACTAAGTAGTTTTTAAATAAAGGGCATCCAGATTGGAAAGGAAGAAGTAAAACAATCCCTATTCCCAGACGATATGATACTATGCATAGAGAACCCCAACGATTCCACAAGAAAACTACTGGAACTAATAGAAAGATTAAGCAGAGTAGCAGGATACAAGATCAACATAGAAAAATCAGTTGGATTCCTGTACACCAACAAAGAGAACTTTGAAAAGGAAGTGTGGAAAATATGGAGAAACTTTTCCAGGCCCTGACCATTCACTGTCCCATTTAATTTTGATAACTAGTTCAGAAGGTGTGAAGTACTGGATTTTATTAAAGATGTGGAAACTGAGGCTCAGAGAGGTAACTGAAGTTGCCCAAAGTCAGCCAGTTAACAGGTGATAGTGCTGGCATTGCAGGCAGCTTTTTCTTGGCCCAGAGACAGTGTGCGTCCTCTCCATGTATCATGAAGGACTCTTTTAAAGAGAGAGAAAATAATCAAAGACAAATGAGCAAGGAGAACAAAGCAGAGCAAATCAGCTGCCTCTATGCCCGCTCCACCCTACCCGACCTGCCAACAGGTCCACGGCCACACTCCAGTTGCCTCCTCTAGAGACGGTGATGAAATGACCCTCAGTGCAGCCCAGGCATCTCGGCTTTTTAAAAAACACCCTCAGGTGATTCTTACCATAAAGGAAGTTGGAAAAACACAGCCCAAAAGACTCCAAAATTCTTCAGATTATAAATCAGCGCTCACAATGATCCAGGTTACTGCTCAGGGAGTAGCATCGCTTTGTATGAGGCTGACTGTACAGGACAGCCCTATACCCCAGTGGGTCTCACACCTTCATTACTCAGGTATTCCCTGGAATCTTCTAAAATGTCAATGCTCATTCAGAGGGTCTGAGGTGGGGCCTGAGATTCTGCATTTCTAACAAGCTCTCAGGTGATGATGCTGGTTCATGGACCCCACTTTGAGGAGCCAGGATGCAGAGCAGCATCTCCC
Source organism: Trichechus manatus latirostris (assembly GCF_000243295.1). Lineage (NCBI taxonomy): Eukaryota > Metazoa > Chordata > Mammalia > Sirenia > Trichechidae > Trichechus > Trichechus manatus. The sequence continues at coordinate 3,565,805 of NW_004443978.1, read as the reverse complement.
AACAGGCATGCTGGGGGTTGGGGGGACACAGTAGAGCCAAACACTGAGCCTCTTGGTCCTTGGGGTAGCTAGGCAGCCAGCCTAGGGGGCCGGAGTAACTTCTTTTGCTTACCTTAGGCTGTTACAAATGTCTGCCCACATGTATTATCCTTTCTTCTGTTTATCTTGACATGACATATGTAGGCTCTGCGTAAAACCTGTGGTTCTTAACATTTACTGGGGCAATCAGACCCCTCACGCTAGAAACACACACGCACGCACCCAGGTGGTTGTGCCTCCAATTTCAAGGTGTCTTTGGATTCTCTAAATTCCTTTGTGGGTCATTCAGATGAAGACTAGTACTGTGATCATGATATAGGTTAACCTCCATGACATAGGTAACAGAGAGAGAAGACTATCATCAATTATACCTTTTCCAAATGAAAATATACTTATTTTCTAAATATCAGCATAAATATTGAGAGGGCCAACAAAAAGGAGGGAAACCCTCACTCAAGGAGATGGATTTACACAACAGCTGTAACAATGGACTCAAACATACCAGGAAGCATGACGATGGCACAAGACGAGGCAACACTTTGTTCAGTTGTACGTCAAGTCACCATGAACTGGAGCTGACTCCACAGCATCTAATAACAACTTTGTAATGAAAAACAGACACAGAGTAATCCGAACTTTAGAAGAGCACTTTTTTCTCAGTGTGGTCCAGCCACCTACTGCCTCAGAATGGGGACTGACGGTGGGAGAGGTGAGGACTGTGCAGATAAAAGTTTAGATTCCTCTGCAGGATTCTTAGAGACGCTGCAGGGTAGAAACCACTGCTTTAGAGTGAGTTAAATAAAAATAAACACATGGGTACAAGCTAAGATCATCTCACACAATGTGTCAACTCTTATCTGCTTAATCCAATCTTGACTTTTCTTAATCTATCAGAAAGATCATTTTTCTGTCACCTATGCTGCAGATGTCAAAATTCTAGGAGCAACTATTAGGTAAAAAAATAAATAAAGGAAGAAAGGGCATTCTCTTCCTAAGAAAAGTACGAGATAATGATTACTGAACATCTGTGAGAAAGAGCAAAACTTCACCATTCATCTAACAATTTTTTTTTCTATACAAGCTCCCATCGACAGAAAGTTCTGTCCCCAAAATGCATGGATTTTGGAAGGAAACCTAAAAAAGAAAGATCAGTATGACCTAGATTCAGAAATAAGTGAAGAATTAATCAGTATTCCACGTGAATTCCCAAACACCAAGTGCAGAGTGTGAGATTTTAGCATGTCTCCATAGAGCTGTGGCTTTACAAGTGTGAGCCTTGTGAGCCAGGAAAAATCACCCGAACTTGGCAATGAGGTGGCAATGGAACATCAGGTCAATGTCATTCTGGAGACTGTCAGCCTGGCCCCCTAGGGTTGGCTTATTCTCTAGGCGAGTGCACCCTTGTTTGGGTTACTCTTTGCTATTGATCAGGGCACAGAGCCTGTGCAGTTGCATACTAACCTGCAGATTTGTCCAGTGGAGATGCAAATGATTTCTGTCCCTCAGAGAAGGTTGTAGTTCTATTGATCTGTAGGAGAATAACTAGCTTTGTCTCTAATCTGCATGCTTATTTCAGCATACTGTTCCCAACTAACTATATAAAAATCCTCTGTCCTCAAAGGCCCTCTGAACCAGTCACCACCCCGCTGGCTCCTTCAGTAATGAGTTCAACACATTCTTGACACGCAGTCCCCTTAGGTTTGAATGTGAGGCGTGTTTGTTAACTCTTTCAAAACTATAATGATTGCATCAAGATTCCCTGAACCCCAGTCTCATGAATTCTGCACTCTGGGAACCTAGAAGATTCTCACACACCCTAATGGCTGGAGAGCAGCTGTAATCCTTCTCGCAGCCCCAAATTCTGTCCGGGTTAGCTATCAAAGCTCTTGGAGAACCAGTCTAAGATAATGACGGCCAGTCCCAAAGTGCCCATTTCACTTTGCAATTTTCTCCTGATTTGTAGAAATTTTCCTTTCCTTTCTCTTGAGGAAATGGAGAGGATAAATGGGGGAAGAAGAATATTCTAAAAATACAACGGCCGCCTCTCTCCTGCCCCCTCCTCTTTACTTCCTCGTCTCCTTAAATGCACAGAGCTTCATAACACCTTAGCAAGGCTGAAAAAAAAGTCATTGCCAACAGTGTGCTAGTAAATGTTCAACAACCAGCTGTACAGGAAGGAAAGAAAAGGCCTGATTTATAGTGTCTGCCTGTATCTGTGGTGTAAATACTCCCACCATGGCCAATTCAAACTACCTATATGAAGTCCACTGGCTTGCAAAATTCTTGACAATTTAATAATTGACTATGAGAAGGCAGGAGCTGTCTCCAGCACACCACCAGTTCATTACCCTCTCTCACGTACATTTTGCGGAGCAGTATTTCTCAAATTTTCATGTGCCTGCATGTCGCCTGGAGATCCTGTTAAAATACAGATTCTGATTCAGCAGGCCTGGTGGGGAGGGTGAGGTTCTGCATTTCTAACAGGCTCCCAGGCTACGTACGCTGAGGCTGCTGGTCCCCAGAACGCACCCGAGGGAGGCTCTCGGTCAGTGCCTTGCAACTTGGCTGCACAGAAGAATCACCTGGAGGCTCTAAAAACACTGCTGCCTGGGCCTCACTCCCAGAGATTCTGACTTCACTGGTCTGGGTATGGCCTGGGCATCAGGATTTTCAAAAGCTCCCTGCATGATTTCAATGTGAGGCAAAGTTTGAGAATCCCTGGCCTCAGTACTGTTTCTCAAACTGAAATCCTGCAAGTTGCTTGTGAGAAGCGCACATTGTGTGTTTCCAACTACTTTAAACATTTTGGAACATGTATCCATGTTCTGGATGGTCTCCTCGTGGCCCGTGTTGTCCCAGGCCTGGGCCCGAGAATGGCTTTCTACTTCTAGCCACCTCAGTGCAGGTCTGACCTGAATCACGGCCTGCAGCCAAGACAACAGAGGAGCCGAATTAATCTGCACATGACATGCTGACACCAGGGAAGCCCAAGGACACCACAGCCCACTGCGGGCTCACAGGAGCTCTGACGACAGTGGTGGCACAGATTCTTGTTCTGAAGGACAACATGGTTGTGGCAAATCGTACCCATCACAAGAAACTGTGAACGCTGTGAATTTTAACTGTATTGGGTTTACATATATTTAATTTATAAATTAGGATTCTTATAGTTGTCTAAGCACCAGGCTTTTAAATCTACCTAGAGGTTTGTACAGATTTAGACAAATTCTAATAAAATAATTTTAATAGACACCAGAAAGGAACAATGATTTTTTTTTTCCTTTAAAAGTGGTTTGTAAGAGATCTGACTACTCCTGATAGAAGGTGTTGAGTCTACACCGTTCCAGATGGCACTACTGATTTTGCCAAGACACTCCCTGTGTTCTGGTATTGAAGGCCATCCCTACGTGTAACTCAGAAAGCGATATGTCTCTGGGCGGTAATGTGAGGGGCCCAGCAGTTCTGCTGGTTCCCATTCCCCCTGCTGGCCTCTCACTTCAGACATTTCCACACTCAGAATCTCTTCTATGGGTTAAAGTAGGAGCTCACCACCCTCAACAATGAAGAGAAACAACGGAAAATGGAATTTACTCTGAGTTCCAACCACATAACAGGCACTTAAAACCTCCCCTGTCCCACGGAAGTAACCACTATAACTTTCCTGTACAGATTAGGAGGCTGAGGCTCAGGCAAGTTATATGTCTCACCAGGGTCACATAACTAGTAAGCACAGGGGCTGAGAGTACACCTCCAGCTCTTTCTATCATATTGTAACTGCTTCATTGCCTATCATACCTGTTGATTACATGATTCAACAGAGCAGTTCCAGTTGCCATTGAGCCAACTCGGACTCACAGTGACCCCATTTGTGTCAGAGTAGAACTGTGCTCCACAGGGTTTTCAATGGCTGATTTTGGGGAAGTAGATCACCAGACCTTTCTTCCAAGGCACTTCTGGATGGATTCAAACTACGAACCTTTCGGTTAGTGGCCAAGCACTCAACCATTTTCACCACTCAGGGACTACCCAGAGCAGTCATTCCCTAGAAAATCCTGAGGGAATGAGATGGAGGGCAGGAGATTTTGAGGAGGAAGGAAAAGCACTAGAAACACAAGGGAAGAAAAACCCTAGAACACAGAGAACTGTCTCAAGGAGAGGAGACCCACGTGGACCTGGCACTGAGGGTTCTGTGGGTTGCAGGAGTGACTTGCTCCTTCGCAGGACTTAGGGAAAGCTGAGAGGAGGAGGACTCACCAGGCAAACATTGCTGCCATCCTGATTTTTTCTAGTTCTCACTTAACAACTTGTTGATTAATTAGGTATTTATAATCAAGTTCCATAACAAATCTAAAGTAGTGATCAGCAATATATTTATTCTATCCATCCATCCATTAAGCTTCAGAAGGATAGAGAATATATCAGTTTTATCCCTTGCTTTATCCTTAGTGTAGGCATTGGTGATTCAGTGGTAGAATTCCCACCTTCATGATGGAGACCCGGGTTTGAGTCCCAGCCAGTGCAGTCCATTCACAGTCACCACCCATCTGTCAGTGGAGGCTTGATGTTGCTGTGATGCTAAACAAGTTTCAGTGGAGCTTCCAGGCTAAGATAGACTAGGAAAAAAGCCCTGGCAATCTTCTTCCTAAAATTAGCCAGTGAAAACCCTATGGATCACAACAGTACCATCTGCAACCGATCATGGGGATGGTGTAGGACTGGGCAGCGTTTAGTTCCACTGTGCATTGGGTCACCATGAGTCAGGGGTCAACTCGACTGCAGCTAGCAACAACGTATCCTTAGTACCTTGACCAGAGCCTGCACCAGAGCACTAATAGATGGCTTTTAAGGCCATCTGCTCTATGGGGTCACTGGGAAAACCTACAAAACCCATATGTCAGTGCCTTTAAGACTCTGCACTAGAGAACAGAAGTTCAGCTCTTGGAATGAGCAGGAAGCAAAGCTGAAGGAAAGAGCTCTGGGGCTTCCAGCAGATTCCAACAGGCTTGTCATGGCACCTGTTGCTTGTAGTGTTGCTCTCTTGCTAAGATCCATTTGGTTCCTCCAGATTTCCATCCCAGCTCTAACTGGATTGAACACTGAATCTTAGTTTGGCCACAGCTGGTTTCCGGGCTCTCATTGTTGGTGTTATCCAGATGTTGGTGTTATCAAGATGGGTCTATATCTGGTTTGTCTCCAAATTCAGCCTCTACTCTTGTCAGAAGCCCTCCTAGTTCCTGGCTCAGGCCTACCCCCAACCCAGCTTCAGATAGGCCTGAACCCGCAGGCAAACCTGCTTCCTTCCTCAGATCCAGCAGGACAGTTTGCTATACTTTTTACTATCTATCTTACATACATATATATATATTTTGGGGTTTTTTTTTTTTTTTTTTTTTTTTTTTTTTTTTTTTTTTGCTGCCATGTGTGGACCCTCCTCTAATAGTCTTTCTTTCCTGTTTAATTGAAACAAGGACTACTGTGGACCAGGGAACCATGGCATTGGATCTGTAACAACTGTATGTAAAGCAAGAGTCAGTAGGATTGGATGGGCTCTTCAAGAATAAAATAGACCAGTTCATCAAAATTGAAGCACCTATTTTGGCAAATCAGAGACCTTTTTTACTTCTTCTTTAGTCTTGTTCGGGACACTAAAGGTTCCCAAGTAAGTGACTTGGGGATAAATGCATATTTCTTCTGACTGATACTCAAATAGGCTACGGAGGCTGACAAATCCAAGATCGACAGGTAAGACAGAAGGCCGCTGACTCACAGGCTGCTGAGGCTGATGAATCCCAAGATTGGCAGGCAATATGGTAGGCTGATGGCTCAATTCCCAAGAACCAGAGGTCAGAGGATGACAAGCCAGATGCAGGATCCAGAGCAAGCGAGCTTTGCCAAAACTTCCACGTATATACTGGATACAGACCACATCCCCAAGGAAACTCCCCTTACAATTGATTGGCTGATCACATCAGATCACATTATGGAGGATGACTGTATCATCACATAAATGCTAATGACGTCATTACATAACTACCAAACTACATCATTATGTAACGACCACACCACTGAGAATCATGGCCCAGCCAAGTTGACACTCAACCTTAACCATTGCAGTCCACCCCTTGTCAACATCACACCTGTATACATCTCCTTAAACCATATACAATTTCTAAGTAAAGACAATTACAAAGTCATACTTGCAACTAACATGATACAACTAACATACTTACAACCAAAAACGTACTAGCTCCATTTACATCTTATATTTTATAAGTGAAGAAAACAAAAATATTTCATGCACACAGACGAGGAAGAAATACTTATAAACAATTACAGTCCTCACTTTGGCAACTGGTCACATGGTTGTAACTGGTAGTTAGAACTACCTTCTACCATGACCCATTCCATATCCCATTTGCCTTCAGCAAGCACCTCAGCTCCTCATGGTTCTTGGCCTGTAGGGTGACCCAAACACTCATTCCTGAAGGGTATGGGACATTAGCAGTCATGTCAGAATTGGGTTGTATAGTTTTCCACTGACTTTAATCACAGGGCATGGTAGTACTAATAGATGCCCTAAGGGATCTCCTGTTTTCCAGACATACTCTTCTTTATCTCCATTATGCAACATCAATTGGATTTTCCCTTGGTAGTCAGGATTAATCACATCAGCCAATATGGTAACTACCTTCTTTGCCTGTTGATCCAGAGTTCTGAAGAACCCAAAGCAGCCAGATGGCATTCTTAATTTCTAGTTTAATGGAATCATTGTTGTGTCACCAGGTGGGAGCATTCCTTCCTTTGGAACTGAGACCACTAGTACCACAAAGCATAGGGTCACAAGGACGGGGAGCAAAAATTTGTGAGTGGATCACTAGAGGTAATAGTGAGTGGTGCCTCTCCCATCTCCACCCATTGATTCCTGGAACCATGAATTCTGGCTATGGGAGAAACAGCACTATATATTGGATGCTGGTTTAGAGCATATACAGCCTCCAGGAGAACACTGCCTCAACCCTGCAAAGTGTTACCACATAGCTGGTACAGTAACTGTGTCTTTAGAAAGCCATCCTATCATTCTATCAAGCCAGCTGCTTCAGGATGATGGGGAACATGGTAAGACCAGTGAATTACATGAGCATGGGCCCATTGCTGCACTTCATTTGCTGTGAAGTGGGTCCCTTGATCCAAGGCAATGCTGCATGGGATACAATGATGGTGGATAAGGCATTCTATGAGTCCATGGACGGTACTTTTGGCAGAGGCATTGCATGCAGGGAAGGCAAATCCATATCCAGAGTAAGTGTCTATTATAGTAAGAACAAAACACTTCCAGTTCCATGATGGAAGCCATCCAGTATAATCAAATTGCCACCAGGTTGCTGGCTGATCATCTTGAGGAATGGTGCCATATCAGAGACTCTGTGTTGGTCTCTGCTGTGGCAGATTGGGCAGTCCGCAGTGGTTGTAGCCACATAAGCCTTGGTGAGTGGAAGACCATGTTGCCGAGCCCACACATAACCTCCATCCTACTACCATGGACACTTTGTTCATGAGCCCATTGAGCAATGACAGGAGTGGCTAGGGAAAGAAGATGACTGGTTTCCACAGAACATGTCATCCTATCTATTTGATTGTTAAATCCTCCTCTGCTGAGGTCACCCTTTGGTAAGCATTCACATGAGACACAAATATCTTCACTTCTTTGGCCTATTCAGAGAGGTCTACCCACATACATTTTCCCCATACCCCCTTGTCTTGATTTTCCGGTCATATTCTACCAAGTCACTGACCATCCAGTCAAACCACTGGCCACAGTCCATGAATCAGTATACAGTCACACATCTGGTCATTTCTCCTCCCAAGCAAAGTGAACAACCAGGTGCACTGCTCAAAATTCTGAGCATTGGGAGGATTTTACTTCACCAATGTCCTTCAATGAGGTCCTAGAAAGGAGCGGCAGTGCTGTTGCTGTTCACTTTCAAGTGGTGCCTGCATATCACACAGAACCATCTGTAAACCAGGCATGAGTTTTCTGTTCTTCAGTCAAGTGATCATAAGTAACTCCCCCATGAGGCCATTATGATTCACACAGTCACATGCCTTTGCGTAGTCAATAAAACACAGGTTAACATCTTTCTGGTATTCTCTGCTTCCAGCCAGGATCCATGTGACATCAGTAATGATATCCCTGGTTCCATGTCCTCTTCTGAATCCTGCCTGAAGTTCTGGCAGTTCCCTGTCAATATACTGCTGCAGTCACTTTTGAATGATCTTCCGTAAAATTTTACTTGTGTGTGATATTAATGATATTGTTTGATAATTTCTACATTTGGTTGGATCACATTTCTTGGGAATAGGCATAAATATGGATATTTTCCAGTCAATTGGCCAGGTAGCTGTCTTCCAAATTTCTTGGCTTAGATGAACGAGCACTTCCAGCACTGCATCCATTTGTTGAAACATCTCAATTGATATTCCATCACAATTCCTGGAGCCTTGTTTTTCGACAATGCCTTCAGTGCAGCTTAGACCTCTTTCTTCAGTACCATAGGTTCCTGATCATATGCTACCTCTTGAAATGGTTGAATGTCGACCAATTCATTTGGGTGTGTAGTAGCACACCCAAATGAGGGACATGTTGCCTCCAAAATCCAAAGAGGCCCACCAAGATTTGTGACTTCCTTTTAACTGTAGAAGTGGCCAGATGTAACAACTTAACCTTCACTTCAGAAGGGATATCTTGACATTCCCTACACTACTGGACTCCTAGAAACTTCACTAAGGTGGAAGGTGCCTGAATTTTTGTTGGATTAATTTCTCACCCTCTAGCATGCAAATATTTTACCAATAAGTCCACAGTCGTTGTCTTCCTTATTAGGTCCAATCAGCATAATGTCATCAGTGTAATGGACCAATGTTATGTCTTATGGAAGGGAAAGGAGATAAACGTCCCTGTGGACTAATATTTGACATAGGGCCAGAGAGTTGATATACCACTGAGATAGGACACTGAAGGTGTATTGCTGGCCTTGACAGCTGAAGGCAAATGACTTCTGGTGTTCCTCTGAAACTAGAATTGAGAAAAAGGCATTGGCCAGATCAATAGCTGCATACCAGGTACCAGGAGATGTATTAATTTGCTCAAGCAATGAAACCACATCTGGAACAGTAACTGCAATTGGAATCACCACTTGGTTAAGTTTAGGATAATCCACTGTCATTCTCCAAGATCTATGTCCTCCCCCACCCTCTACCCACAGACCAAATAGACGAGTTGAATGAGAATGTGATGGGAATCACCACCCCTGCACTCTTTAAGTCACTGACGGTGGCAGTAACTTCTGCAGTCCCTCCAGGAATGCAGTATTGCTTTTGCTTTACTATTTTCCTAGGCAGGGGCAGTTCTAATGGCTTCCATTTGGCTTTTCCTACCATAATAGCCCTTACTCTACTTGTCAGGGATCCAATTTGAGGGTTTTCCCCACTGCGGAGTATATTACACTATTCCAATTATGCATGCTGGAACTGGGGAAATCACTACAAGATGGGTTCAGGGACCCACTGGACGCACCGTGTGAGCTAAGACTCCATTAATAACCTGACCTCCATATGTCCCTACTCTGACTGTTGGGCCAATCACAGTGATGTTTTCAGTCTCCCAGAATTAGTGTCAGCTCAGAGCCAGTATCCAGTAATCTCTGAAAAGTTTGACTATTTCCTTTTCTCCAATGAACAGTCACTCTTGTAAAAGGCCATAGATTCCTTTGGGGAAGGTTGGGAGAAAGATTTACAGTATAAAATTTTGGCAGTGTAGTGGGGTCCTTCCTCAAGGGCTTGGCCTTCCCTTCATTCAAGGGGTCGTGGGTCTGTAAATATGCTCAAGTCTGGGAATTGATATAGGGGCCATGACTCGCTATTCTAGTGATTTTAGTTAGACTGCTGTTCAGTTGACCTAGAATTCTTCCGCTTGTACAGATCAAGTAAATATTTAGCAGATTTCCCATTTATTTCACTCCTAGGGACAGCATGATTAGGTAGCAAACACCACAAGTCCATATGAGTCAGACTATTCTGATTATTGCTTTGATTCTGTCCATCACAGTAACCACGCCCACCTTGTCTTTGTCAATTGAGTATCACCACTTGGCCCCTACTACCACTACGGGATCCAATCAGCCCATGTAGTTAGGTGTCTTAATTCAGTTAGGGCAATTCCCACTGTCAAATCTGAGTTACATAAAATAGCAATCAAAGCAGTCTTCAAGGATGCTGGAGTTCCCTTCACAAATTTGTTCCTCACTGTTGTGGTAAAAGGTGTATTCTCTGGGAATTCCACGTGTGGGTCTGTGGGTCTAACCTGATAAATCCACTCTCACATGCTAATTTCCCTAAGCCTTTGAATACCTTCTTCTGCAGTATACCAAGGCAGGTCTGGTACTTCAGTTTGATTTAGTGTAGGCCACCTCATAATCTATGCTTCAGCAAACCAATCAAATAAACTATTAGATTCTTTTGTAACTCCTGAGCTGAAATATTGAATGAAGAATTTGTGCTTAGTGGGTCCATATCAATAAACTCAGACTGATCCATCTTTATGATCCTTCCACCATTATCCCACACTCTTAATAGCCATTCCCACATGTCTTCTCCAGGTTTCTGTTTGTACATATTAGAAAAGTCAAGCAGTTCTTTTGCATCATAGCGTATCTCCTCCTAATTCACACTTTGTACTTCACCTTTTAGACTTCTCTGGGACTGAAGTCTAGTTATAGGTCTAAAAGCAAAAATGGGTGGTGGGGTGGAGCCTGGGAACATTCAGCAATTTCTTGTAAGACATCTACCTCAGGCGATAGCCCCAAGCAAAGCCCCAGGCACTGCCCCAGGCGATATCTCAAAGACTCTTCAGGCACAGCTAGGTTAATCTCATCAGATGAGGGTGGAAGGGATAATGGTTTTACTGGGGAGGGTGTCTTATCAAAGACAGAGTGATCTCTTCAGATAGGAGTGAGACGGCTGGTTCTTTTGGCAGGAGTTATTCAATGGAATTTAGGGGCTTAGTGTCCCCAGCTTCCTGATTATCTGACCATATGTCCCCATCTCAAGTCTCAGGATTTCATTTCTTCCCAATCAATGCCCTTTAGACACCATTAGAGGTTGGGAATTCAATTGGCATTGTAATTCAGCCACTCTTACAATAAGATTCTGGGTTTGGTTTTTCGCTATATCAGTTCTGTTACTAAAAGAAATAAGGCTTTCTTTCAGGGCACAAGTGGCAACATTGAGGTCTTTTTGTGGTGCCTTGAGCTGTGACGCTGAAACCCTTAGTTCATCTCTTTCTTTCACCACTTTGTCTAGTGAAAGTAGGATCTACCAACCAGCTTCCTATATTTCTCATTATGACAAAATTGTAGACAAGTATCAAACATGCCATCATCTAAAGGCTCGCTTCTCACCAATACTTGATCTATTTGTATTGATAATTTGCAGATTAATATTGCCACTTCATGTGAAGGATTAGCAGCACTCTCTTTACTACTGGAGGCAGAGTCATTAGCACCTTTAAGACTAGTCAGATTTGAGAACTAATGTAGAAAACTCATCCTTATGATTTTGTTTTTCTAAAACCATTCTCAGTACCAAATGTCTTAGGCTGGGTTCTCTAGAGAAGCAAAACCAGTGAAGCATATATCTATATATAGAGAGAGATTTATCCTAAGGAAATGGCTTACACGATTGTAGAGCCTGGCAAGTCCCTAGTCCATGGGTTAGGCGTAAGGCTGGAGGCTTCTCCTGGCTCACGTAGCTGCAGGGGCTGACGAAGTCAAGATCAGCAGGTCAGATGGCAGTCTGCTGGTTCATAGGCTGCAAAGGCTGATGAGTCTCAAGATCAGCAGGTAAGATGGCAGGCCACTGGCTCACAGGCCCTGGAGGCTAACAAATCCCAAGATCAGCAGGTAAGATGGCAGGCCACTGGCTCATGTCCCAAGAACTGGAGGTCAGATGATGATCAGCCAGATGCAGGATCCAGAGCAAGCAAGCGAGGTTTGCCAGAACATCCATTGGATACAGGCTACACCCCCGGGGAAACTCCCTTTACAACAGATTGGTTGATCACATCAGATCACACCATGGAGGATGACTACATCATTACATAACTACCAAACCACTGAGAATCACGGCCCAGACAAGTTGACACAATGTTACCCATCACAGAGGGGAAATGAGATGGTGAAGGAAAGGTGTTATAAAAGATGCTTCAATGTGGGGTTAACACTGGGGTAGTGGGCTACAGCCCACAAGGAACCTTCTGAACCAATGTGTCTCAAAACTGTCCCACCTAGAGGCAAGGACTCTGGAGTCCTTACTGCTGCAGGTGTGTGTTAACTCCAGTCCACCTATGCCTGGGCAAAGCAGGAAGCCGCAAAAAGCCATCAGCGTGTGGGGTGCTGTCTGCAGGTGACCTCCAGGGTGGGCTCAGGGGGTAGGGGCACTGACCGAATCGGCTACCAAAATAACATTATAGTTTATGAATTGGAAGTTCTCTGTCTCCAACTTTGTCTTTCCCTGGGAGTCTTTTATTTTCACAATGCAGGTATTGACCACAAAAGATAACGTGTTACATCTGTATTGGCGTCTGATGTGTCCGGCGTCTATTGGTCATTTAATAACCATTACATCCCTCTTCCTCTCCCCATCCTCATGGTTAGGTCAGCCAACAGACCAGTGTTGGAGGTGGAATGAGAAGAAGCCAGGATCTTCTGGGCAAGACCAGAGCCTCTGACCTCCTCCCTTTCTTCTCCTCCTCTCCTCCAGCACCACACCCACAGCAGACTAAGCCTAATCCTACCTTTACCTCCCACTGCCATCCAGGGAAAAAATGGTAAAAGCGGCATCTTCTGATACTTTTGAGTTGTTGCAATGAGGCAAGATGGTATGGACTCTGACTCTTACAGGGTTTAGAAACCTTTGAGAAACAGAAGCCATGAGGGAGAAAAAGAAGTGGTTGAACTGTAAAGCAGATGTGAAGCTCCATCAGGGCTTAGGGTTTGGGGGCAAAATCTAGGAGCCTTTCACTGTGGCTGTGTTTCTACAACCACCCTTTAGAAGTTTTAAAAGTTTAAACCCTTTAGAAGTTAATGAATAATAACACTAGCACAGTACTGTGCAGGCCGCGATGTGGTGGTCACTAAGAAGCTGGGCTACACCAGCTTTCTGAGCACAGGATAGAGGTGAGGGTCCCCACATGCTTATCTCTTCCTGTGGCTGGTACATAGAATTGTTTCCATGAGGAAATTTCTGTAGCAGTCCCTCAGGCACCCTATGGTGGCCCCTGGGCACCTTGGTTCAGATTCCAACCAAGAGGCCTCATTTTGGGCACCCCAATTCTAAAGACTAAATCCCAACTACAGGCTCTGCAGTGCCTCAGCAGCTACCCCAGGAGTGATGAAGCTGAGTTGTCCCCAGAGTGACCACTCCTGTCATGATAGCCAGACACAGTGTTTCCAGCCTTTCCCATCCACTCATCCTAGGGTCTGTAGAGAGACTGTGCTCTGTCCCTATATGTGTCCAGAGAAGGCAAGACTATGGCCTCGTGTAGACCTTCAGCTCTTGCCTGTCCTCACCAGAAAGAGATGCAAACTTGGGCCAAGTTCACTAGTCAAGCCCTGTAGCCCTCCTGTGTGGACCCTGATCTGTACCAGAGGCGGGAGGTCTGTTCCCTGTTCCTTGTTCCCTGCCCAGACAGCACATCTGCCAGCTCTAAGCCCTGAACATCCACCCTGGCCTATAAAATCAGATTCTCCCCTGCTGTCGCCCTCCAGTCTGGCTTCCCTAGACACAGACCTCAAAGCCCTATATGAATCCACATCAGTCCAGATCTTTCTATGAGGCCTAAGAAGCAAGATCACAAGCTTGGGTTTGTCCCTCTGGATCAACGTCCCCAAGTGCTCCTCTTCCTAGGCTAGGTTGTCCAAAACACACACACATACACAAAGAGACACACACACATACACACACAACACACACACATACATACATAACTTTTAAACTCTTGCTGTGGCTCAAGCCAGGATACATCTACCCATAAGTGCTAACTTGCATGGAAATATTCTTAAGTCCTATTTAGAAGCAGAAAAGTGACCTACCTAACTGAGTTATCTTTTAATGTTCCAAAGCTATTTTTTCTGAAAGAGCCAAGCATTGATTATAAAGTCTAGGGAGATTTACTCTGCAGCATGAGCAAGGCTCCGTACTGTGTGATGATAACAGAACTGCATGTTTTTTTCTCTCACTGCCTCTTTAATTGGAAATTCTTTGCCTGGCCACCGGGGATCTCCAAAGAGATTATGGGCTGAATGCAGGGGGGCTATAAACTTAGGTGGGAAAACAATGTAGCAACAAGCTACAGTGGCACTAGCAGTACTTGTGACTTGGCACCAGGAGAAACCATGGATAGTGCATACCGTACTCTGGTTGTTGCAGATATCTGCAAATATCATCCTTACTCTTCAGTACATAGACAGCGCAGTAGTTGTTAGGCCTGCTGCTCATCTTCTACTCCATGTGTTATTTAAGAAGTACATATATAATCTAATCACGAATTCATATTTTTAAACATTTGGATAATTGTTTTTCCATACAATTGGTTTCCTTTGTCATCTCAGTGTTTTATGTACTCACAAGCATTATTCTGAAAAGAGTTTATACCCTCACCAGATGACATGACACAATTGTTTAAAAAGTAAGAGGCCCTGTTAAAAGCTCTATGTAAGTGAGTGTCTTCCAGCCTCTGGAAAAAATCTCCAGCAGAGCTTTTCTGGTCATTTCCAGGTCATTAGAAGCCCCACCCATGGCTCCTCTGACACCTGCAGTCAGCCATTTATTTTTCAGGACTCTTCCTCTCTGCCTGTTGTGGCTCAGGGTCTGCTGGGTGGTATGGGGAGGGCACTCAGCACTGTCTCTGGCCAGTCAGGTAGGAGTGAGGGGATAACAGACTAGCTCAGCCCCAGCGGGTGATGGTCAATTGCAGGGGGGGGGGGGTGGCGCAGCCCTCGGCACAGCATGGAGCTGAGGCGTAAGGCCAGAGTTACAGGGCTTCAGCTGTGCCCGCCCTCCTCCAGGTGGGCTGCCCATCCCTCCCACTTTCCCTTCTTCCCTCCCTCACTCCACTTCCAATGGTCTACCCAACCCAGACTCTCTGGACAGGACTCACATCTGCCAGGCCTCCTCTCCCCTCTGGGCAAAGGCCCACAGGAAAGCACATACCCCCTTTGCTGGGTCAGGGACAATAGTACAGTCCCTCCCACCACCCTCTCTTCCTCCTGTCCCACCATCAACTCCACTCGAAATCCCCATAAACATATCACACGCCAGCCCCTTCTACTCCCCCAAACTTCAGCAGGAACTTGTGCAGGGAGCCCTCCGAAACTTTTCTATTTGGCTGAAAGGGAGGGATAAACACAGCCCCCCTCCCTGTGGTGAGGAGCCCAGACTCCCACATCCTCCCCCAGGCCCCAGCCTCCCCTGGGCTCTGCAGTGCTCACCTCCCATAGCTGGAGGTGAGGGTGCCAATGACACAGCACCAGGGGCACAACCACTAGTCTCATCCTGGTGAGGGGCCTGGGTGCCTCCAGTGCTTGGCGTCCACAACTCTATTCTCCACGTTGGGGGCCTAAATTGAAGCCTAGACAGAAACAGAACGATTTTAATTCCCTGGTTCATTTCCTTCAAAGACAGTGTTTATAGGGTATTGTCAGGTGCAACCACCTGACGACTGCTTGATCTCACCTCACCCTGACAGTAACCCAGGTGTGGAGCCAATACTCACCAAACTCCACATTGAGAGAAGGTGAGAAGTCCCCAGCATCAGGCTAGTGGTGAGTGGCAGCGCAGGTCCGAACCCCACACTCTGACTGTCGTGCTCACGTGCTGAGCCGCAGCCAGCCATGGCTTTTAAAACACCTCAATTCAAATGCCTTTGCAGGTTTCAGCTGAAAGGAAAAAGACAAGACTGTTGATGGGCACTGGAGAAGGAACTGGAAATCTGCATGTTTCCCAAGGGCTTGGTGGGACTTTCCCACTGAGTCTGCGTGCAGCCCTCGCATACCAGCAGGGTACCAACGCCTTTCGCAGACACAGGAAAAGAGAAGCTGAGTGACTTGACGGAACTCCATCTGTGGAGATGAGACTTCTAGAGAGGAAGTATTTAAGCAAGTTAGGGAGGTAGCGGGCCAGGAACTTGGTTCAAGTGTGACAGTCTCTCAACAAGCCAACCCTTGCCACCTCTATAACGTCACTGAATTCTTGTGGAACTAGGGGTCAGGTGCTGGAAGGGACATGGAAAAGAACAACCCACTTATATAAAGACAAATTAATCTCTCTCACCAGGCCTCACAGGCAGAAGAGGGGCCCCTAGAAGCCCAGGACCAAAGCTGGGCTGAGCTAAGGGGGTTCACATATATAGTTTGTGACTTTGCTCACAGGGTGCCCTCAGCCGAGGAGCCCTTTGTTGTCTTCTCCACATATCAACATCTACTTAGAGGTCCATGCCAGTGCCTCCATGAAGCACTGTGGTCTGTGACCCCCAAACCTTCCCTTGCCAGGATTATTTCTGAAGAACCCCAAGAATGACATCTGTGCTGCTCCCAGAAGGCCATTCTCCTTGCACAGGAATGAGTGTTTGCCAGATCCATTCCCCACTGGTGATCCAGGGCTCCCAACGGCTCCTTCATTGTGGTGACCTGCCTTGCACAGACAGCGCTTGGTGTACCTGTGGTTTTGGCATCAATTGAAGACACTGTGTGTTCAGCACAGTACAGAGTCACTGGAGAAAGTAGAAGAATCAACCTCAGACAGGGCTGGGGAACTCCATCGCTATGGGCACCACTGCTTCTCTTTCCCTTTGCCATATGACACACACAGGGTTGCTGTTAGGAGCACAGCCTTGGGAGCCAGGCTGCCTGGTTCAAATCCAGCACTACAACTCATTAGCTATGGGTCCTTGGGCAAGATATTTAAGTTCCTGGGCCTCTATTTCCTCATCTGTAATATGGAGACAAGAGTAGTCCCTACCTCACCGTGTGGTTGTGAGGATTTAATGAGTTAACACATATGCCTGGCATAGGGCAAGAGCCAAGAGAGTTATCACAATGGACTGATGGTCCCGGCAAGTCACAACCCTGCTGCTCCCCATTCCCCAAGTGCCAGTGGTGCCTCCTGGCTCCCTTCTAAAATCACCATGCAGGTAGAGTCAGGATGAGAGTCCTTCACTCTCTGGTCCCCTTTGAAGACTTCCCAAATGCAATGAGATCCTGGCCTGGCCTTAGAGTCATGACCTGGTATTCTCCTCAGCTCCCCTCCAAGACTATGCCACCCCAAGTTTTGGTGCATGTTACATTATGGACGGAGCTTGAAGGCATTATGCTGAATGAAATAAGTCAATCACAAAAGGACAAATGCTGTATGATATCACTTATATAAAAAGACAAGAACAGGCAAATGCATACAGACCAAAGTATATTAATGGTTACCAGGAGCAGGAAAGATGGGAGTGGGGGGACACTATTGCTTATGGAATACTGACTTTTGATTTACATGACAGAAAAATCACATTGCTTGGGGATACAGTTGCACAGCTGATTAGTGTAATTGCTGTCAATA
Organism: Trichechus manatus latirostris; assembly: GCF_000243295.1. Taxonomy (NCBI): domain Eukaryota; kingdom Metazoa; phylum Chordata; class Mammalia; order Sirenia; family Trichechidae; genus Trichechus; species Trichechus manatus. Next base: position 3,548,105 of record NW_004443978.1, on the reverse strand, counting down.
AGGTGTACACCCGTAAAAAGTTGAATTGGCAAAAGTTGTGTGATAGATATATTTACAACAATGACAAAAAAAAAAAAAAAGAGTAGCTGGTGAGGCTTATGCACAAACAAACACCTCATGGGATTTGGTTCCTTGGTTTGGAGGTTTATGGTCATAGTTTCATGGGACATCCCAGTTAATTGGCCTAATATTGTGTTTAGTGTCTCTGTTCCAGCTCCTAGTTCATTACGTTGGGGGTCTTAAAAGCTTGCAAGTGGCCACCCAAGGCACAACAATTGGTCTCTCCTCATCTGCAGCAACAGAGGAAGAAGGAGAGTCAGGAATAAGAGGATGAAATGGAATGTGTGGCTAATTGCCTCCTTTGCCACGAGACCAGAAGAACTGGATGGTGCCTGGCTACCACTACTGAACATTTTGATCAAAGACTCTCCCCTGTCAAAAGAGGGAAAATGTAGACCGGAGTTTCAAATTTTGATGGAATCTAGACTTTCTGAAGCTATGGAGGCTAGATGAACCCCTGAAACTACTGCCCAGAGATAATCTTTAAAAACTTAAACCAAAAATATCCCCTGAAGTCTTCTTAAAACCAAACAATAGTTTAACTTAACTAGTAAAGAACGCCTGCCTTGAGCATTGTGCTCGTTTAAGATCTATCTATATGGGATCAAATTGACGACAGAAACTCGCAAGATTACATAGGAACCTTAGGGGGCAGTGATTTTATGTTAATGGGGGAGAAACAACTCAGAAAAGGAGGGTGAGAATGTTTGTACAACCCAAAGAATGTTATCAATGTCACTGAATTGTACATGTAGAAATTGTTGAATTGGTGTATATTCTACTGTGTGTATTCTCAACAACAAAAAAATAAAATAAAATAAATTATTTTTAAAAAGGCTACACCATCCTGCTGGCAGAAAGGGCCCACAGACTCAGCACAGTGTCTTGCACACATAGACCCACACTCCTTGCTCTTAATTATCACATGAGGAAGCAAATTAATATGATTAAATAGTTGTTAATAACAACTAAATTTTAATCAGCCACATTAATGTATATCTGTCTTTGCTGTCTCTAGGTCTGTCTCTGAAATGGGACTTAAGTATGTATGAAAAGTCAGCCATGTGGAGATTGTTATGCCTTATTATTGTATGAGAAAATTTTATTTCTTCTATAAAAATGGATATTAGTTAGGATTCTTTAAGATACAGAGGACAGATGTTCAATGCAAATTTAAGGAAAAATGGGAAAAGGTATTGGCTCTTCCAATGACAAGTTCACCAAGTGGACTGCAGGACCATGTGGATCCAGGGTCAATGGGATGCCCTCTCCAAATGGACCCTCTTGACAGAACCCTGATTGGCCCTGCCTGGGTCACATGCTCACAGCAGAGTCATATCACCTTAGTGGGGGGAGAGATTCTCTGATTGGCCAGCTCTGGTCACATGCCTTCTGGTAGGGGAGGGACAGGGTACCGTGGTAGACAGCACTACGTGGAGTAGGGAGGGCAAAAGTGCACAAATGCCCACCCTGGTGTGAGCCTGACCCTGTGTGTCTCAGGTGAGCACCAATACTTCCATAATGGCAGAATGAGGGGGTGACTCAGCATGGTTATTGCCTTGAAATCACTCTGAAATATTCACAAAGGGAAAATAAATTCAGAGGTTTTTAAGATAATCAGTGTTCAAAGAGATGTCAGTAGAATGCCAATTTGATGGACAAGAGATTTCCTAGATGCAAGAAAGACTAAACAAGGCCGCATTCTTTAAACAACTGGCCTGCCAGCTGCTAACATGCAGAGGGTAAGCCAGCACCCAAATGATGCTATCAAACACAAAGCACCAGGAGGGGTAAAGCAGAAATGGCAAAACATGCGTCTGTCTATCCTGCATCCCTCAGGTGGGAAAACAGTCCTGCAACTAAGAAATCCAGAGGAAAGGTGGCTTCTCCAGGGTTTGACCATATTAGAAAGAGAAAGTAAAGGTGAAAGATGAAGCGAAGTGCAGTGGGTCCCCAGGTAGCAGTGAGGTGAAGTGGTCCCCAGGATAATTGCGGTGGTCCCCAGGGAGCAGTGAGGTAAAGCACAGTGGTCCCCAGGGTACAGTGAGGTGAAGAGGTCCCCAGGGAGCAGTAAGGTGAAGTGTGGTGGTTCCCAGGGAGCAGTGAGTTGAAGCACGGTGGTCCCCAGGGTACAGTGAGGTGAAGTGCGGTGGTCCCCAGGGAGCAGTGAGGTGAAATGGTCCCCAGGATGCAGTGAGGTGAAGTGTGGTGGTCCACAGGGATCATTGAGGTGAAGAGGTCCCCAGGGAGCAGTGAGGTGAAGAGGTCCCTAGGGAGCAGTGAGGTGAAGTGTGGTGGTTCCCAGGGAGCGGTGAGATGAAGTGGTCCCCAGGTAGCAGTGAGCTGAAAAGGTCCCCAGGGAGCAGTGAGGTGAAGCGCGGTGGTCCCCAGGGAGCAGTGAGGTGAAGCGTGGTGGTCCCCAGGGTGCAGTGAGGTGAAGTGTGGTGGTCCCCAGGGTGTAGTGAGGTGAAATGGTCGCCAGGATGCAGTGAGGTGAAGTGTGGTGGTCCCCAGGGATCACTGAGGTGAAAAGGTCCCCAGAGAGCAGTAAGGTGAAGAGGTCCCCAGGGAGCGGTGAGGTGAAGAGGTCTCCAGGGAGCGGCGAGGTGAAGCGCGGTGGTCCCCAGGGAGCGGCGAGGTGAAGCGCGGTGGTCCCCAGGGAGCGGCGAGGTGAAGCGCGGTGGTCCCCAGGGAGCGGCGAGGTGAAGCGCGGTGGTCCCCAGGGTGTGGTGAGGTGAAGTGCGGTGGTCCTCAGGTTGTAGAGCCCCCCAGAGAGACAGGAAGCTGCCCAGTATGGCGGGACAGTGCTGTGATGAGAGCCAGCGGCCAGGGTAAACATGACACCAAATGTCTGATGAAGCTTCATTCCAGGGCAGCCACTGGTTGGTGGGCATACAGTGCCACTGGAGCAAATTGCGAACAGTTTGATGGCCTTCACTCTCACACACTGCATCCTCACCCAGAAGAAAACCATCTCTTCCCTTTAGAGTCACAGTCACTCAGAAAACCAGTTGTTGCCATCACCAGATTCCAGCTTTGGATTAAGCTTAGCTAGTGCAGTTTATCAGAAAATAGTGATTCATTTTGCCAGCTAAATTTAATCCCTTGAATATGCCTCCCAGGAGGCTGTTTGGTTTGGGAAACTGTGAAGAAAAATGCAGAGAGAAAAAGAAATAAAGAATCATGGGAAATGCATCGCTGGGTGTGACAGGATGTTGACAGTGAATCTGTTTCTGGGGTCAGCTTTTATTCATAAGAGATTAGTTTCTCCACAACCCATGAAATAAATGCCAAACTACTGAAAATGTCATTTTAAAGGGACGCCCTATTATTAGCCCCCTGCCCCAGGCCTGCACATACCTCAATTCTTCCATCAGAGCAGTCAAGCGTCCATGTGGCACAAGCCAAGAGATGCTTCTCTTAAGTCTGGCTCCCCAGAAGCAGCCCAGGAAGGCAGGATGGGTGGGCAGGGATTCAATAAGGACAGGCTCTCAGGAAAAATGAGTAAGGAGCAGGGAGCAGGACAGGGGAGCAGGCACCCAGAAAGGAGTGGGGAGCAGGACAGGGAACAGGTGCCCAACAAGGAGTAGGGAGCAGGACAGGGGAGCAGGACAGGGGAGCAGGACAGGGGAACAGGTGCCCAGCAAGGAGTAGGGAGAAGGACAGAGGAGCAGATGCCCAGTAAGGAGTAGGCAGCAGGACAGGGGAGCAGGACAGGGGAGCAGGCGCCCAGCAAGGAGTGTGGAGCAGGACAGGGGAGCAGGCACCGAGCAAGGAGTAGGGAGCAGGACAGGGGAGCAGGACAGGGGAGTAGGCACCCAGGAAAGAGCAGGGAGCAGGACAGCGGAGCAGGCACCCAGCAAGGAGTGTGGAGCAGGACAGGGGAGCAGGCTCCCAGCAAGGAGTGAATTTAAGGAAAGCCGGCAGACCCTGGCTTCCACCTGACCCAGGGGGTTCTGGAAGGTAAGTTCAATCTCAGAGGGTTTCCTGGCTCCAGACAAAGGTGCTAGCTTCACCTATGCCCATAATCAGCCAATGCCTGAGGCTGCAGGTGGGGTGGCCCAAAACAGAAGCACCCAGACAACATTGGGCTCTGGCTCCAGGAACCCAGGACACTGTGGAAGAAGAGCCTCTGGTGCAGCCATGGTGCCTAAAGCAGCTGGAGCCAGGAGGCAGGAGCCCAGAATCATGAAAAGTGTCAAGGGCATGGGGGCACAGCACCAGCCCTGCTCATGACAGGAATCCCCCGGCTTAGCACACACCCGGCTTCCAAAGCAGGAGTTTCCGTTAGGTCAAAAGACAAGTGACCTGGGCCTCCTCCTCATCACTGCTCTGAAGTCACTGGTCAAAAGGAGACTGAAGAGAAAGAAAGCAGCAACCCCAGGTTCACACCCAGCTCCCCACAAGGGACCACAGGAAGGAAAAGGCTCCTGAGTTGGCGTCCTGGGGTTGAGGTCCCCCTGGCAGTGCAACGAGCTGACCTACCTTCACAGCCCGCTTGCTGCAAACAGATCTCCACACATGACCCCGGGTCAGTCTTCCTTTGGAGAAGACTGTGGAGGGAAGGATGAGGCCTAGGAGTCAGGATTGCATTAAATTAAACTGGTTAACCTCTCCAAGCCACACTTCTACTGCTAGCAAAATAAAGATAATCTCCTTGCTTCACAGGGATGTGGTAACACATGGAGAGAGGGCATGTAAAGCATCTAGATAGCTGCTGTCAAGTCAGCTGCGACCCATGGCAAGCCATGTACAACAGAACGAAGTGCTGCCCAGTCCTACGTCATCCACATAATTGCTGGCATGTTCCAGTCCACTCTTGTGGCTATTGTGCCGATCCATCTTACTGAGAGCCTCCCATGTCCTCGCTGGCCCTCACTAAACTTGATGCATTCTTCCAGAAATTGATCCCTCCTGATGACATGCCCAAAGTAAGTGAGTCTAACAATATTCTGTTGTGATCCATAAGGTTTTCATGGGCTGATTTTTGGAAGTAGATCCCCAGGCCTTTCTCCCTAGTCTGTCTTAGTCTGGTAGCTCCACCAAAATCTGTCCACCATGGGAGACCTTGCTAGTATTCGAAATACCGAGGGCATAGCTTCCAGCATCACAGCAACATGCAAGTCACCACAGTATGACAGACTGACAGACGAGGTGGTGGTAAAGCATCTGTTGTTGTGTGCTGTCAAGGTGATTCTGTCACAGCAACCCTCTATGACAAAGGAGAACTGCCCCATAGGGCTTACTAGGCTGTAATCTTTATGGAAGCAGATAACCACGTCTTTTCTACCGCAGAACAGCTGGTGGGTTCAAACCACCGACATTTCAGTTAGCAGATGAGTGCTTAACCATTGTGCAACCAGGCCTCCTTGGTAAAGCGTCTAGTCCTTAGAAAACACCGTTATGATTTTCATCCTTATCTTATTCAGTTGTCCTGGGAGAGAAGGTCCTTGTTTGCCAGGTCTGATATCCTGGATCACTGAGGAAATAGGACCACACCTGGTACCTCTGGGCTGGAGGTTGTTCTGGATTCTAGCAGACAGCTGCTACACACTGGCCTCCATGCTCAAAACCCCTGTAAATTGATTTGAAGTTGTAAATAGTCAGTATAGCTTAAGCCAGGAGCCCTGTGAGGGCAGTGGTTAAGCACTTGGCTGCTAACCGAAAGGTCAGCAGTTCAAGCCCATTAGCTATTCCATGGGAGAAAGATGTGGCAGTCTGCTTCCATAAAGATTAGTCTTGGAAACCCTGTGGGACAGTTCCACTCTGTCCTATAGGATCGCTATGAGTTGGAATTGATTTGATGGCAACAGGTTTGTTTTTGGTATAGGATAAGCCATGCTGCAGGAACAACCCCCAAAATATCAGGGGCTTAACACAAAGGGAGTGTATGACCTGCTCACTCAAGGTCCACTGCACATCCTGACAGTGCTTGAGGTGACTGTCTTCCGTGCAGTGGCCCAACAATTCAGGGGGTATTTCTGTGGCTCTGCCACCTCTACACAAGGCTTCCCTGGCTGCTATGGCTGGAAAGAGATGGGGAGGGTCAAGCAGGGGTTTCAACTGCCTCAGCCTGAAGGGACCCACATAACTTCCACCTACATTACACATGCTGAGCAAATAATCTGAGAAGCTGGACTTTATGAAGAAGAAAGGGGCATCAGGATTTGAGGAAGACTCATTAACAACCTGCCTTATACAGATAACACAACCTTGCTTGCTGAAAGTGAAGAGGACTTGAAGCACTTACTGGTAAAGATCAAAGACCACAGCCTTCAGTATGGATTACACCTCAACATAAAGAAAACAAAAATCCTCACAACTGGACCAATAAGCAACATCATGATAAACAGAGAAAGAATTGAAGTTGTCGAGGATTTCATTTTACTTGGATCCACAATCAACACCCATGGAAGCAGCAGTCAGGAAATCAAAAGATGCATTGCATTGGACAAATCTGCAGCAAAAGACTTCTTGAAAGTGTTGAAAAGCAAAGATGTCACCTTGAAGACTAAGGTGTGCCTGACCTAAGCCATGGTGCGTTCAATCACCTCATATACATGCAAAAGCTGGACAATGAATAAGGAAGACCGAAGAAGAATTGACACCTTTGTTGGCAAAGAATATTGAATATACTATGGACTGCCAAAAGAACAAACAAATCTGTCTTGAAATAAGTACAACCAGAATGCTCTTTAGAAGGAAGGATGGTGAGACCACGTCTTACATACTTTGGACATGTTGTCAGGAGGGATCAGTCCCTGGAGAAGGACACCATGCTTGGTAAAGTACAGGGTCAGCGAAAAAGAGGAAGACTCTCAACGAGACGGATTGACACAGTTGCTGCAACAATGGGCTGAAGCATAATGATTGTGAACATGGCACAGGACCAGGCAGTTTTCTGTGGTGCATAGGCTCGCTATGAGTCAGAACCAACTTGATGGCACCTAACGACAACAACAACATTACACATACACTCAACTACCCCAGAGGGGCTAACACACAGTCTCCTGTATGCCCAGGAAGAAACGGAGACTTGGATGTTGGTGAGCACTTGTAACATCAACACCACCATGGAATACTTGTTTTCCCCAGAATAAAACCTTACATAGAACCAAAAACTGGGTGCTTCTCTGACTTAAGGAGGAGGGATGCAAATTCTCTTGATTCCCTTTTTCCTATCTTACCCTCCCTGAGTCCTTGGAGGACCATTCTTATCCCTTGGTTTCTATGGAATAGAGGATGAGACACAGTGACCTTAGTCCTTACCCACCTGCATTTTACAGACTCAGAAAAGACCAGCAAATTCCAGGCCTCTTCGCTGTCACAGGGTTCCTGGTTGTCAAGGGTAGGCCTGCAACGCATTTCAAATGAACTCCATGCTTCAGGACTGACCCATCACGCTTTTAAAAGAACAGCCAAGGTTGTGAAATAGTCTCCCATCGTGGCCTTCAGCCAAAATACTATGCAATGTGAGTGCACAGTTAAACTTAGGTGTTGATTGCAGGATGAGGAAATGGAATATTGCAATACACCCGTCTTGAAAAGCTTCTGAAAGCCTCATTAGTGCCCACAAAAGTTTAAAAATTCATCTGATCTTAGAAAATGTCAGAGGAAAGAGCTTGATAACAAGGGTCAGGATGTTAAATAAAGAGAAAGGAGTTAATCTCCATTCATTAATAGAATGATGAGTGACCTTTAAACTAAATCAGAGTCATATCATTGAAGAAAGGGAGCTCATTAGGATGGCTTCCTCCCACTCACAGTCTCCCACCCCACCCACTTGCCAATTCCCAGCCTGAGGAACATGTCCCTCTCCCACCCTCTCTTCTCTGGTAGGGTGCAGTCCAGAAAAAGTGGACCATCAGGGCAGACTGGGCCCCTCAGTAATGAATGCTCACTCGCAACCCTCCTAGGTTCTCTCTGTTGTGGGGAAAGACTTAGATCTTGTGGAGTCCATTAGATATGGCCTTCTTTCATCTCCTTCAGCCCTAAACCCACCCCCAGAAACCTCTACTTCCACAAAACTTCCTTCTTGCTGTTCTGGAGAGAAAACAGCCACCCAACTTGAACTTGCTCACTCTCTTCAGTCAGCATCCCTTTTCCTTCCTCCAGTGCCTGTCCCAGCCCAGGCCATCCTGTCACTGATGCCAGGGGCCCCAGCCTACACGTACTCTAGTCCTCTATTTCCAGCAGCTTCCACACACCTCCCCAGGGTGTCACAGCCACACCTCAGACTCCACAGGTCCAAATCCAAACGCATCACCTTTCCTCACAACAAGCTGCTCCTCTTGGCATCCTGCTTCTGATAGAGTGCCACCATTTCCTGCTCACCTCTCACCCTCAATCCCTCCTCCTCCTCTCCTCCTCCTCCTCCTCATCTTCCTTAGCCTGCCTGTTGCCATGCCCTGCCCATTTGACCAGTGTCCCATTGTTCTGCACTCTCCTCCCCACCCTCTCCTTGGCCCAGGGCTTGCTGTGCTGTGGAGCCTCCTATGTGGTCTCCCAGCCTCCAGTCTCAACTACTTCCCAGGCTGACGCCAGATTAATGTCTCCAAAGTATAGCTTAAGCGAAGCTTCTCCCCCCTCTAATGCCTCTCGCCGGGCCCCGTTACTAGGGAATAAAGCCAGACTCCCCAGTATGGAGCTCAAAGCTTATTCACCACTCACTCACACATACCCTCCATCATGGCCAGGGCCCTTCATGCACCCACCCTCAGATGCATCCAGAACCTTCCTGCCTTCACTGAGGCATCCATGCATGCTTTGCCCCTTTCCTGAAAATGACCACCAGCCTTTCCTCACTGTGTGATAAAAGCTCAGGCCTTTCCTGACTCCAACACTGAGCGTTCTCTCACACTTCTGTGGGCCCCCCGGCACCTTTACCCACCCCACCCCCTTTACGGCACCGGGCCTCATATGGTATTTTGTGGACATGTGGTTCATTCTTCTTCCTATCCTGGTAGTTCCTTGGGGACAGGGATGTGTCCTTATAATCTTGCCTTGAACAGGCTAAATACACACGCCCACCCACACACACACACACACCACACATACACACATACCCCATATATACACCACACACACACACACACACACATAAACACACACACACCCACCACCACCACCACCACCACCCCACACCCTCTCGGCCCCTCACGTGGATAAGAACCAAGCACTGTGTTTCCATAGAGGAAAGAAACAGAAAGCTAGCTGGAGAATAAGTCAGCGAGGAAAGATGAATTTAGCAGAGTCAGTGAAATGCTCTCTTGAGCTGTGCTGTTCAGGACGGAGTCACTGGACACACGTGTCTATCAAGCACTTGAAACGGGGCTACTCCAAAGTGAGATGTGTTATACACATAAAACGCACAATGGGTACTGAAGTGTGAAAAAAGAATGCAAAATATCTTATTAATATTTTATATTGACTACCTATTGAAATGATAGTATTTTAGACGTATTGGGTTAAATAAAAATATATTATTAAAATTAATGTCACCACACTTTGATCAAAGATTCCATAGAAGAATCCTGATATAAAGGGGAAAAATGCAGAACAGAACTTCAAATTCTTATGGAATAGACTCCTTGTAGCCACGGAGGTGGATGAACCCCTGAAACTACTACCCTGAGGTAGACTTTAAACCTTAAGCCAAAAATATCCCCTGAAGTCATAAAAAAAAAAAATAATAATGTCAACTGATTCATTTTACTTCTTTTTAATATGGCTACTAGAATATGTAAAATTACACATGTGGCTCAACTGTATTTCTACTCGCTATGGGCTGGTTGCCTGTTTTGGGAGCACTGCCAGGCCCTTTCTTTTCCACGGCGTCTGTAGCAGCACCACAACAGCAGAGTCCGGTCACTGAGGCAGAAACTGTATGGCCCACAAAGGTGAAAACATTCACTCTCTGGCTTTTTAAGAAAATGCTTGCTGACCACTACTGTACAGTTATACTGTGTGGGTAAGTGGTAGGTGCGTACCTTTGCTGGAACATAGTAAAGCTTCATTTTATCATCATACCAGTTGGCTGATATACATTTAATTTTAGTTGACTGAAAACTCTGTGTAAAAAATTTGTTAGTACTCCTTTAGTAATTCAGAAGTATGTTTCCTGGATAGCTCAACCATCAAAGGCAATAATAATTTAATTACTGATTCTAGTTGCAGAAAGTGTAGAGTCTGCGGAGAATTCACCTCTAACATTGGGAGGGTTTTTTGTTCTTCACATTTTTTATTGCAGGGAGAAGAACTGGCATTTAGTGGCCCCTACTATGTGCTGGTGGCACAGTGGTTAAGAGTTCGGCTGCTAAACAAAAGGTCAGCAGTTCAAATCCACCAGCCACTCCTTGGAAACCCTATTGGGCAGTTCTGCTCTGTTGCTATGAGTCAGAATTGACTTGATGGCAACCGGTTTGGTTTGGTTTTTTTTTTTTTTTTTTTTTTACTATGTTCTGGATACTGAGCTAGGTGGTATATATGTATTCTTTCACTTCATTTAATTCCCGTTTTTGAAGTTGAGTAGCTTTGACTTAATCTAGGTTTTTACCATGAAGGAATGTTGTTTTCGTTGATGTTGTTATCATTAGCTGCCATCGAGTCAGACCCCAATTCACGGCAACCCCATACACAACAGAACAAAACACTGCCTGGTCCTGCATCATCCCCATGATTGGTTGCAGATAGGACCACTGTGATCTTTTCAGAAGCAGATTGCCAGGCCTTTCTTTCTAGTTCATCTTAGTCTGAAAGCTCTGCTAAAACCTCTTCAGTATCATAGCAACATGCAAGTCTCCACTGACAGATGGGTGGTGACGATGCATGAGGTACATTGGCCAGGAATCAAACCTGGGTCTCCTGGATGGGAGGCAAGAATTCTACCACAGAACCACCACTGCCCTGGTTATAAAGAACACAAATAATGTGAATTATCTTATTAATTCAGTGGGACTCCTAAAGGAGCTTTATATGAAGGGAAGAAAACACCAAAGCTTCTGCCCAGGTATCTTCACAGTAAAGAGACCCTGGTATTAAGCAATCCCAACATGGGCCCCCATCCAAGGAGCTCTGGTAACTCACACGCCAGAACGTGCTTAGTTACAAGGTAGCTTCCCTACCTCCATGGACCAAGGGCAATGAGGTTGCTGTTTATCCTCTCGACTCCTACCTGAGCCCAGAAATTTAAAGAAGGTAGGAAGAACTTCCAGGCAACATGGTGGTATGGTCAGAAGCACCACACCATCCCTCCACAGCAAAGATCACAAAAACTAAGTCAAACAGAGTCACACATCAATCTTGAAACCCTAAGCATCAAATGAAGAGATAAAGAACTCAGCCAAGCACCAGATGGAATAAGAAACTGACTAAGAACAGAGAGCAAGGAGAGATACATGCAGAGGTCCCCTATCAGCTACCGCAGCACAAATCCGCCATCTTGGACTCCTATCGGAGGTCAGCAAACAGGGGTATGAGAAAGCAGCTTCACCGAGCTTCCAGCAGGAGACAGAACAACCAGTAATCAGCGATATAGGCTTTCCCACTCCCCCACGCTTCTTCACCCCCACTTAGCCTCCTCTGCTTCCTGCAGCCACAGTCTCTTGACCAGGAAGCACCAGCTTTACCCTGGTTTTGCTGAGATTCCACCCGCCCACACTGGCCGGCTCCCTAAGTGCTTTTTGTTGGCTGCTGGTGTTGTTTTTTTCCACTTTAGATTTCTTCCTTACCTCTCACCACCTCCCCCTCCTTTCTCTCAAATATCTGGCTCTGTGTGCCATCTTGGCTTCTTCCTGAAAGGCTGTGAAACACCGCTTGACTGTGAAACTGCTTCCCAGCCCATGCTGCCACACTGGTGGGACCCCTGGGGCTTTTTTGTTTGTCTGTTTGCTCTGATTTGTTCTGTTTTGATTTTTGTTTGCTTTTCTTTTCTTGGCTTGGGAGCCCCTTTTAGCTGGGCAGTACTGCGCGGCTTGGAAGCTACTCCCTTACTCTGCGCAGATGCACAGGGACATCCCCGGGGACATTTCTTTTTTCTTGTTTTTAGTTTTTTTGTTTGTTTCTTTGCATTGTTTTTTTCTCTGTCTTATTCTCTTTTTGTCTTTCTTCATTTCCAGTTTCCTGATTTAGTCATTTTTTTTCCTTTTACCCTTTTTCTTTATTTTTTCAGTTTTGTTTTTCCTCATTTCTCAGTCTCTCATCTCTCCACTCCAATAGCAAGCTCCCTTAGCACTCTTTTTTTTGTGTGTGTGTGTGTGTGTTTGGCTCCTGTTCCTCTCCCCTCTCTCTCCTCTTTCCCATACCCATCTTAGCTCCACCCCCTCCTTCCTGCCTACCTGCACCATGTGCTGAACTTCACACTCCCAAGCAGCACAGGCACAGCCCACTGGAACCTGCCCTGCACTGATTCCTGGTCTGCACTGTCAGCCCTGGTATGTGCCACAAACAACCCATCCCAGCAACTCCCCTTCAGCTGGACCTGCCCTGCTGTACCATACCTGAGTGACTAACCCTGCCCATTGGAGAAGGAGGTGAAAAGTATCGTACCCACAGATGAGCAAACAACAATGAATGCACAGCCCGCCTGCTCAGAAATAACCAAATAAAACAACAAAGGAAACAAAACAAACAAATCTACAATCAATACACTAGGAAAATAACCACTGAATGCCTCGAGGACAGCAGACAATATCAAAACATTTACAACAACAGGACAGGATGGTTCCAGTAGGCATCCAAAATAAAACACCAGATGACCTTCCAGTAGAAGAAAAGGCACTATACCTAACTGATAGGGAATTCAAATCTCTAATATTCAGAATTATCCAAGAGTTTAAGCCAAAAGCAGACAAAAATGAGGAAAAAATAGACAAATTCATGGAAAAGGCAGACAAATATATGGAAAATACAGACCAAAAAATGGAAGAATTCAAGAAAATAATACAGGAACAAAATGCTAAAATAAATTCACAACTATAAATCATACAAAAAGAATTAGAAATCCAAAAGATAAACAAGATTTCAGAAATGGAGAGTGTCATAGAAGGGATGAGGAGCAGGTTTGAAATGATAGAAGATAGGGTCAGCGAAATTGAATACAAACACTTGGCCACAACTCTGTTGGAGGAAAAATCAGAAAAAAGAACAAAGAAAAATGAAGAAGCCCTGAGAATTATGTGGGATACAATCAAAAGCAAAAATCTGCAAGTGATCAGAGTTCCAGAACAGGGAGAGAAAACAGAAAACATAGAGAGGATCATTGAAGAATTGCTAACAGAAAAGTTCCCTAGTATCATGAAAGACGAAAAGGTGACCATCCAAGAAGCTCAACGAACCCCATATAGGATACACCCCAAAAGAAAATCACCAAGGCCTATCATAATCACACTCGCCAAATCCAAAGACAAACAGAATCCTGAGAGCAGCTTGAGAAAAACAAAAAGTCACATACAGAGGAGAAACAATAAGACTAAGCTCAGATTATTCAGCAGAAACAATGCAGGCAAGAAGGCAATGGGATGACATACATAAAACCTTGAAAGAAAAAAATTGTCAGCCAAGAATAATATATCCTGCAAAACTCTTGTTCAGATATGATGGTGAAATTAGGTCATTTCCAGATAAACAGAAATTAACGGACTATGTAAAAACCAAACCAAACTTGCAAGATTTATTAAAGGGAGTCTTTCAATCTGAGAACAAACAACATCAGACCAAAGGCTGAATATAGGACACAGGATTGTACTAGCCAGATACCAACTTAGGAAATGAACTCTTAAGGACTATGCAAAACCAAAAGAATTACAACAGGGAACCAGAGAGGTTAATCTGTAAATGACAACAGCATCAGAACAGAACAATAAAAGAGGGAATAAACGATGTAGGTATAGAACCTTCTAATGGAGAGGAAGGCAAGGCAATACCAAGTAATAATAGAGCGGTTCAAATCTAGGAAGATAAGTGTAAATTTCAAGGTAACCACAAAGAAAGTTAACAAACCTACTCATCAAAATAAAGAATAAAAACATAAAGTCTCAGTAAAACAAAACCTACAAAAACAAAAGAAATGAAAAAAAAATCCACAAACAAAAGGAACTCAGCACAGGAGAGTAAGAAGAACAAAGAAAATGTCAGCACCACAAAAAAAAAAAAAAAAAAAGGCACCACAAAATGCAATCCCACTCCTAGGAATATATCCTAGAGAAATAAGAGCTGTCACACAAATAGACATATGCACACCCATATTCATTGCAGCACTGTTCACAATAGCAAAAAGATGGAAACAACCGAGATGCCCATCAACAGATGAATGGATCATCAAACTATGGTACATACACACAATGGAGTATTATGCAAAGATAAAGAACAATGATGAATCTATGAAGTATCTCGTAACATGGATAAAACTGGAGGACATTATGCTGAGTGAAATAAGTCAATCACAAAAGGACAAATATCGTATGAGATTTCTACTGTAAAAACTCATGTAGAAGTTTACACACAAAAAGAAACTATCTTTGTTGGTTACAAGGGATGGG
>NW_004443978.1:3523188-3532361 GCF_000243295.1 Trichechus manatus latirostris | reverse complement strand
ACTGTTTAATGAGAAACTATTTGTTCTGTAAACCTTCATCTAAAGTACAATAAAAAAATTTTTTTAAAAATAAAAATAAAGGTAGGAAGAGAACAGCGGAGAGAAGCCCTTCTTCACTTTCTCTCACCCAGAATGAAAGAGAATACAATCTGCAGAGAGAAGGGAGGGCCAGCGACACGTGGCCTTAAGTGAACAAGAGGTCACCCACTTCCAGAAAGTGCTTGGCAAGAAAGAGCGAAGCTTGCTAAACTCTACTGCAAACTATTGTTCAGCCAAGGAAACCTAGCTAACTCCAGGGCAAGTGCTAACATGAAAGTAGAATACAGCCCAGCCAAACAACCCAGGCCTCTCTGGAAACACGCTACCACATTTGACCCAGTTACATGACCTCCTGTCTTCTGAATTATGGAAGGGAAATGCTTGTTTCACGCATCTTCATCACATTTCTCCTCCACAGAAGTTGTTCCCAGCCCAGAGATAGAGTTAGCTGTGATTTGCAAAAAAGCTAGTTAGAGGCTGTTGTTTGGCCAGCATTCCAGGCATGTGGGACAGGGAACAGCGTGGCATCCCAGGAGGAGAGGCCGGGGTTGCCTGCCCATGTGTCCCATGCAAGAGACAAGCCTAGTGCCAGCTTGAGCTGACAATAGAGCTCCTTCTGCCCTTGGCCTCGCACCCCTCCCCCTGGAGAAGTTGTTCCCTGCCCAGAGGTAGCACCCCCATGACTATCAGGTTGTCTGTGCTCCATGAACTCTCAGAGACTAGGTGGTTTAGGGACGGCACACCTGAGCATGTTGGAAAGCAACAGGAGGTTTTCTGAAATGGGAACAGCTGGCTTGACTTTTCAAAGAAAAGGAAAGTGAACGCTAATGAAAACGCGCTCTGTCATAGGAAAGTACCTTTCCCTGGGAAAAGGTAAAAGAGAGAGCCTGCTCTGTGTCCTGGCTTAAAGGACCGCATGGCTCCCTAGCAAGCCCTCACGGGAGTGGGACCAGTTTGCCTTCAGTTCAGAACCACACTACCAAGGAAGGGCAGCAGGCCTGAGCCACACCCCAGCTTTCAGCCCTGCTGCCCGCCCCTGGTCAGCCACCCGCCACACTCCCTGCAGCTTCCTCATCTGCTGAGCCCTCATCCTCCCCTGACACTGGACCAGGCCCAGTGCATGGCCTCTCCTCCATCCACTCCCTCTCCCCTGGCGGTTTCCTCCAGCCTCGTGGCTTCATACACCATCCTCATGCTGACAACCCCCAGCTGTACCTCCAGCCTCACAGCTTCACACGCCATCCTCATGCTGACAACCCCCAGCTGTACCTCCAGGCTGGCATGCCCTGAGCTCTGTGCCAGCACCTCTACTGCCAACTCAGAGCCTTCACTTTGGTGTCTACTAGAGCTCAGACTCACCACAGGCAGAGGAGGACCACTGGCTCCTCCCCAGCCACTAACCCGGTCTCTGCGTAAACAAACTCCATCATTGCAATAGCTGGGAACAATTTTGAATCTTCTTCCTCTGACATCCCACATCCAATGCCTTCAAAGCAAATCTAGAATCTGACCCCTCCCACCACTGTGACCACCCCAGTTCCAGTCTCATCTTTGTCTGGCTGAGTCCCAGCATCAGCCTCCCTACTGGTCCCCTGCCCAAGAAGTCTAGGATCCTCCCAGCAGCCTGGATGATCCTCTTAAACCTGAGCCAGATGCTGTTACTCCCCAGTTCAAAACTGTGCAACGGTGCTATTTGTCACTCTGAGTACAAGTCAAGGTCCTTACAAGGCTAGCAGGGTCTCAGGTGGTTTGGCCCATTTATCTCTCTCCTCGTTCCCACTACAATCCCACCACTTGTCCTTTTTGCTGTTTTTAAATAATTCAAGCATGATTCCATTCAAGGCCTGTGCCCAGACTGTTGCCTCTGCCTGGAATGCTCTTCCCCAGATATCTACAAGGCTGCTTCCCTCATGTCCCTCTGCTCAATGTCCCCTCCTCAGGAAGGCCTGTCCTGACCACATCATGCAAAATGGCAGCCACTCAAGCATCCATCCCTCCCTGGCTGGCCACCTTTATCTTCTCCACAGCACAGATCCCTTGCTGGCGTGGTGTGTATCTGTGTGCCTATGGTCTGCCACCCCCACCCTCCCACTCGCCATCCCCCTACCCTCCCATGAGAATATCACCTCAAGAGGAAAAGCCCTGCACAGACGTCTTCATTGCTGCACCCTGCTGCCTGGAGCAGTGCCTACAGACAAGAGTGTTTGTGGAGCAATGTAGAGATAAACAGTCAGCAATACTGCTCCACCAGAATTGAAGAGAAGTAATCCCTATGCACCAGGGCATCTGCGAGACACTCTGAATTTATGCGTAGTGTCCACAAAAGTAGCATGATTTGCCTTTTTAAAATGTCATTTCTTTAGAACAAATGAAAAGCTGCCTCATCTTAAATTGGGGCCAATATCAAGTCTAAGTGTATTCCACAAATATTGATTGAGTGCCCATGATGTGGCAGGCACTGTGTCATGTGCGTAAAATACAAAAAAGAAAAAAGAATCTCCTAAATTGTGTCCTAGTTACCTATTTCAGCTGTAAGCAAGACATTTGAAGGGAGTAGCTTTTGTATGACTGGTTGCATCTTACTCCAAAAGGCTGGATGTGAAAAAAAGACATACTTCTTTATTTTGTTTTTAATTTTAATTTCATTTGTTTTAATCAGTGATGCATTTACATGGTGTTATGTACACCTCTATAATGCTTTCAATGCTGTTATGTATGCTTTTTATAATACTTTCAAACCCAATATGTATGAGTCATTTATAGTGTGAAGTTAGAAATAGAGAATTTCTTAACTTAGAAACATGTATATTGCTCTGATGCTCTCTAACCATTAACTGTAAGTCATTAGAAACTTATAAATCATTAGAAAGTTTAGAAATAGATAATGTAACAATGAGAAATATGTCATAAATAACTTCTCTAAACTGGTCTGACAATGCATGCTATGATTAAAGAAATGTAACACATGGTTAAATCTCTGTAAATTGCCCTTGAGACTTAAATACGTCATAAACAGTCCCCTTAATCTCTGACCTTGAAGAAAAGATGGAACAAGTAGCTAGTTTCTGATCTTGAAGAAACAATATAACACACTGATCTATGTTAAGCATGACAGCACCTGGCTCTTATCATGTGAGGCCAAGGTTACAAAATCATATATAAACCCTGGATTTTTGTTCATTTACTGAAAGAAGGCAGAGACAAAAATTCTCTCTTTAGTTTCTGACTCTCTCTAAAGACAGCCAGAGACAAAGGCAGATTCTGCCCACTCGCAATGCTGACCTCAGACCCTAGCTACAAGGGACTGCCACCAAGTTTGAGCCATGGTCAAGCCTTCCTCCTGAGACCACTCAACAAAGGTAAAATCCTGAAGTCTAAAGATCTGAACTCTAACCACTGAGATAACATAGTAATTGTAAACATGATTCTCCAGTCCTAAGTGAATGTTTTGAGTTCTTACCTGTGTGTCTTGCCATGATTATCTTGCAATAAACTAAATGAGTTAATGCATTACAAATCTGTTTCTCTGCTTATTTCAAAATAAAAATCCTCACAAGACACATGGTATAACATTTAAAAAGTTCAAAAAGGTGCACAGTGAAAAATAAGCCTCACTCCAGGTTCTCAACTACACAGTTCCCTTCCCTGGAGACAATCACGGTAACCCGTTCCTTGTTTATCCTTCTAGATATTTCTACTCACATACAAGCCAATACTTCTACTCACATACAAGCCAATATATGTTCTTGATTTTCGTAAGTATTTATATGTCTAATTCCAATCCCTAAACTCATTCATCTGGCAAAAAAAAAAATAATAATAATAGTCAATTTAATTGGTCCAAGGGTTCACCCACCACCCTGGGACCACAGGAGAATCAGGAGGCTTTCATTGGTTCCCAGAAAATGGCAAAGTGTCTCTGGCCATCAGTCCAACATGGCCTGACTAACTTCTTCGTCACTCAAACCTCCAGCAGTGCCTTGAATACTCATGACTCCACCACCTCTTGCCCTAACTTGGGGAACAGCCATCTTTCCCTGTCCAGGGTTGGCCTGTATAGGGCACTATGGCTATCATTCCTCTCTTAGTGGGGTGCCATATAATTTGTCTTTCAATTTGGGAAAGTTTTTTTTTTTTATTGTTATAGTTTAAATGAAGTTTACATTTCAAATTAGTCTCCCATACAAAAATTTATACATACATTGTTACGTGACTCTAATTGCTCTCTCCATACTGTGACAGCACACTCTTCCTTTCCACCCAATTCCCTATGTCCATTCAGCCAGCTCCTAAACCTCTCTGTCTTCCCATCTCACCTCCAGACAGAAGCTGTCCATTTAGTGTCTTGTATCTACTTGAGCTAAGAGACACACTCCTCACGAATATAACTACGTCCCACAGTCCAGTCCAATCCCTGTCTGAAGAGTTGGCCTCAGGAATAGTTTTAGTTCTGGATTGATAGAGAATCCAGGGGCCATGGTTTCCAGGGTTCCTCCAGTCTCAGTTAGACCATTAAGTCTGGCCCTTTTACTAGAATTTGAGTTCTGCACCCTACTTTTCTCCTGCTGCTTCAGGGACTCTCTGTTGTGTTCCCTGTCAGGGCAGTCATTGGTGGTAGCTGGGTACCATCTAGTTCTCCTGGTCTCAGGCTGATGAAGTCTCTGGTTTAAGTGAGCCTTTCTGTCTCTTGGGCAAATACTTTCCTTGTGTCCTTGGTCTTCTTCATTCTCCTTTACTCCAGGTGGTTGGGACCAATTGATGCATCTTAGATGGCCGCTTGCAAGCTTTTAAGACCTCAGACGCCACTCACCAAAGTAGGATACAGGACATTTTCCTAATAAGTTTGTTATGCCGATTGACCTAGATGTCCCCTGAAAGCATGGTCTCCAGACCCCTATCCCTGCTACTCTGTCCCTTGAAGTGTTTGGCTGTATTCAGGAAATTTGTTAGCTTTTGGTTTAGTCCAGTTATGCTGACTTCCCCTGTAGTGTCTGCTGTCATTCCCTTCACCAAAGATAATTCTTATCTACTATCTAGTGAGTAAATAACCCTCACCCTCCCTCACCACCCTCGTAACCAACAAAGAATGTTTTCTTCAGTGTTTAAACCTTTTCTTGAGTTCTTATAATAGTGGTCTTATATAATATTTGTCCTTCTGTGACTGACTAAATTCACTCAGCATAATGACCTCCAGATTCCTCCATGTTATAAGATGTTTCATGGCTTCATCATTGTTCTTTATTGTTGCATAGTATTCCATTGTGTGGATATACCATAATTTGTTTACCCATTCGTCTGTTGATGGGCACCTAGCTTATTTCCATCTTTTTGGTATTGTGAAGAGTGCTGCAATGAACATGGGTGTGCACATATCTATTTGTGTGACGACTCTTATTTCTCTAGGATATATTCCAAGGACTGGGATTCCTAGATCGTATGGTACTTCTATTTCTAGCTTTTTAAGGAAGCGCCAAATCAATTTCCAAAGTGGTTGTACCATTTTACATTCCCACCAACAGCATTTATTATTTTGTGTTTTTTGGATTAATGATAGCTTTGTTGGGGTGAGATGATATCTCCATTGTAGTTTTGATCTGCATTTCTCTAATGGCTAATGATTGGAGCATTTCTTCATGTGTCTGTCAGCCGCCTGAAACACCTGTTCATATCCTTTGCCCATTTTTTAATTGGGCTATTTGTTTTTCTGTTGTTGAGGTTTTGCAGTATCTTGTAGATTTTAGAGATTAGACGCTGATCGAGTTTGTTGTAGCCAAAAATTTTTTCCCAGTCTGTAGTTTGTCTTTTCACTCTTTTGGTGAAGTCTTTTGATGAGCATAAGTGTTTGATTTTTAGGGGCTCCCAGTTATCTAGTCTCTCTTGTGGTGCTTGTGCGTTGTTACCTATGGTTTGTATTGTGTTTATGCCATGTATTAGGGCTCCTAGCGTTGTCCCTATTTTTTCTTCCATGATCTTTATCTTTGATCCATTTTGAGTTAGTTTTTGTGCACGGTGTGCGGTGTGGGTCTTGTTTCAGTTTTTTGCAGATGGATATCCAGTTATGTCAGCACCATTTGTTAAAAAGACTTGTCTTTTCCCCAGTTAACGGAGTTTGGGCCTTCGTCAAATATCAGCTGCTCAGAGGTGGATGAATTTATGTCTGGATTCTCAATTCTGTTCCATTGGTCTCTGTATCTGTTGTTGTACCAGTACCAGGCTGTTTTGACTACCATGGCAGTATAATAAGTTCTAAAATCAGGCAGTGTGAGGCCTTCCACTTTGTTCTTCTTCTTGAGTAATGCTTTACTTAACTGGGGCCTCTTCCTTTTCCATATGAAGTTGGTGAGTTGTTTCTCCATCTCATTAAAAAATGCTAGTGGAATCTGGATAGGGATTGCATTGTATCTGTAGATCACTTTGGGTAGAATTGACATTTTCACAATGTTGTCTACCTATCCATGAGCAAGGTATGTTTTTCCACTTATGCAGGTCTCTTTTGGTTTCTTGCAGTAGTGTCTTGTAGTTTTTCTTGCCTTTACGTCTCTGGTTAGATTTATTCCTAAGTATTTTATCTTCTTGGGGGCTATTGTAAATGGTATTGATTTGCTGATTTACTCTTCGAGGTTCTCTTTGTTGGTGTAAAGGAATCCAACTGATTTTTGTATGTTTATCTTGTATCCTGAAACTTTGCTGAAATCTTCTATTAGTTCCAGTAGTTTTCTTGTGGATTTTTTGCGGTTTTCTGTGTAGAAAATCATATCATCTGCAAATAGAGATACTTTGACTTCTTCCCTACCCATTTGGATGACCTGTATTTCTTTTTTCTAGCCTAACTGCTCTGGCTAGGACCTCCAGCACAATGTTGAATAAGAGTGGTGATAAAGGGCATCCTTGTCTGGTTCCCCTTCTCAAGGGGAATGCTTTCAAAGTCTCTCCATTTAGGATAGTGTTGGTTGTTGCCTTTGTATAAATGCCCTTAATTATATTGAGGACTTTCCCTTCTATTCCTATTTTGTTGAGATTTTTAATCATGAATGGGTGTTGGACTTTGTCAAATGCCTTTTCTGCGTTGATTGATAAGACCATGTGGTTCTTGTCTTTTGTTTTATTGATGTGACGGATTACATTGATTGTTTTTCTAATGTTGAACCATCCCTGCATACCTGGTACAAATCCCACTTAATCAGGATGAATTATTTTTTTTGATATATTACTGAATTCTATTGGCTAGAATTTTGTTGAAGATTTTTGTGTCAATGTTCATGAGGTATATTGCTCTGTACTTTTCTTTTTTTGTGTGGTATCTTTACCTGGTTTTTGTATCAGGGTTATGCTGGCTTCCAGAATGAGTTTGGGAGTATTCCATCCTTCTTTATGCTCTGAAATACCTCTACTAGTAGCGGTGTTAACTCTTCTCTGAAAGTTTGGTAGAATTCTCCAGTGAAGCCATCTGGGCCTGGGGTTTTTATTGTTGGGAGTTTTTTGATTACCTTTTCAATCTCTTCATTTGTTATGGGTTTATTTAGTTGTTCTACCTCTGTTTGTGTTAGTTTAGGTAGATAGTGAGTTTCTAGAAATTTGTCCATTTCCTCTAGGTTTTCAAATTTGTTAGAGTACAATTTTTCATAATATTGTGTTATGATTCTTTTAATTTCAGTTGGGTCTGTTGTGATATCACCCATCTCATTTCTTATATAGGTGATTTGCTTCCTCTCCTGTTTTTCTTTTGTCAGTTTGGCAAATGGTTTATCAATTTTGTTGATCTTTTCAAAGAACCAGCTTTTGGTCTTGTTAACTTTTTCAGTTGTTTTTCTATTCTCTATTTCATTTAATTCTGTTTTAATTCTTATTATTTCCTTTCTGCTGGCACCTGAGAGCTTCTTTTGTTGCTCTCCTTCTACTTGTTCCAGTTGTAGGGTTAATGTTTTGATTATGACCCTTTCTTCTTTTGGATGTGTGCATTTATTGCTATAAACTTACTTCTGAGCACTGCTTTTGCTGTGTCCCAAAGGTTCTGGTAGGATGTGTTTTCATTCTTGTTGATTCTATGAATTTCTTTATTCCACTCTTAATTTCTTCTATAACCCAGTAGTTTTTGAGCAAGGTGTTGTTCAGTTTCCATGTGTTTGATTTTTTTCCTTGTTTTTTCTGTTATTGCTTTCTACTTCTATGGCTTTATGGTCAGAAAAGATGCTTTGTAATATTCCAATGCTTTGAATTTTGTTAAGGCTTGCTATATGGCCTCATATGTGGTCTATTCTGAAGAATGTCCCATGTGCATTAGAAAAGAAAGTATACTTGGCTGCTGTTGGGTGGAGTGTTCAGTATATGTCTGTGAGATCATGTTGGTTGACTGTAGCATTTAGATCTTCTGTGTCTTTATTGAGCTTCTTTCTGGATGTTCTGTCCTTCACCAAAAGTGGTGTGTTGAAGTCTCCTACTACTATTGTGGAGCTGTCTATCTCTCTTTTCAGTGCTGTTAGAGTTTGTTTTATGTATTTTGAAGCCCTGTCATTGAGTGCGTAAATATTTATTATACTTATGTCTCCGTGGTGTATTGACCCTTTAATCATTATATAGTGTCCTTTTTTATCCTTTGCGGTGGATTTTACTTTAAAGTCTATTTTGTCAGAGATTAATATTGCCACTCCTGCTCTTTTTTGAGTGTTGTTTGCTTGATAAATTTTTTTCCATCCTTTGAGATTTAGTTTGTTTGTGTCTTCAAGTCCAATGTGTGTCTTTTGTAGGCAGCATATGGACGGATCATGTTTTTTATCCAATCTGACACTCTCTGTCTCTTTATTGGTGCATTTAGTCCATTTACATTCAGTGTAATTATTGACAGGTATGAGTTTAGTGCTGTCATTTTGATGTCTTTTTTTGTGTGTTGTTCAGTTTCTTTGTTCCACTTAATTTTCTGTGCTGAGTTGTACTTCTTTATGTATTTTCTTTTCATCTTTTTCATTGTTGTTGATTTTGTGTTTGCTGAGTCTTTATATTTTTCTAATTTTTTATTTTGACTTGTAGGATTGCTAGTTTCCCATGTGGTTACCTTAATATTTACCCTTATTTTTCTAAGTTTATACCAGTCTTTTATTTCTTTATATCGCCTTGACTTCCTCTCCATATGAAAAATC
>NW_004443978.1:3521795-3522996 GCF_000243295.1 Trichechus manatus latirostris | reverse complement strand
CTAGCCACTCTTAAAATTCTCTCTTTATCTTTGGTTTTGGCAAGTTTGATTGTAATATGCCTTGGTGACTTTCTTTTGGGATCTACCTTATATGGGGTTCGATGAGCATCTTGGATAGATATCTTGTCATCTTTCACAATATCAGGGAAGTTTTCTGCCAATAAATCTTCAACAATTCTCTCTGTATTTTTGGTTATCTCCCCCGTTCTGGTACTCCAATCACTCGTAGGTTATCCCTCTTGATAGAGTCCCACATAATTCTTAGGGTTTCTTCATTATTTTTAATCCTTTTATCCGATTTTTCCTCAAATAATTCGGTATCAAGTGCTTATCTTCAATCTCACTAATTCTGACTTCCATTGCATCAGTTCTGCTTCTATGACTTTCTATTGAGTTGTCTAATTCTGAAATTTTATTGTGAATCTTCTGGATTTCTGACTGCTGTCTCTCTATGGTTTCTTGCGGCCTGTTAAATTTGTCATTATGCTCTTCTCTAATCTTTTTAATTTCCTGTATTGTGTTCTGCGTTTTGCTTAATTTCCTTCCTAATTTCTTGAAGAGTTCTGTAATATTAATCTTTTGTATTCTGCCTCTGGTAATTCCAAGAAATTTTCCTCCTCTGGAAAACTTCTAGATTCTTTGTTTTGGGAGCTTGTTGATGCCATCATGGATTGCCTCTTTATGTGACTTGATATTGACTGTTGTCTCTGAGCCATAAATAAGTTATTATAGTTATTTATTTTAAGTTTGCTTACTGTGTCTTAGCTTCTTGTTTTGTTTTGATATGCCCAAATAGGCTGCTCATATGAGCTAGTTTGATTATTGGCACCTTTGAAGCTCTAATGTCCTGTCACCAGGTGGTTAGATCTGTTGCTAGGTATGTGAGCTCAGGAGTCTGCCCACTCCCCCTGTACAGATTCAGCTCAGGTGCCCAGGTAGATAGCCAGCAAGTGTATGGTGTAGGCTCTCACTTACACTCCTAACAGGCATGGGTGATTGGTGTAGGCACAGGCATCTGGCTGCAGCAGGGGGGCACACTCTGAGCAAGGCAGGGGGCTGATGGCTACCCCAAGTGCACAGGAGGAAGACGTGTCCCTGTTCCCTAGAGCATGTAGGTGGGTGGGTTTTGCAGCTGGACTATGAGCACCTAATGCTGTTGGCTGTAAGGACCAGGGGGCACCTCTTATTCATGAGCCCCTAT